>NC_037288.2:17199656-17516808 GCF_000002775.5 Populus trichocarpa | reverse complement strand
CGACCAAAGGGGCCATCTCTGGATCCCCTTCACCACATTCAACAAAAGCCAGCTTCATAAGAGTCCTTTCTAACTTCTCTGATTCATTTGCATTAAGGACAATCTTGTAAAATGTAGCTGGGTGACTGAGCACATATCCTGCCACAACAAATTGGCCTGCTTCTTGTTTGAATTTCAAGAAGATCCCAAGATTCAAATTGTCAGCCAACGTAAACAACTGAAAATATAGTTCCTCCTACTTAAAGCTGTAATCCACAACGACAATGAAAATAACCAGGACAAACTGTTTCACTTCATGATGATAACTGGCCACTATAATTTTCAAGAAACCCAAGGTTTCTTCAAAGTTTTTGTTAGTTGGCGCTTCAAGTTCTGTCACATTGGCTTTAACTCCGCTGGATATATTGAAGTCTATCTTCTTCTGATCACCATTGAAACACAGAATAACTTCTAGTAGGGTCATTGGGATTTAGAAGTCCTGCAAGGTATTTTGTTCATCGTGAACAACATTATTCATTTCTTGGAATGTTGACCTTCAGTGGGTAGCAACCCATGGCCTTGAGGGCTCTGATCTTGAATTTGAGAGGATGCTCCCTTTCAAGGAATTGCATTGTGGGGATTTAAGAGGTTTCTTTTGTGAAAAAAAAGGAGGTATCAAGATATAATATCAGAAGCAAAATTGTTTCTATTAGATCGAAGTTCTTTTATTTTATTTAAAAAAATACTTAAAAATATATCTCAATTTATTTGTCAAAAAAATATTTCTAACAAGTTTAGTAAATCGAATAAGTGTTCTTGCAATTCATCTGGGAGCTCTGTCAAACACGAAGGAGAAGTAAACCAGCAACTTTGTATGTTCCAATATTCAACGAGAAAAATACCTAGTCTCTAACGAGTTTGAAAAAATCTTCAAGGTAGTCACCGACCAAAGTGGTCATCTCTGGATCCCCTTCACCACATTAAACAAAAGCCAGCATCTTAAGTGTCCTTTCTAACTTCACTGATTCATTTGCATTGAGGACTATCTTGTAAAATGTAGCTTGGTGATTGAGCACATATCCAGCCACGATAAATTAGCCTGCTTCTTGTTTAAATTTCAAGAGGAGCCCAAGATTCAACTTGTCAGCCAACGTAAACAACTGAAAATATAGCTCCTACACCTTAAAGCTGTAATCCATAACGACGATGAAAATAGCAAGGACAACCAAATGTTTCACTTCATGATGATAACTGCCCAATATAGTTTTCAAGAAACCCAAGGTTTCTTCAAAGTTTTTGTTAGTTGGCGCTTCAAGTTATGTCACATTGGCTTTAACTGGCTAGTATACTAGAAATTATTTTGTGTTTCAATGGTGATCAGAAGAAGATAGACTTCAATATATCCATCGGAGTTAAAGCCAATATGATAGAACTTGAAGGGCCACCTAACAAAAACTTTGAAGAAACCTTGGGTTTCTTCAAAACTATATTGGCCAGTTATCATCATGAAGTGAAACATTTGGTTGTCCTACCTATTTTCATCGTCGTTGTGGATTATACCATTTAGGTGGAAGAGCTATATTTTCAGTTGTTTACGTTGGCTGACAAGTTGAATCTTGGGCTCCTCTTGAAATTCAAACAAGAAGCAGGCCAATTTGTTGTGGATGGATATATGCTTAATCACGCAGCTGCAGTTTCCAAGATGGTCCTCAATGCAAATGAATCAGTAAAGTTAGAAAGGACACTTAAAATGCTGGCTTTTGTTTAATGTGGTGAAGGGGATCCAGAGATGGCCACTTTGGTGGTGACTACCTTGAAGATTTTTTCAAACTCGTTAGAGAAAAGCAATTTTTCCCATTGCATATTAGAATATGCAAAGTTGCTGGTTTACTTCCTCTTGGTGTTTGACAGAGGTCCCAAATGAATTGCAAGAACACTTATTCGATTTACTAAACTTGTTAGAAATATTTTTTAGACAAATAAATTGAGATATATTTTTAAGTATTTTTTTAAATAAAATAAAAGAACTTCGGTCTAACAGAAACAATTTTGCCTATGATATTATATCTTGAAACCTCTTTTTTTTTCACAAGAGAAACCTCTAAAATCACTACAATGCAATTCCTTGAAAGGGAGAATCCTCTCCAATTCAAGATCAGAGCCCTAAAGGCCATGGGTTGTTACCCAGTAAAGGTCAATCTTCCAATTCTCATAACATTGCAAGAAAAGAATAATGTAGTTCACCAAGAACTAAATACCTTGCAGGACTTGATAATCCCAATGACACTACTAGAAGTTATTTTGTGTTTCAATTGTGATCAGAAGAAGATAGATTTAAATATATCTAGCGGAGTTAAAACAAATATGACAAAACTTGAAGCACCACCTAATAAAAACTTTGAAGAAACCTTGGGTTTCTTGAAAACTATACATGCCAGTTATCATCATGAAGTGAAACATTTGGTTGTCCTGGCTATTTTCATCGTCGTCGTGGATTACGGCTTTAAGCAGGAGGAGCCATATTTTCAGTTGTTTACGTTGGCTGACAAGTTGAATATTAGGCTCGTCTTGAAATTCAAACAAGAAGCACACTAATTTGTTGTGGCAGGATATGTGCTCAATCACCCAGCTGCATTTTACAAGATTGTCCTCGGTGCAAATGAATCAGAGAAGTTAAAAAGGACTCTTAAGATGCTGGCTTTTGTTGAATGTGGTGAAGGGGATCCAAAGATGGCCCCTTTGGTCGGTGACTACCTTGAAGATTTTTTCAAACTCGTTAGAGACAAGCTGTTATTCCCATTACATATTGGAACATGCAAAGTTGGTGGTTTACTTCCCCCTGATGTTTGACAGAGCTCGCAGATGATTTGCAAGAACACTTATTCGATTTACTAAAGCTGTTAGAAATATTTTTTGAACAAATAAATTGAGATATCTTTTTAAGTATTTTTTTAAATAAAATAAAAGAACTTCGGTCTAACAGAAACAATTTTGCCTCTGATATTATATCTTGAAACCTCATTTTTTTTCACAAAAGAAACCTCCAAAATCACCACAATGCAATTCCTTGAAAGGAAGAATCCTCTCCAATTCAAGATCAGAGCCCCTTCAAGGCCATGGGTTGCTACCCACTGAAGGTCAACCTTCCAATTCTCATAACATTGCAAGAAAAGAATAATGTAGTTCACGAAGAACTAAATACCTTACAGGACTTTGGAATCCCAATAACCTTACTAGAAGTTATTCTGTGTTTCAATGGTGATCAGAAGAAGATAGACTTCAATATATCCAGCGTAGTTAAAGCCAATGTGACAGAATTTGAAGCGCTAACTAACAAAAACATTGAAGAAACCTTGGGTTTCTTGAAAACTACACTGGCCAGTTATCATCATGAAGTGAAACATTTGGTTGTCCTGGTTATTTTCATCGTCGTCGTGGATTACGGCTTTAAGCAGGAGGAGCTATATTTTCAGTTGTTTATGTTGGCTGACAAGTTGAATATTGGGCTCGTCTTGAAATTCAAACAAGAAGCAGGCCAATTTGTTGTGGCAGGATATGTGCTCACTTACCCAGCTGCATTTTACAAGATTGTCCTCGGTGCAAATGAATCAGAGAAGTTAAAAAAGACTCTTAAGATGCTGGCTTTTGTTGAATGTGCTGAAGGGGATCCAGACATGGCCCCTTTGGTCGGTGACTGCTCTGAAGAGTTTTTCAAACTCGTCAGAGACAAGCTGTTATTCCCATTACATATTGGAACATGCAAAGTTGGTGGTTTATTTTCCCTTAGTGTTTCACAAAGCTCCCAGATGAATTGCAAGTACACTTATTCGATTTACTAAACATGTTAGAAATATGTTTTTGGTAAATAAATTGAGATATCTTTTTAAGTATTTTTTAAAATAAAATAAAAGAACTTTGATCTAACAGAAACAATTTTGCCTTTGATATTATATCTTGAAACCTCCCTTTGTTTCACAAAAGAAACCTTCAAACTCCCCCACAATTCAATTTGTTGAAAGGGAACATCCTCCCAAATTCAAGATCAGAGCCCTCAAGGCCATAGGTTGCTACCCACTGAAGGCCAACCTTCCAAGCCTCATAACATTCCAAGAAATGAATAATGTAGTTCACAAAGAACTAAATACCTTGCAGGACTTGGGAATCCCAATGATCTTACTAGAAGTTATTCTGTGTTTCAATGGTGATCAGAAAAAGATAGACTTCATTATATCCAATGGAGTTAAAGCCAATGTGACAGAATTTGAAGCACCAACTAACACAAAATTTGAAGAAACCGTGGGTTTCTTGAAAACTATACTTGCCAGTTATCATCATGAAGTGAAACATTCGGTTGTCCTGGCTATTTTCATCGTCGTTGTGGATTACGACTTTAAGGTGGAGGAGCCATATTTTCAGTTGTTTATGTTGGCTGACAAGTTGAATCTTAGTCTCGTCTTGAAATGCAAATAAGAAGCAGGCTAATTTGTTGTGGCTGGATATGTGCTCAATCACCCAGCTGCATTTTACAAGATTGTCCTCGGTGCAAATGAATCAGAGAAGTTAAAAAGGACTCTTAAGATGCTGGCTTTTGTTGAATGTGGTGAAGGGGATCCTTAGATGGCCACTTTGGTCGGTGACTACCTTGAAGATTTTTTCAAACTCGTCAGAGACAAGCTGTTATTCCCATTGCATATTGGAATATGCAAAGTTGCTGGTTTACTTTCCCTTGGTGTTTGACAGAGCTCCCAGATGAATAGCAAGAACACTTATTCGATTCACTAAACCTGTTAGAAATATTTTTTAGACAAATAAATTGAGATATATTTTTAAGTTTTTTTTTAAAATAAAATAAAAGAACTTCGATCTAACATAAATAATTTTGCCTATGATATTATATCTTGAAACCTCCCTTTTTTTTTCACAAAAGAAACTTCCACAATCCTCACAATGCAATTCCTTGAAATGGAGCATCCTCTCAAATTCAAGATCAGAGCCCTCAAGGTCATGGGCTGCTACCCACTGCAGGTCAACCTTCCAAGCCTCATAACATTCCAAGAAATGAATAATGTAGTTCACGAAATTCTGTCATATTGGCTTTATCTCCGCTGGATATATTGAAGTCTATCTTCTTCTGATCACCATTGAGACACAGAATAACTTCTAGTAGGGTCATTGGGATTTCTAAGTCCTGCAAGGTATTTTGTTCATCGTGAACAACATTATTCATTTCTTGGAATGTTATCAGGCTTGGAAGGTTGACCTTCAATGGGTAGCAACTCATGGCCTTGAGGGCTCTGATCTTGAATATGAGAGTATGTTATCTTTCAAGGAATTGCATTATGGGGATTTTAGAGGTTTCTTTTGTGAAAAAAAAAAGAGGTTTCAAGATATAATATCAGAGGCAAAATTGTTTCTGTTAGATCAAAGTTCTTTTATTTTATTTTAATAACATACTTGAAAATATGTCTCAATTTATTTATCCAAAAAATATTTCTAACAGGTTTAGTAAATCCAATATCTGTTCTTGGAATTCTTATGGCAGCTCTTTCAAACACCAAGGGGAAGTAAACCAGCAACTTTGTATAATCCAATATACAATAGGAATAACAGCTTGTCTCTGACGAGTTTGAAAAAATCTTCAAAGTAGTAACCGTCCAAAGGGGCAATCTCTAGATCCCCTTCACCACATTCAACAAAAGCCACCATCTTAAGAGTCCTTTCTAACTTCTCTGATTCATTTGTAGTGAGGATTATCTTGTCAAATATAGGTGGGTGATTGAGCTCATATCCAGCCACAACAAATTAACCTGCTTCTTGTTTGAAGTTCAAGACGAGCCCAAGATTCAGCTTTTCAGCCAACGTAAAAAACTGAAAGTATGGCTCCTCCACCTTAAAGCCGTAATCCACGACGACGATGAAAATAGCCAGGACAAGCAAATGTTTTACTTCATGATGATAACTGGTCAGTCTAGTTTTAAAGAAACCCTAAGTTTCTTCAAAGTTTTTGTTTGTTGGCGCTTCAAGTTCTGTCATATTATCTTTAACTCCACTGGATATATTGATGTTTATCTTCTTCTAATCACCATTGAAACATAGAAGAACTTCTAGTACGGTCATTGGGATTCCCAAGTTCTACAAGGTATTTAGTTCTTAGTGAACTACATATTTATTTCTTTGAATGTTATGAGGCTTAGAAGGTTCACCTCCAGTGGGTAGCAACCCATGGCCTTGAGGACTCTGATCTTGAATTTGAGAGAATGCTCCCTTTCAAGGAATTGCATTGTGGGGATTTTAGAGATTTTTTTTGTGAAAAAAGAGGAAGGTTTCAAGATATAATATCAAAGGCAAAATTGTTTATGTTAGATCGAAGTGCTTTTTTTTATTTAAAAATATATCTCAATTTATTTATCCAAAAAATATTTCTAACAGGTTTAGTAAATCAAATATTTGTTCTTGCAATTCATCTAGCAACTCTATCAAACACCTAAGGGTAAGTAAACCAGTAACTTTGCATATTTCAATATGCAATGGGAATAACAGCTTGTCTCTAACGAGTTTGAAAAAATCTTCAAGGTAGTCACCGACCAAAGTGGGCATATATGGATTCCCTTCACCACATTCAATAAAAGCCAGCACCTTATGAGTCATTTCTAACTTTTTTGATTCATTTGTATTGAGGACTATCTTGTAAAATACAACTGGGTGATTGAGCACATATCTAGCCACAACAAATTGACCTTCTTCTTGTTTGAATTTCAAGACGAGCCAAAGATTTAATTTGTCAGCCAATATAAACAACTGAAAATATGGCTCCTACTTAAAACCATAATCTAGAGCGGCGACAAACATAGCCAAGACAACCCATATGTTTCATGTTATGATGATACCTGGCTAATATAGTTTTCAAGAAACCCAAGGTTTCTTGAAAGTTTTTGTTAGTTAGCGCTTTAAGTTCTTCCATATTGGCTTTAATTCTGCTGGATATATTGAAGTCTATCTTATTCTGATCACCATTGAAACACATAATAACTTCTTGTATGGTCATTGGGATTCTCAAGTGCTGCAAGGTATTTAATTCTTGGTGAACTACATTATTCATTTCTTTAAATGTTATGAGGCTTGGAAACTTGACCTTTAGTGGGTAGTAACCCATGGTTTTGAGGGCTTTGATCTTGAATTCGAGAGGATGCTCACTTTCAAGGAATTGTATTGTAGGGATTTTAGAGGTTTCTTTTGTGAAAAAAATATTTTTTTGATATAATATCATAGGCAAAATTGTTTGTGTTAGAACGAAGTGCTTTTATTTAAAAAAAAATACTTAAAAATATATCTCAATTTATTTATCCAAAAGGTGTGGGCATTCTTAACTCTTTTTTTTACCACCAAGAAAAATTATAAATGCAAACCATATTTCAAAGGCTTGTAGGGATTTTGGATTTAAAAACTAATGTGATTGTTGAATATGTACATGTTGAATTTATCAAAAATAAATTCATAAGTGATTTAAATGTGCAAGGACTAAATCTAAAAGTAATGACTTATACGTCAATGTTAAGTGAAAAACGTAAAAAACTAGAAGTAATAGGTTCAAGTGAACCTAGATGAAGTCAAAGAGTTAGAAATGAAAAACACATAGATACATATTTTATTTCTACTGATTGAATTGTATTTTTAGTGGAAGGTGATAGAAATACAGTATTGAAAAGGACACAAATGATCTTAAATATGAAAGATGATCCAAAGACATTCCATCAAGCTATGTCTTCTAAGGATGCATCTTTTTGGAAAGAAGTGGTAAATGATGAAATGGATTCAATATTGTCTAACAATACTTGGGTCCTAATAGATTTACCTCCAGGTTCTAAGCTAATAGGATGTAAGTGGGTGTTTAGAAGAAAATACAATATCGATGGTTCTATACAAACCTTCAAGGCAAGATTAGTTGCCAAGGGTTTTTCTCAAAAACAGTGTGTTGATTATTTTGACACTTATTCTCCGGTGGCAAGAATTACATCAATTTGAGTTTTATTTGCATTAACATCAATTTATAAATTGTATGTTCATCAAATGGATATAAAGACGACTTTTCTAAATGGAGATTTAAAGGAGGAATGGTATATGGAGCAACCTGAGAGTTTCATATTTCCTGAAAATGAAGAAAAATTCTTTATATGGTTTAAAACAAGCTCCGAAATAATGGCATGAAAAGTTTGACAATGCAATTTTGTTGAATAGTTTTCATCACAATGGTGCTGATAAGTGTATGTATTCCAAATTTACAAAAGATTTTGGTGTGATTATTTATCTCTACATAGATGACATGTTAATATTTAGCACCAATATGATTGGAATAGTTGAAACCAAAAGGTATCTCATTTCTATCTTTAAAATAAAATATCTTTGTGAAGTAGATACAATTTTAGGTATCAAAGTTAAGAAACATAGTAGTAGTTATGCACTTAATCAGTCATATTATATTGAGAAAATGCTTAATAAATTTAAGCATCTCAATATAAAGGAGGCTAACACCCCATTTAACTTGTCGCACCCGACATCGCGGCGGCCTTAAAAATTAAAGTATATCATGGAAAGAACGGATTTCTGGCATCCTATTCTTTGATGTGGAATGGTTTGTTTTAAGGAGTCGTCACCTAGTATTATGGTTACTAGGAACCCTGACTGGTCAGCAGAGATTCTATGGTACGGGACTGGTTACGCAAAAGGAAAGATATTATCACCCCTTAAACGTCCTGCCTGAGGCAGGCTGCATTACTGGTTTTGTCATAAATTGCTAACATTTTGTTGGTTTATGCTATGATGGTTTGCGTGTAATATTCCTGACTCTGGTGTCAGTGAATATTTAACTACAGATATTTCCAACTCTGGCGTCGATAAATAGTACGTAGCTATGAAATAAATTTAAATTAGTATTTTTTATTCCTGACTCTGGCGTCAGTGAATAAATAAATCAAATAAATTTATTTTTTACGCATACACATTTTTTATGTAACTAAATAAAAGTAAAATACAATAAAATAAAATAAATTTACATCAGTATCTTTATTCCTGACTCTGGCGTCAGTGAATAAACCAATAAATTTACTTTATTTTATTTTATTTTTGCATGCATATTTTTTATTTTTATGTAATTTAAATAAAATATAATGAAATAAATTTGAATCAATATTTTTATTCTGACTCTGGCACCAATAAGTAAAAACAATAAATTCATATTTATTTTTTTATTTATACATACACACATCTTTGTTTTTTTATTTTTTTACTTTTTATTTTTTCTATTTTTTATATTTTTGGGCTGGGTTGGGCCCGGCTCAGCCCACATGGGCTGGGCTAGGCCCAACCAGCCCGGCCTGGCCACTGGCTTGGCTGGGCTGAGCTGCACTGTGCAAGTGAATTAAAATTCACTTGCACAGTGTAAAAGACGCTTAATTGAAAAGGAGAGCTTGCTTACCTGGTCTGCGAGGCGATGGAGACGGTGGCGAAGCTCTGGCTGGCCGACTACCTCCTCTACTCTTCTCCTTCTTCTGCTTTCCTTTGTTTCCTTTTGATTCTGTGCCCGTATACTTTAGTTTTCCCGCAGCTCCTGAGATGACGAAGGAAACAATAATGAAGATGCCGGTTTACTGTGATGTTCTTTGAATGAATACTGGTCTTTCCTTTGTTTGCAGGGACGAAAACGGTTTCAAAGCTAATTCTCGTCACTGTGTGTGTGTGCTGCCCTCTTTCTCCCTTGCTCTCTGTTTTTCCCCTGTTTTCTGGGTCTTTTTTCGTCAGCTCCCCCGTTGTATTCCTGTTTCCAGTGTTCTTTCCCCTGCTTTTTAGTCTTCCTGTGTTATTTGTCTTCCCCCTCCTTCGGTTTGTTCGGTGCCCTCCTGTCTTCGTCTGTCCCCTGCTCTGGTTTTCGGGTCCCCGTTTTATGCTGAGTTTTTCTTTCTCATCTGTTGTTCAGGGAATGGAGGAGCTGGTGTAAGTGGAGACAAAGCAGCTGATGCCTGAGAGGGCGTTGTACTGCTGCTGGAGCTGGAAGAGGCGCGCGTTGCTGGTTGCTGATGCATGCTCACGGTGCATGGAAGTGGCTGAGTTGCTACTAATCTTGACGATACTGGTTTCGTCCGCTGTAAAAGTTTTCGTGCCCCTGCATCCGATCAAAGCTTGTGTTTTTCCAAGCAAAAGCCATGGTCCCTTGAAACTCAGCAGATTTTCGGAGCAAGGAGGATCGCATACCAATGTAGTTCATGGTTCTGGTTTAGAGGCAGACGTGGCGGAGATTAATGGTGATTGGGACCACAGCCTAGAAGGTGACCGGGAGGAAGATGATCTCGGGCCTTTATTTGCTTCTTTTTTTTATGAGGAGTTTGCTGATCCCGGGGGTTGAGACTGCAGAATGAAAAATCAGTTTGATGGGGAAGAGATTGAGGCCGGGGAAGAAGAGAGGGAAAAGCTGGGGGGAAGGGGGCAGCGGCGGCTAGCTCAGGACTCGGCCGCGCCCCCATTTTTTTGTAAATGTCTTTTTTTCTTTTTTTGTAGGTTTCTGGTAATTGTCTTCTTCTAGGTTTTTTTTTTTTTTTTTTTTTTTTTTTTTTTGTCTTTTAGGGTTTCTCTCAAATTGTCCTCCTCCCTCTTTTTTTCATACCCTGAGATCTATATTTATATTTATAATGCCAGAATCCCTTCGCGTATGAGATACCAAGTTTCAATCAAACTCATTCTCTTCTTTGAAGTTTGAATTTGATTAAGAATCAAATTTGAAAGCGGATAACTATCATTATCTTAAAGACCAGGATTATCTCGAAGATAAAGATTATCTTGAAGATAGGGATTATCTTGAAGATAAAGATAGAATGACAAAAGCACATTGTAGTCCTTAATTTTCACGGAAGTTGACAAATCACACTTTTCATCGAAATAAATCTCTGATCTTTTAATTTTTCATTTTAAACCCTGTAAAAATTAAATTAAAAGCCAAAGGGCCAAAATTGGGTTATGACAGTTGCCCCCTCTTTATAATATTTACGATGCAAAGATATTGAAAATTTTCATTTTCTTTAGCTTTGTGTAGTAAATTTATAAAGAAAAGTAGATACGAAAAGAAATTTTTTCTTAGAGTCTTGAAAACTTCGAAAACAGTAGATTGACATATGACTTTTACAGAGAGAACAAGTTATTTGGAAGACGACCCATTTTTTTTTGTTTTTTGTTTTTTGTTTTTTGTTTTTTGTTTTTTTTGTTTTTTGTTTTTTTTTTTGTTTGAAATGGATCAAATTGTTTTGGGCAACCTGCCCAATGATAAAAGAAACGCGAAGAATTTCGCGAGTGGTCTAATTGTTCCAGGCGACCTATCCAATGATTGAAAAATACAAGGATTTTTTTTTGTGATGGTATATTGTAATGGGTTACCGGCCCATATGGTCACATTGTAATGGGTTACCTGCCCAGTATAGGATGGTATATTGTAATGGGTTACCGGCCAGTATAGGATGGTATATTGTAATGGGTTACCGGCCCAGTTGGTCACATTGTAATGGGTTACCTGCCTAGTGGAAAAATACGAGGATTTTTCAGGATGGTACATTGTAATGGGTTACCAGCCTAGATGGTCACATTGTAATGGGTTACCTGCCCAATATAGGATGGTATATTGTAATTGGTTATCGGCCCAGTTGGTCACATTGTAATGGGTTACCTGCCCAGTTGGTCACATTATAATGGGTTACCTACCTAGTGGAAAAATACGAGGATTTTTCAGGATGGTACATTGTAATGGGTTACCAGCCCAGATGGTCACAATGTAATGGGTTACCGGCCCAGATGGTCACATTGTAATGGGTTACCGGCCCAGTTGGTCACATTGTAATGGGTTACCTGCCCAGTGGAAAAATACGAGGATTTTTTTTTTTTTTAATAAGACATGATAGGGCTCGAAGGCGCATTATTCAATAAATGGAAGCTCGAAGGAAATGAGGGCTTAAAGGCGCACTCAAAAGAAGGTAGGATAGGAAATGCATTACCTTTGATGGTTGAGGGCTCGAAGGCGCGCTCGAATGGAGGTAGGATAAGAAATGCACTACCTTTGATGGTCGAGGGCTCGAAGGCGTGCTCGAAAAGAAATAAGACGAGGGCTCGAAGGCGCGCTCGAATTGAGGTAGGATAGGAAATGCACTACCTTTGATGGTCAAGGGCTCGAAGGCGCGCTCGAATGGAGGTAGGATAGGAAATGCACTACCTATGATGGTCGAGGGCTCGAAGGTGCGCTCGAATGGAGGTAGGATAGGAAATGCACTACCTTTGATGGTCGAGGGCTCAAAGGCGCGCTCGAATGGAGATAAGACGAGGGCTCGAAGGCGCGCTCGAATGGAGATAAGACGAGGGCTCGAAGGCGCACTCGAATAGAGGTAGGATAGGAAATGCACTACCTTTGATGGTCGAGGGCTCGAAGGCTAACTCGAAAAGAAATAAGACGAGGGCTCGAAGGCGCGCTCAAATTGAGGTAGGATAGGAAATGCACTATCTATGATAGTTGAGGGCTCGAAGGCGCGCTTGAAAAGAACTCAAAAGGAGGTAGGATAGGAAATGCACTACCTCAGGAGTGGAAACTGAAAGGTGGTGGAAAAATAGAGAGATTTTTCAGGTGGCCTAATTCTCATAGGCGGCTTGCCCAGGTTGAAAAATTCTCAAAAGTGAAAATTTTTCAAAAGCAATTTCAATGTTCGCCATTTCAAGTTGGCCTTCCGCTTGATGGATTCCGTTAGAATTTTCTCTAATAAAATTTGCAAAACTCATTGTCCAATGTCTCAAAGTTTAAATGATATGCATGCATCTTTACCTGATTTGAAATATAGGCCCCCCATTTCTTCTTAGTCTTCTCGTTGCTTGGTTGGTGAGATCTTGCTATCTGATTTGAGTCATCTTTGTCGTTTGGCTTTCTAGCCCACTCGAGTTAGCCCATATAAGACTTTTTCCAGATTTGTTTGCACAACTCAGCCTTCGTGGTACCCATTATGACCCACATCGTGACCCACATGCCCCCATTTTTTTGTAAATATCTTTTTTTCTTTTTTTGTAGGTTTCTGGTAATGGTCTTCTTCTAGGTTTTTTTTTTTTGTCTTTTAGGGTTTCTCTCAAATTGTCCTCCTCTCTTTTTTTTTAATACCCTGAGATCTGTATTTATAGTGCCAGAATCTCTTCGCGTGTGAGAAACCAAGTTTCAATCAAACTCATTCTCTTCTTTGAAGTTTGAATTTGATTAAGAATCAAATTTGAAAGCGGATAACTATCATTATCTTAAAGACCAGGATTATCTCGAAGATAAAGATTATCTTGAAGATAGGGATTATCTTGAAGATAAAGATAGAATGACAAAAGCACATTGTAGTCCTTAATTTTCACAGAAGTTGACAAATCACACTTTTCATCGAAATAAATCTCTAATCTTTTAATTTTTCATTTTAAACCCTGTAAAAATTAAATTAAAAGCCAAAGGGCCAAAATTGGGTTATGACATAACTCTAGCATGAAGTTAAATGATTATTGTGATAAAGTAGTAGCACAACTAGAATATGATAGTTTCATTGGAAGTCTTATGTATGTTATGCATTGTACAAGACCAAATATAGCTTTGTTATATGCAAGTTATCAAGATATACAAGCAAGCCGAATACATCTCATTGGAAGGCTATTCCAGGAGTGTTTGGTTATCTAAAAGGAATGATCAATTTAGGCTTGTTTTATTCTGATTTTCCAGTTGTGATGGAAGGATATAGTGATGCAAGTTGGATGACTAGTTCAAATGATAATAAGTCCACATCAGGATGGATTTTCTCACTTGGAGGATGTGCAATATCTTGGGCATTTAAGAAACAAACGTGCATCTCTCATTCTACCATGGAATCAGAATTTATTGATATAGCTACTGTAGGTAAAGAAGCAAAATGGCTAAGAAATATGTTGTTTGATATTAAGTTGTGGTCACAACCTATGTCAGTTATTTCTTTATACTGCGATAGTGAAGCAACTATGTCTTGAGCTTATAGTAACATTTACAATGGTAAGTCAAAACATATAAGCATTCGACATGGATATATTCGAGGGTTGATTACAAATGGGGTAATCATCATTGTCTATGTGAAGTCTGTGAATAATTTAGCGGGTCCGCTCACAAAAGAACTATCTATAGACATGGTACAGAAAGCAACTAATGGAATGGGGTTGAAACCCGTTATTAAAGATACCGGTAATAGGAACCCAACTTCGGATCAGCAAAAAGCTTATCTCTAAATTTAATGGGTAATAACAAGTTACTATTTAGTATATGTTAGATAATGACAAATAATTTGAGACCCTATTCTAATAGTATTTAGTGTGTTCTATTACGTAAAGGAGGATGAGCGTAGGCTTTTAATGGAATTAAAAGTTCATGTTTAATGTAATAGAGACATGTATAATTCCACCTATATAAATATAAAAGTGGTGCCGTTTTTGACAAGAGTTAGGGTTTTCTCTTGTAAATATTCATGAAAAACAAGATTTCAGCACATGGCCATAATAGTGCTAAATAGTTGTAAACTTTTTTAAGAGTTTGGATAGTATTATGTGTGTAGTATCTTTATTCTATAACAAAAGTTTTTGTTTAATCTGCAGACACCAATAACTTTAGTAGGATTAAAGTTCTTACACTAATTGAAAGTTTAAATTGCAAAATACCTTCATGTAAGCATAATTCTATCAAATGAAAAGACATTCATTACAAACTAGTGGGAGATTGTTGGTGTAATTTATAAATAAATAAAGAAAAAAAAGATGTTTATCCCACATTGAAAAGAAACACTCTCTCCTAATGTTTATAAGTATGAGTTTATATTGTATAGTAAATTAAGCCATGGTGAAACGACTCTCCTAGTAGGCTTCCTGATGCTATTATATAGATATTTATAATATTAAAGGATGACACTTGACACCTGAGCACTTGGAACTTGAAACTTAATATGTCAGTGAGATTAATTCATCCTTGAATTAAATTTTGTAATTAATTTTGACATTTATGACTATTGAGATAAAACTGAATATCAATTAGGAGTCATATCAACAGTCATAATATTAAAAGACACAATGTTTCATTGTGATATTTCAAGTCTATTAAAATCTATTGCTACAAAGAAAACAAATAGACAATAATAAATGTATTTCCTTTTCTTTATCTTATCTTCTCAATCTTTTAGAGGTTTAGAGAGCTTAGTTGTATCCCGAAGATATTGTCTCTGTATGGGACAAATAAATACCTTAAAGACAGTGTTTTCACGCCTCTAAGCCAACTCCTTATTTATTTCAATCCTAAAATATTTCTAACATGTTTAGTAAATCGAATATTTGTTCTTGCAGATGATGTGGTAGCTCTATCAAACACCAAGGGGGAAGTAAACCAGTAACTTTGCATATTCCAATATGAAATGAGAATAACAGCTTGTCTCTGACGAGTTTGAAAAAATCTTCAAGGTAGTCACCGACCAAAATGGCTATCTCTGGATCCCCTTCACCACATTCAACAAAAGTCAGCATCTTAAGAGTCCTTTCTAACTTTATTGATTCATTCACGTTAAGAACTATCTTGTAAAATGCAGCTGGGTGATTGAGCACATATCCAGCTACAACAAATTGATATTCTTCTTGTTTGAATTTCAAGACTAGCTCAAGATTCAATTTGCCGGCCAATGTGAACAACTGAAAATATGTCTCCTCCTGCTTAAAATTGTAATCCAGGGCGGCAATGAAAATAGCCAAGACAACCATATGTTTCACTTCATGATGATACCTGACCAGTATAGTTTTCAAGAAACTCAAGGTTTCTTGAAAGTCTTTGTTAGTTGGCGCTTCAAGTTCTTCCATATTAGCTATAACTCTGCTAGATATATTGAAGTCTATTTTCTTATGATCACCATTGAAACACATAATAACTTCTTGTATGGTCATTGGGATTTCCAAGTTTTGCAAAGTAATTAGTTCTTGGTGAACTATATTATTCATTTCTTGGAATGTTATGAGGCTTGGAAGGTTGACCTTCGTAGGGTAGCAACCTATAGCTTTGAGGGCTCTGATCTTGAATTCGAGAGTATGCTCGCTTTCAAGGAATTGCATTGTGGGATTTTGGAGGTTTCTTTTGTGAAAAAAAGGTTTCTAGATATAATATTATAGGCAAAATTGTTTGTGTTAGAACGAAGTGCTTTTATTCTTAACTCTCTTTTTTTATCACCAAGGAAAACTATAAATGCAAATTAAAAAGTTTATATATATATATAATAAAATAAATTAAGAATTATATCTGCCAATAAATAATAATAATTTTTTATTTTAATAAAAAATTGAGTCAGATAATTAAGAAAAAAATAATATTTTTTAGAAGAAATTAAAGAGACTGAATATTGTTTTAGTTTGAAACTAAGTCCCTAAAGTTTTAATTAGTTTAAATTAAAAAAAAAAATTATTTTGTCAAATTAAACATTAACTCAACTTTAAAAAATTTTATTAAATATTTATTAGCCCGTGTTACACGCGTAGGCATTCTTTCTATGTTCGTTCAATGTAGTTCTTGATTTGGCGAAAATGTTGTCATTTCACCTTTTGGTGCTGTTTTTCCCCTTCCTCAATCGCAAAGAGAATGGATTTGTATTTCAAAAGTACTTTTGAAAAAAATTGAAATTTTTTTATTTGTTTCAAATTAATATTTTTATAGTATTTTTAAATCATTTTGATGCGCTGGTATCAAAAATAGTTTTTTTTTTTAAAATAGATTATTTTGATATATTTCTAAATAAAAAACACTTTAAAAAATAACAACAACCACACTTTCTAATTTGTCGATTTTTGCTGTTTTGTTTCATGGACTCATTGAGTTAAAGGGTCTGGTAATGTCATTCGTTGATTTAATCGTTTGAAGTCCTTCAAGCAGCATAAGGCATTGATAGGACCTTTTTCCCCCAAATTATTTGGTATTCCTGGTGTCATTGGATTCGTCGCAGCAAGGGAAGCAATTTTTTGATGCATGTGTAGATGGGAAATCTCCGATGTAGCTCAAGTTACCTGTTCTTTCCCGTTTGCAAATGTTGGGTCATTCCCGTTTGGCCCAATAAATCCTCCGACTGGGCTTCTTTAGGGCACCCAGTTGCGCATTGGATGGATGATTGATTGGTCCTCATAGACGCTTCTGTTGAATTCTTGTTGTCTTGTTCCACGTGGCACGTGCCCAATTCACTTGTCTTCCTTTACGTTCCAATTGGCATCTACCAAATCTTTCACGTCATATATTATTTAATACTTATTTAGAAATCAATTATATATAATAGGAATGAGCAAAAAAAAACTTAAAAAACCAATTAAATTAAAAAAATAAAAAAAATAATTGAAAAAACCGAACCGTGAAAAAAATCCAATTAAACCGATTAGAATTTTAAGAAAACCGACCAGTTCAGTTCGGTTTCGGTTTTATAAACCTGAAACTGAAAAAACCGAACCGAACCCAAACCGAAAAAACCCGGAAAAAAACCGAGCCAAACCGAAAAAATCAAGCTAAACCAGTTTGAACCGGTTTTTTAATAAAAAAACTAAACCGAAACCAGTCGATTTGAACTAGTTTCGGTTCGGTTTCGGTTTTTTTATAAAAAAAAAATTTTGGTTTGGTTACTTTTTTTTTTATAAAAACCGAACCAAATCGAAAATAATCACCTCTAATTTATAACCAAAATCGGATAACTCCCTTATCAAATTGAAAGATTAATGGCATGGGGTGAAATTGAAAATCCTTGATAAACAAGTAGATGAAACAGATAGATTATGCCAAGAAATCTCAATCCCAACACACTTGAAGAATAGTTTCAAACTCAATTCAAATACATAAATAAAGTTTTAAGCAATCCTTATAAAAGAAAAGGAGGGTTAAGTGATAACGAACAACAGCAAAGCATCCAATAGAGAAATACAAATGCAATTCCATGACAAAAAATGACAAACCATTTCATTTCATATTTATTCCTTTCATCCGGTAGGAGATCACCCTATTACATTGTTGTTCACTCTCCACTGGAATCGGGAATCGGACCTCTTTGTCTTGGATCAAGAGATGTTTTGACAGGGTTAGACGGCGCGGGGCACGTGGAGCTAAAATATATCGGGTTTTGTATCAGTGGCCTTTTTTCTTTTTTATCTCCTTCTCGGTTCGATGGCCAACCCTGCATATTTTCAAAGTAGTCCTTCAATTTATTTTTCTTTTAAATTTTGCTCGTGTTCTTTTTAATACTATTTGTTTTATTTTAGATTATCCATAGAATTAGAATTTTTTTTTCAATTTATTTCTCCTTAATTTTTTCACATTTTAGATTTGGTCCCCTTTTTTATTTTGGTTTTTTTAATTATTCTCTTAATTAAATTTTCTTTTCAATTTTATTTCTCAATATTTTATATCATTCTATTAATTGGATAATTTTTTGAATTGCATCCCTCAATATTTTATATTATACTCTTAACTAAATTTTTTTTCAATTGCATCCCTCAATATTTTAGTTCATTTTATTTTATGTCATATTTGGTTCTTATTTTTTTTTATTGCTATTTGTTTTGTTTTTATTCATTTTCTTATTGGAATTTTCTTTTTCAATTTTATCCCTCAACATTTTATTGATCGGGTTTTATTAACCTTTCAAGTCACAGGTTTGAAAGATTAGGCCGGATTGGCGTAGATGTTTTTTAGATCTTTTTTTACAAATGATTATTTATGATACCATTGTTCTATAAAGTTATCACTATCTCATATGTCATGCCACGAGTTTCATGTGTTAATCCAATTTTGACCTAAACAATATTTTTTTTAATTTATTTGTTGTTGTTATTGCTATCTAATTTTTTATTATATTATCAAATTAAAAAAGATTTAGCTCGATTATTAAATTTCTCTTATTTTTCTAATCTCTTAAATTTTTCTTTCAAGTTAAAAAAAAAATTAATATAATTTACGGCATTGCCCAAGCCAACAATCTAAATTAGGGGTGAGCAAAAAAACCAAAACCGATTAAACCGAGAAAACCGAAAAAAAATAACCGAAAAAACCAAACCGTGAAAAAAACCGATTAAACCGATTAGAATTTTTAAAAAACCAACTGGTTCGGTTCGGTTTCGGTTTGATAAACTTGAAACCGAAAAAACTAAACCAAACCGAACCGGTTCAGTTTAAAAAAAAATACTATAAAAGCACTTTCTAAATTTTTAACCCTAGCATTCCCCCTCCTTCTGCATCCAGCAGCCGCCACCCCCCCACCCCAAAAGCCCTCACAAGCCACAACTCTCAAATCTCAATCTCTCACACTCTCGACCTGATAAAAAATAAATTCTCCATCACTTTACAAAACTTCATGGCCAGATCTAGACTTCTAGTCATCTAACAAAACTTCAACAAGGCTTCAATCTTCATCTTCAAATCTAACAACTCGGTAACTGTTTTAGTGTATGCTTCAAATCTTCATCTTCAAGGCTTCAATGTTTGTTTCCTGCGGTTTTGTGTCCTTTTTTTTTTTTTTAAGGTTGACACAGCTCCTGCTGTAAATCTTGCTATGACACCCCATGGTGCTTCATATCAGCTTTAGCTGCAGTTGTTCTACTCGTCCTCACTATGATAGAGGCCTTCTTTGCTTTCTATGGATATTATCGTCTTTCTAAGCAATAATTATATTATGTTGTTCTAACTTGCAAATTGTATAATTGGAATGCATTAAGCGATGAAAAACCATTCTCCTTGCAACTCTTTGCTGTCTTACCAGAACTCTGTAGTCTGTAGTCCCATGATAGTTTTCATGAAGCTTATGATGACAGATTTGTTGTTTGTTGAGTAATTGAACTTTTGAAATTGTGGGGTTTGTAGGGAAGAACAAGAGGGAAGCTGGAGAAGCTATAAAGAAGATTGTTAAAAAACCCAGTCGGTTTGAATATAGGTTTTTCCGGTTTTTATGTTAAAAAAATCAAACCGGACCGAACCGAAACCGGTCGGTTTGAACCGATTCCGGTTCAAATTTTTCAGTTTTTTAAAATTTTATTTTGATTAGTTTTTTAGATAAAAACCGAACCGAAAATGATCACCCTAATCTAAATGACTGATGGCACACTTATATTTTTTCATATATGAAAATGAGACATGTGTTGACTAGTCTTGCTACACGTTACGGACATGCAAGTTAGATACCTTAATTAGAAAGAGAGAGAACAAAACTTGGTGTTTTATTGGAGGAAAAAAGAAGAGAGAGAGAGAGAGAGAGAGAGAGAGGCAAACTAGGTGGATTACCTGGCAACTCGGTGATTCATTCTTAATCCTTAAAGTTCACAAAATAATCATCAACCTGGCCTGCCAACGAATTCACAGAGAAAAAAATCACACTAGTGTAATTTATTTGGTAAAGAAGTTATTTTAGGCACATGCCTTGGTTTATCTCTGATCTTTTGTTTTAGATAACTGAATTTGTTTTATATAAAATATTTTTTAGCAGTATTTTTCTATGTTTTTTTTAATATTTTATAATTAACTTTTAGATTTAGTTCATTCATAAAAAGAATTTCAACTCCTAAAATATTTCACAATAATAATAATAATAATAATAATAATTCAACAACCTCCATCATGATCATTGTTGCCATAATCGTTACTGCCATCAACACTATTACATATTGTGTCACCACCCCGACCCTCTTCTCATATCTACCATCATTTTTATTTTATCATTGTAAGTTTGTAACACATTATCATTAATATTATTTGATTTTTTTTACATTATTATTTATTAAATATCACAAAATATTTTTTTATATATGCAAATCTTTTACTCAAAATAATAAAATACTTTTGCGTACATAAAATACTTTACTCAAAACAAGCATCCCCTTAGCGATTGAAGTTTTTGTCTTTTAAGAATACACCAGTATTGCTTGTTTCTACACATACGTATGTTTGTTAAAACTAAATTTAAAATTGATTTTTTTTATTGAAATAATATTTCTTTTGTTAATCTAATCAATGTCAATGTGTTATTGATTTATAATTTTTTTTAAATCTGCGACAAGTTATTTATAGATTTTGTTTGAAATTTTACGTCAAAAGTAATAGTGAAAACATCGACTATCAATTGTAAAAAATCATTAAATTTAGAGATAGTCAAAATGATAGTTATTCCAACGGTTTCTATTTATCGTTTTCATCATAACACAATGCTTTTTCCACATCCCGAGCTGTTAGAATTTCTTATTTTCTAGATGTAATAGAGTTGCACAACATGAAAATTCCTGTTCTTCAAAAAATTATCACCTATAATTTATTTTTTTATTAATGTGGGTGTTTGGACCAGCTTACGCGCACTTCGATTAATCTTACGAGTCCTAAAATTAACAACCATGTAAGTCTTTAGTGGTCATGAGAAGACTCGAACTTATGATTATTAGGGAACTAACCTAAAATCTAACCAATTAAACTACCTCTCAGAATTAATTATCACCCATAATTGCTAACACACATTGATGGTACCCAAAAAAATTCATGTTCTTTTTTTTTCAATTAAGAGGAGTCATAATAGGGCATATTTATAATTACAAACTTTTATATAGAATAAGCATAATATTTATAGCAAATAATCATAATGCAACATGCATAACATTCTATGTAAATCAAGCTCATTCGCTCTCTATCAATGGCTATTTTTAGTTAATGAGTCGCTGACATTCACTAACCTTTCCTCTAACGACAATGCGAGGCACTACAGATAATGGCAGTACTAATTTTTTTACCAATCAACTATTCTACAACATCCCAAAATGAGCTAACATGATTTAAGTATATAAATATCTCGATTTACTAGATAAATAATAAATTCTCATATTAAATATTTTAAATTTCACTATATATTTTTTCAATATATTTTCTCTCAATTTCTCTCTCGGACATTAATTTCCTCTTAATGATACGTGAGAATTTGAGATAAGAAGAATTAATAGAGGGAGAGAGGAAGCTTTTATGGTGTTTTAATTCTCCATGTCTTATTGAACTCATTTTGGCCATATATACATAGCCTTACAACTGATAGGAAATAACAGAAATTAAGATCATGACTGCTGGAAATAACAGAAACCAAGTCTTATATAACTACGTACCTCAACAAATCAAGACTAACAAACTAGAACAAGTCACACGATGTCTTTCTTGCTTTTGTGCTTCTGCCTTGCAAGACTTTGCTTAGCTTGCATGTTCTATTTTAAATAGCTTAATCCCAATTGTGGGATTAGATGATGCCCTCGGTATCACTAAGGCTAGTTGAGAATGTATTGGCTGGTAGGGTTTTTTGTTTGTAGCTGGTTTCTTTCCTTGATTAGTCTAGCCACTCCTATTGTATCAGCCAAGTTATTGGTTTGTTCGATTTTGACATCCAGGCGAATATCGTCTTGAAGCTCTGCAATAAAACAACCAATTAAGAAACTCTCAAGCAAGCCATCAACTTGGTGAGAGAGCCTTTCAAAAGCTTCTTGGTAAGCTGACACGATAGTGTTTTGTATAAGACGAGTCAGAGATTCTGATGGGTTGTCATGGTCGATTGGACCAAATCGGAAGTTGCGTAGCCTTAGCTAGTGAATTCATCCCATGTGAGTGATCCATGAGATTTTGAATTCATCCCTTGGTGAACTCAAAGTATTGTTCTGCCTTGTAGATCTACCCAGTTAAATCATCTCCATTGAAATTTTAAGAAGGATAACTTGAGGTGTTGATGGGAATGGTTAGTAACAGGATTCAATTGAGTTGTATTTTGGTGCAAAGACTCTTCATGAGCAAAAAGGTTGATTTCAGAGGTGCTAGTGTTTGGGTTGCGTGTGGTTCAAGAGCTTGAAGCTCTGTCAACACTGCTTGTAAGGCAACGTTCACCTTATCAAAGCTTGATTTATGTCGTGCCAAGATTTTATTGACTTCATTGTTGAACTCCATATTTGTTTGCCATGAGTGTCCATGATTGGACTGATGCTACTGTTACATGAGAATTTAAGATGATGATGATGAAAGGAAGCTTTTTCGGTGATTTAATTCTCCGTATCTTATTGAACTCATTTTGGCCATATATATAGCCTTCCACTTGATAGGAAATAACAAAAAGATTAAGAATGCTGGAAAATAAGAAAAAGATCCATCATGCCACCTCTAAGCTTATTTAATTATAACAACGCAACAAGTTAGACCAAATCTTATATAACTAGCTCAACAAATCAAGACTAACAAACTAGACCAAGTCACACGATGTCTTCAAGCCCAGGTTTTTCATGACTCCATCACACACACACAGGAGCCAGGACAAAAAGGCGAGAGTGTGGTAAAGAATAAAGGGCAACCTCATCCAAGCATTGCCCTTTTAATCTTAGCTGGTGAAATTGTTTCTTGTCCTTGGTGCAGTCAGGGTTAAGGATTTTAGTGGATCTATCTAAACTCTAAATGACGAGGCAAGTAGATGAGAGGCCATGTGTAATACGCATAAACAAGTTTATTTACAGTGCTCGATTAACTAATATAATTGCAGATTAGATCCATAACTGCGGGAACAGATTTCAAATCCATGATTAATTATACATGTGCATGTGTGTATCTACGTACATTATACGTGCAGCATATACACTACTTAAAAAAAAAAAACACAGAGTTTAGACCCTCAATGCAATGTCTAGTGGGGTTCCATGGAACTGAACTAATATTGATGATGTGTCTCGATTGAAACTTTTTTTGAGGATGAAGTCAATGTGTTGGTTGATCGGTTGAAGAGAATGTATGATGCGTGAGTTTCAATCTCAGAGTTTTGAAAGTTGAAGACTGTTGATTTACGTGGTGTTAAATGGAGAACATAAAGGTGAGAGTAAGTTGCCTGACTGCGAGATCACTATCTTCTCAACGTCACTTGCTGATATCTTTATCAGATTCACGGCACTTCTGGCTGGCTTCCATTCTTTAGAGCCCTTGTTTTTCATTCTAAATCTCTGCTTTCGGTTTCAAAGGGCCCAAATTTGAAATGGTCCTATGTCTATTCTATGGGCTCGATGTTTGTCCAACCCAGCAGTAAATGCTTGGGTCCTCAAGAACTCTGTTGGCAAGTCGAAATCTTGGCCAACAATGCAACATTTGCCGAACAAAATCAATTCGGTCGAGTAAGAGATTAGTTGAGCTGTGTAAGAAAAACTCAACGCATTCAGGTAGTTGAAACAAAGAATGTGATCATGGCATACCAAACTCAATGTGACAGAGCCCAAAAAAAAAACGATGGCAGGTATCTTCTTTACATGCCATGGCACCTACTAATTGTGCAGAAACCAAAAAAAGCAATACCATGGCTCGAGGGCAGGGCGTAAGGATTCTAAAATCATCATTTGCTGGCCACATTTTGTTGAAACAGATCAAGGGTGGATGGTGTTAAACCCTTTTTTTGGGTCCACTTGAAAACAATGTCGAATAAATAGACAAGGCCCATGACAACGTGTGCCTGGATATCCACCTTGTACACAGGAAAGCAACTACCAGGGGACAAAGTTGACGGGCCTTCCAATGTCTCCCGTGCAGAAGCACTGCATAGCTGCATCTGCTATATGGGTATTGAGCATGGTCCCATATTCAACGGCCTCGGGTCCCGTTGTCAGATTAAACAATCTGGTTGATGGCTCGAAACTCTGTTGCAGGAGGGAAGCAGTCATTGTCTAGCCTGGAATTTCAACTATCGCTGTGAACCTTCGCTATCTAGCAAGTCTTGAGCGTTAACGCGTTTGTAGCCGGTTTTTAAAAAATTTAAAAATTATTTTTTAAAATATTTTTTATAGTTTTAATGTGTTGATTTTAAAAATAATTTTTAAAAAATAAAAAAAATTTATTTTAATATATTTCAAATATATTACAGTACAAAAAATACTTTAAAAAATAATCAAAATCTAGCACACTTTTAAACACCTTACTTTGCGCTTGCTTCTTGTACAAATAACTGAGATTAAATACCCATCCAAAAATAATGATTATAAATTGAATAATTGCATCGTCGGCAAGCGTTTGACATTTCATCTCCTAGCAAATTCTACCATGCTCCGTCGGATTATTCGGAGAGCAATTGAATTATTTTCGAATTGTTAACGCATTTTCAACACAGATCTTACAAAGATTTTGAATCAACACACGAAAACTCGCTCACAAGTTATGGATAATTTTTTAAACAAGATATTGCATTTTTCACTATTTCTGGAATAGATATTTCGACACCCATTGTATAGTTTTTCAAGCCATGACCGAATGGAGCTGTGCTATAAAACATGAATAAATAAATAACGAATTTCTCAACGAATACACTCAAATAGCAGATCTTTGATATTACCAAACTCCCATGGCTTATACTTTTCCCACAATCGTGACTGTGTTCACTGTGTTTATCATTTCTCGACAGAATGTTTCTAGTCGTTGCTGAATGTGTTAACTTCTAGTCATGCCCGACAGACACCACAGATGCCATCGACCAGTTTAAAATTTTGAATTCAGCCAAGGGATCTTGGCCCCATAAAGGGCCATTGGTATTACTGTGGCGCTCCTTCCTTGAATCAATACAGAACAACTCGTATAACTCCGGTGGCATGTAAAACTCACGATTTTTCTCCTATGAACATTAATGTTTACCCAATGGGTCCCTGGCCCCCACTCTTCCTTGTCCACTGATTCTGTTGGCAAGAGATACCCCTATGGAAAACGTAATATACAAAAATCGCCTCCATTGGCCTCCAAATTTACAAGCCAGCCAATCTTTGCCAGCAAGTTTTTGAATAAACTGTAGCTGCTCCTATTGGACCTTCACGAATTACTAAATGACGTTAGCTGATCTGAAGTGCAAAAAAACCTTATCATAGGAGTGACAATGATTCAAAGAAATAAAGAATGTCCATGGCGGGAAAATTATGTTAGATACAACACAAATAATTGGATAATTCGAACATATTACTGATTTGTGTCTAAAATGCTAAACCAAGTAGGAGCGATGATGCATGCGTTTTTATTTTCTCTTATGGTCCGAATATCCTTCCTCACCCCACATTTATTCAATGGAAATCGTTTTTGCGTAATTTTTCTTTAGATTACAGCGATACGAGAGATGAAACTAACTTGATGGCTACATGAGCCGAATATAGAAGGAATAAATGAAGTAGTGTTGGGAGAAGAGAGAATCGATTTTCGCTCTATTGCTTAAGCGACCTGTGCGACCTGCCTGCTTAAAATAGGGCTGAAGCAGCAGTCTGTAAGATATTTGGGGCTATGAATAGCTAAAATCCAAGACTGGCAGGTGGAAATAACTTGTGTTTCTGGCAAGAAACGTCTGCCATTTTCGGTGCATTCACGTGGTATTGTAAGCTTTCTCCGTAGAAAGCAATAAAAGTTTCTGGCGATCCAATACTTCTGGATAAATCCCACTTAACAATTTTTCTAGTTCAAGCTCTATTTACCTACCCAAATAAAACGTGTATGCTAATGGGAAAGTTGTGTTAAAATATTGACAGCTTCGTATTAAATGTTATTTAAGCAATCCTATGAGCCTTCGAGGGGGCATCGATCCGAGAATGTATTAGGTGATATGTTACATTGACACTCACGTTCGACCTGGTTAAGACAAATGATGTGGAATTCGGTTGAAATTCATGAGAATTTCTTGATTTAATTTGTGCTCTACGTAAAGGCCTCATTGGCCATGGTCAACAGAAAGTTTGTTGAAACTTGTAACCAACCTCGGATGGCATCCCCGGGTTGTCTCAACTAAGTTCGACAGTACCATTCTGAATCTTTGTTCCAAATTAAGGAACTTCGAAACAAAGAGATTCATAAGTTTTCCAGTCCTAATGATTTTCTCAAGATGGAGACTTGGATTCTAAAGGGTTCTGTTGCACTGCAAGCACCCACTAACAAGCATGTTCTGCACTCTGCAGTGATTCGAATGGTTCGTTGACTTCAACTTTCGAATTCAAGCTTCATTTTTCTTTGACTTCCATGCACGATGCTCCCTCTAATAATTCCTCCTTCTAGACTGCTAGTTAGCCAGAGTGCTAATTTATTGCTAATTAATCAATTAACATACAAACTTTGACCAAAGGCTGGAGATCTTGGTGATAACACCGAGTTGAATATGGTAATATTTAGTTTATAAATATGAAAATAAAATTTGTCCAATTTATTCTATCAAGAATGGGTGCACAAACCAGGATAATATCTATAATTGTATCTCTAAGAAAGTTGATAATTATAAGGTGTCACGAGTGTCTTGGATGAATTGAATATCTCATTCCATGCCAAAGGAGGGGGCATAATCCCAAAGTAGTTGACATAATCTTTTCATATTCTAAAGTCACAATACATGCTTTGCTACGACGCATACCAGAATATAGAATACAAGGATTGTTACTATTCATAATCTTTCAAGATCAAGAACACGTAAATATAAAAAGACTTTTACAATATTTAATTTTATTATTGTTTGACTTGGTTTTCCGAGAATAAACCATGCACATGCTTGGTTAATCATGAGTTCTTTAGAGATTTTACTAGCTCCACTTTACATTTATACAGGTGATTTCACAAAAAAAAATAAAAGTTATTTATATAGAATATAAAATTCATTTAGAACTTTTTAATTGCAAATTAGCATTATTTTTAAATTACTGGAAAAAAAACTTGTTTTATAATACAGAATCGTAAAAAGCTTTGTTATAATTCAAAATCCTCAAAAGTTAATAATATCGTAAATATGAAAAGATTTTTAAAATATTTAATTTTATTCCTTATAATTTTTTTACTTTATCATAAAGCTATTACAATCTTTTATATAAAAAAAAACTAATAATACTGAATAAAAAAATAAAGCATAAAAAAATATTTTCTTCAAATAAAAAAAATCATAATAATAATAAAAACAAAAAAATAAAATTAATAATAAAAATATCTATTAAAAAAAAAACTTTTACAATATCACCATCGCATGATGCGACGAAGTTTGGCATTGATGAAATATAAAAGCATGCATTATTAGATGCATCCAATCTTGTTCTACAAGGGAAGAGAAAAAACAGACCAGCAGTTAGCTGAAAGAAATAACCAGAAAACAAACAAGTTGCAATCACGCCAGCCATTAATCCACTTCTTGTAATCTCTCCTCCTAATTTCATATCAAAGTATGAATGCATCTTTTAATACAAAATTAAATCGTGTCCTTTTCAACTTAGGGATTGGGTTTTGTCTCGTTTTTTTTTTTTTTTTTTTTCTTTCCTTCGGATTCGGTTGGCGTTGAATTAAGTATTGTATAACTCTGTAATTTGTTGGATCAAAAACTGTGTCTTATTTTGAAAAATATTTTTATTAAAAATATTTTTTTATTTTAAATATTTTTTATATATTTTTAGATTATTTTGACATATTAATATTAAAAATAAATATATTATTTAATATATTTCTAAATAAAAAATATTTTAAAAAATAATTACTATCACAATACAAATAAGCTCTTAATAGATGTATTTGTTTTTACTGGAATATATTTATTTGTTAATGAAATTTGTATTTATTTTACATTAATTTTTTTATATTTTTAAGATTATTTGGAAAATAAATTTTAAAAATAAAAAATATGATTTTGATGATTTTTTTAAAAAATAATTTAAAAATAAAACACTAATTTCTTTAACTTTTATACAATTTGCTATTCGTATAGCTATTTTCCATTAAAGTATATATAGTGAAAAAAATATATATATTTATACTATTTAAAATGTAATTTATAGATTTAGCTCTTCAAAATGTCTCCTGCCCGTAATCTGTCATCAGTGGCATTATCGTGATAAAACCCTTTACCCAGCCCAAAAGTTATCGGCTAATCACTTAACGTCTCTCTCCTTTGCCTTTCACTTTTTCTAGTCTGTATCCGTTAAAACACCACACTGTCGTCTTCTATCCTCACTCTCTCTCTCTCTCTCTCTCTCTCTCCCCTCTCTCTTACAGCACCAAGAAGTAAACTCTCAAATTTTCCTCAATTTTCTCAGCAACCAAACACCAACGTTTTCTTCTTTAACATTCCCGAGAAATTTTAAATCAATGTCGGATTTCGACACTGAAACAAAAACCAACACCACCACCACCAACTACAATCTCCCTCACAAACTAACCTCAACAACGCCATTTTTGAATCTTAAACTCTATGTTTTAATTGCAATTCTCTTAATATGTCTCCTCTTAGTTTCATTTTTAATATTTCTCTGTGTTCACTTACGCCGCGCCTCTAGAAAACGCAACAAGATGCGAGTGAAACACAGTTCGGGATCTATCCCTTTAGTGTCTAAAGAAATTGTGGAGATTAAAGATTTGGATTTTAAGGAAAATAAAGAGAGAGACGAGGGCAATGTAGTGAATGTGGGTTTTGTAAAGATGGAGAATGGTGGTGGTGGTGATGTGGAGATGGGAAAGAAGAGTGGAGAGAGTAGCAGTAGTATTAGTGACGACATTTCGTCGGTGGAGGAAAATATAGGGTGGGGTCGATGGTATAGTTTGAAAGAGCTCGAGATTGCGACACGTGGATTTTCTGAAGAAAACGTGATCGGTGAAGGAGGGTATGGTGTTGTCTACAGAGGAGTTTTGCAAGATGGGTCTGTCGTTGCTGTCAAGAATTTACTTAATAATAAGTGAGTTTTCAGTTTTGTTTTAATTATTTTTAAGGTTCTGTGTGTTTTGCTTTAATTGTTATAGTTTTTGTTTTGCTTTTTGTTTTTTACTGTTTTGTTTATGATGGCAATTAAAGTTTTGGTCTTTTAATTATGGGATTAAAGTAGAGGGTTACTTTGTTCTTTTATTCTTTTTCATTTTTATTGTTTAATGCTTTGTTCTTCTTCCTTAACATTATCCTCATACCTTTGAGCTTAGGTGGGTTTTTTTTTGTTTGACCTTTCTCTTTCTGTCCCCCTTTGATTTATGAATGGGAAGGCTTTATTTTCTTTTTGAGATGTCGAAGGATTGATCTCATTAAACTATATGTTTAGCTTTTAATTCTTTTTATTATTATTATTACTGAATTTTCACTGGATTTTGGAGTTGCAAAAGCGACCCTAACCCCCCCCCCCCCCTCCCTACTGTTGGGAAACTGGAAAGATAAGAAATCCTGAAAATGTTACATGGTTTGTAATGAAATCAATGTTTAAATACACACTATTGCCCTGATTCGTTACAGAGGACTTTTGAGTTTTCTTTTACTTATTATTGTTACAGCGTGCTAGGATTAGGTTATGAAAATTCTCATCAAAAGCTCAAGTCTTCGAATATTTGTGCACTAAAATATTTATCTGGATGGACTTAATATGCTGCGAACTTTGTATTTCTAGGGGTCAGGCGGAGAAGGAGTTTAAGGTAGAAGTTGAAGCAATTGGAAAAGTAAGACATAAGAACTTGGTGCGCCTAATTGGGTATTGCGCAGATGGTTCTAGCAGGTATTTGTCTTATGAGAAGTTGAAGGAATGAAATACCTCTTAATCGTTTGCTTTTTGCTCATTTGAACTGTTACTGGCCTTGCAGGATGCTTGTTTATGAATATGTTGACAACGGAAATTTGGAGCAATGGTTACATGGTGATGTAGGTCCTGTTAGTCCTATGACCTGGGATATCCGAATGAATATTGCAATTGGGACAGCAAAAGGGTGCGGTACTCTAGGCTCTAGTTTCATGTGTATTAATCTTCTTGCCGGTGATTGATTGGTGAAAAATGAACCTAATTACTAACTGTTCTTTCATGGTTAATTGATTTTAATCAGTTGCATCTCTTCATATCTAAGCACCTATAAAGTGTTCTTTCATGGTTAATTGATTTTAATCAGTTGCATCTCTTCTTTATCTAAGCACCTATAAAGTTCAGACCACAGAATTGCAGTCATTTTTATCATTGTTGAAATTTAACGAGAGGGAATTCACATTTAAGTCTAAATGACTGGGTTTCTACTATTGGTTTTTTCCTGAGAGAAGGTTCAGAAATTGTAGTGTTTGTGAACTGAAAAGAACATCAGAGCTCAGACTTTATTCTCTATGAACTCTATTGTTTTATTTTTTCCAATTGAAAGATGCTTGTGAGTTTTGTGTTTAATTTTTATGGTTCCTCCCTATGCTGCAGGCTGGCCTATTTACATGAAGGTTTAGAACCTAAAGTTGTTCATCGAGATGTAAAATCCAGTAACATACTTCTGGATAGAAAATGGAACCCCAAGGTCTCAGACTTTGGATTGGCCAAACTCTTGGGTTCTGAAGCAAGCTATGTGACCACACGTGTTATGGGGACATTTGGGTGCGTATCTTTTCAAATATTAAAGCTATAAATTTCAAATTAACTTAAATGTGGATGACTTTCATGTGTTCACTTTTCACTTACACCTCTCTTTATTGTCATTTGCTTCAGATATGTATCACCTGATTATGCAAGTACAGGCATGCTTAATGAGGGGAGTGATGTATACAGTTTTGGTGTTCTTCTTATGGAGATGATTACTGGAAGGAGTCCCATTGATTACTCCAGACCAGCCGGAGAGGTAAAAATTAATCCCCCCCCCCCCCCCCCCCCGTAGCATCTGTATTAAAGATTATATTAACTATCATAACACTGCTTCAACGGAATTTTGTCAGATGAACTTGGTTGACTGGTTCAAAGGAATGGTAGCAAGCCGTCGTGGAGAGGAGCTTGTAGATCCCCTCATTGAAGTTCAACCTGCTCCAAGGTCTTTGAAACGAACATTGCTGGTTTGCCTCCGATGTATAGATTTGGATGCCTGTAAGCGACCAAAAATGGGGCAAATTGTTCATATGCTTGAGGCAGATGACTTTCCTTTCCGTGCGGTAAGCCCCCCCCCCATGCATGCTATTTTCCATGTATCATTTTCATCTAAACTGCTTGATGAGTATGCTTTAACCAATTCCAAGATGTTATATCCAACTAATGTTACTTGTAATTAAATGAACACTCTGTATTGCTTACATAAGCAATACAGTTAGCATATTCTGCAGATTAGATTTTGCCAGCCTAGTTGGCAAATAAATCATCGAGATTCTAGAAATTTAGAACAACATATTTTTTGGACCATCTACAAGGCAGAAAGGATGTTTATATGAACTTTAGATTGGCTAAACATATTTATTTGCCAACAAGAAATTGCAAGAATTTCCAAATTTTTGTTTTTTCTTTCAACTGCTTCAAGTAGCTATTTGTTTGTGCAGGAACTTCGAACAGTTCGCGAGAAAGATCCTCCTCCTTCCCATGCTGTTGTTATCTCCAACAAACTTCAACATCCAACCAAGCATGCTGGCAGTGGTGCTGATGTTGAGATATCAAGGCGAAGATGATTGTTCGCAATCTGAAGCTTATTGTGCTGGATTCAGATTATTTTGTAGCATAATTTTCCACATGTATACGAAAGAAGTGATTACATCTTCAATGTGCATATATCATATTTACACATTTTCTCCTCCACCTTCTGGGTCGTCCATGTTCGCTGATATATTGAGGCAAGTTCCGTTTAAGTGAGCGTTGTAAATACTGACTCGGATTCGAATATGTGAAAAAAATATGAATGGCATCTTGGAATGGGTGAGGGATGGTTTGGCTCAAACGTGGCATGTTTTTAACTCGTTTGGGTCCTTTAGATTCAATTAGAGATTATCGACTTCGCTAGTTATGTTAAAATCCTTAATGCGGACATTAATCTTCAAATTACTTGCGCTGGAAGATGCCTCTGAGTCGAGGAATCTGAGGATTGTGAACTTGGTCCCGTGGTGACAGGTTTAACAAAGAACAAAACCTGATGCCCCCAAGTTGAACCTGTCAGCTGTGTCTCAATTGCCAAATCCCATGCTTAGAGAATGAAACCATCACGGTTATTTGTTGATAAAATTTATCACAAGTTGACCTGTAAAAAGTTAATATTTATTTAACATGTAAAATTAGACTTTTGAAAAATTAGGAAAATTAAATCATATAATTTTACAATTAGCTTGACTCAATAGTTATAAAAAAATTATTATTACTTTCTACAATAGTTACAAATATTTAAAAAAAAAGACTCATTTAAACATAACAATTTATATCTATCTATTCTTGCCTACATTTTTTATTTTCTATCATTCGACATGTAATTTTAATTCTAAAATAATAAATTACATTAAATTTAAAATATCATTAAATTAGATCTTAGTATTTTAAAAAAAAAATACATTTAGCCTATAGTCTTATTTTATATTTGACATCATTAGATAAACTCTTCCTATTAAAGAAAACCTATGTTAAAAGATATCATAAAATTTTTATGTCTATATTTTTTATATTTTCTATATATTTATTAAAAAGATATAATTATATTACAATTCACATAACTTAGATAAACATCAAACTAGATAGAAGAAATATTTAAAGATATGGGAAAAATCTTGAGTTTTATGGAGTTACATTGTGTGTTTTTTTTTTAAATTTAGGTTTGATTTAATATGAAGCTTTACTAATTGGGAGCTTGGTGTGATGGGAATAATTAAATTGTCACTAAATTATCACTAAATTCTTGTGTATCTTGTTTTATTTAGATCATTCATTAATTATAATATTATTAACTTTTTTTATTTAATTTTATAAGTGTAGTTATCAATATATAATTAATTAAAAAATTATAATTATAATTTTATAATTCAAATTTACATTATATTTTCCATGCCGTGTTCCCGGTCACCATCATCATGGTAGCAATTCTGTTGTTTTCATCCTTTTCTGGCAGTCGCAGTGTTGTAGTTTTTATGGTTGTTGTCAAGTCTTACAGAGCTGCAATTGCCCACTTCTGCTACAAGAAACCGCGCCGCGGTAATTTGCGCGTGCTGGAATGGTCCATGGGCGGTGCTGAATCGGAGTTGCAGTGGGATTCAAATTGGAACCAGGCCGAAGGTGGTCTTCATGCTGTGAGCCCAGACAAAGAACAAAAGGCAGATCTAATCCACCATAGAAACTCATTTCTTCAACCCAGAAACTCAGCGTTTAGTGGGTAAGTGGATTGGACATGGCGAGACTTGACGGGACATGATTATCTGTGAGAGAAACTGGGATATACAGAGATCCCATTTTACAATGAATTTGTCTTGATTATATTCTTAGGTACCGTGTGCTGCATTGTAGCAGATGTCCGTAATTTTATTCGCCTTGACACGCGATGCCGCATATCATTTTTTTTTATATAAAAAATATTAAAAAAAACTAAAATCTAAATATATTAGGTTTTTTTACAAAACTATACCCAAGAGTCTTGGATTTGACTGCAACGTCTGACTCAAGAGTAATATTTATAATATTAATAATAACATTAAACTTGAATGACCCAAGTTTAAGTGGGTCTGGCTGCAATACCAAACTTAATAGTCTTGTATGTGGATCTGGCTACAAGATCGTGTCATAAAAGTGTGATAATTAAATAGATTAATTAAAAAGAAAAAAACAAAGAAAAAAAGACTAACATGAAGAAAAAAACTAATGAAGAAAAAGAAAAAAAAAATATGAATCAACTGGGTTAACCCGTCAAATCTGAGATCCGTGTCATGAAAGTTTAATAACTAAATAGAAAAAAAAATTAATATCAACAAACTAAATAAAAAAAAAGTTAATTAAAAAGAAAAAAAAAAGCATCAACCTTTTCACTGTGGACTGCATTGTGCAGTCCACAGTGAAAGGCGTAAAAAGAAAAAAAAACGAAAAAAAAAACTAAAGGCATCTGCTATTTTTTCACCGTGGACTACATACAATATTAAAAGATGAAATCGGAAAAACAAAACTAATGAGGAAAAATAAAAACAATCTGAATCAACTGGGTTAACCCGTCAAATCAGGTTAACCCGTCAAACCTGAGATTCGTGTCATAAAAATATGATAACTAAATAGAAAAAAGATTTAATATTAATGAACTAAATTAAAAAAAAAAGATTAATTAAAAAGGAAAAGGCAAAGAGAAAAAAAAACCTACAGGAAGAAAAAAAAACTAATGAAGAAAAGGAAAAAAAAATCTGAATAAACTGGGTTAACCCGTCAAACCAGGTTAACCCGTGTCATGAAAGTCTGATAATTAAACAGAAAAAATTTAATATTAAGAAACTAAATTAAAAAAATAATTAAAAAGACAAAAAAAAACTAAAGACATCAGTTTTTTCACTGTGGACTCCACTGTGCAGTCCACAGTAAGGCTTAGAAAGGAAAAGGGGGGGAAAAAAAAAACAAAGGCATACGCCACGGGTTTTTTTTTTTCTTGCATAAAAAATATCAAAAAAGGCTAAGATCTAAGAGTGTTATATCTTTATGTAAAGATATACCCAAGAGTCTTTGGTCTAGCTGCAACGCTTGACCTAAGAGTAATATTTATAATATTAATAATAATATTAAACTTACATGACTCAAGTTTAATTGAGTCTAGTTGCAATACCGGACCCAAGAGCCTTGGATGTGGGTCTGGCTGCAAGGTCGTATCATAAAAGTGTGATAATTAAATAGATTAATTAAAAAGAAAAAAACTAAGAAAAAAAACCAACATGAAGAAAAAAAACTAATGAAGAAAAAGAAAAAAAATCTGAATCAACTGGGTTAACCCATCAAACCTTAGATTCGCGTCATGAAAGTTTGATAACTAAATAGAAAAAAAAATTAACGGGTTAACCCATAATTAAATGAGTTAACCTGTCAAGCTCGGGATACGTGTCATGAAAGTCTGATAATTAAATAGAAAGAAATTTAACATTAACAAACTAAACTAAACGAAAAAAAATTAATTAAAAAGAAAAAAAGCAAAAAAATAAAATTTCTAGTTGACTCATCAAACCAGGTTAACCAATCAAATTCGGAATCCGTGTCATGAAAGTCTGATAACTAAATAAAAACAAATTTAACATTAACAAACTAAATTAAACAAAAAAAATTCATTAAAAGAAAAAAATGCAAAGAAAAAAGCAAAAAAAAAAACCCATAAAGGCATAAAAAACAAAAAAACAAAAAAAAACAAATTTTTTTTAAAAAATATATGTTATAATAATAATTATTATTATTATAATATATAAGTACAATTAAAAAGCATGGGGAAAGCTATTGTATTTTCCCCACGCCTTCAAGTTAACCCGTCAAACTCGGGATCCATGTCATGAAAATCTGATAACTAAATAAAAACAAATTTAACATTAACAAACTAAATTAAACAAAAAAAAATTCATTAAAAGAAAAAAACATAAAGAAAAAAGCAAAACAAAAACCCATAAAGGCATAAAAAAATAAAAAACCAAAAAAATATGTTATAATATAATACAATATAATAATAATAATAATAATTAGTATTATATTATTATTATTATTATTATTATTATTATTATTATAATATATAAGTGCAATTAAAAGGCGTGGGGAAAGCTACAGTGCTTTCCCCACGCGTTTTAGAATATTGTTAACTAGTTACATGACCCGTGCGATGCTGCGGGTTAATTTTTTTTTACATAAAAAATATCAAAAAAAGCTAAGATCTAAAAGTGTTACGTCATTCTGCAAAGCTATATCCAAGAGTCTTGGGTTTGGCTGCAACACCTGACCAAAGAGTAATATTTATAATAATATTAAAATTACATGACCCAAGTTTAAGCGGGTCTGACTGCAATACCAGACCTAATAGCCTTGGATGTGAGTCTGACTGCAAGGTCGTATCATAAAAGTGTGATAATCAAATAGATTAATTAAAAAGAAAAAAACTAACAGGAAGAAAAAAAACTAATGAAGAAAAAGAAAGTTTTTTTAGAATTAACTGGGTTAACCCTTCAAACCAGGTTAACCCGTCAAACATTGGATTCGTGTCGTGAAAGTTTAATAACTAAATAGAAAAAAAAATTGATGGGTTAACCCAGAATTAATTAGGCTAACTCGTGAAACCAGTTTAACCCATCAAACTTGGGATCCGTATCATGAAAGTTTGATAACTAAATAGACAAAAATTTAACATTAACAAACTAAATTAAACGAAAAAATTAATTAAAAAGGAAAAATATATAAAAGGCATCAGCCTTTTCACTTTGGACTACACTGTGCAGTCCACAGCCAAAGGCATAAAAACAGCAAAAAAAAAAGAAAAAAAAGAAAAACTAAAGGCATCAGCCGATAACTAAATAGAAAAAAAATTAAATATTAATGAACTAAATTAAATAAAAAAATATTAATTAAAAAGAAAAAAATAAAAGAAGAAAAAACCTATAAGAAGAAAAAAACTAATGAAGAAAAAGAAAAAAAATCTCAATTAACTCTGAATCAACTGGGTTAACCCGTCAAATCAGGTTAACCCGTCAAATCTGGGATCCGTGTTATAAAAGTCTGATAATTAAATTGAAAAATTTTAATATTAAGAAAGTAAATTAAAAGAAAATTAATTAAAAAACAGAAAAAAGCTAAAAAAAACTAAAGGCATCAGTTTTTTCATCGTGGACCGCACTGTGCAGTCCACAGTAAAAGGCTTAAAAAGGAAAAAAAACAAAGGCATACGCCACGGGTTAATTTTTTTTTCTTGCATAAAAAATATCAAAAAAGGCTAAGATCTAAGAGTGTTATGTTTTTCTGCAAAGATATACCTAAAAGCCTTGGGTCTAGCTGCAACACTTGACCCAAGAGTAATATTTATAATATTAATAATAATATTAAATTTACATGACTCAAGTTTAAGGGAGTCTGACTGCAACACCAGACCCAATAGCCTTGGATGTGGGTCTGACTGCAAGGTCGTGTCATAAAAGTGTGATAATTAAATAGATTAACTAAAAAGAAAAAAACAAAGAAAAAAAACCAACAAGAATAAAAAAACTAATGAAGAAAAGGAAAAAAATCTGAATTAACTGGGTTAACCCTTCAAATCAGATTAACCCGTCAAACCTAGGATTCGCGTCATGAAAGTTTGATAACTACATATAAAAAAAAAATTGACGGGTTAACCCAAAATTAATTAGGCTAACCCGTGAAATCAGGTTAACCCGTCAAACCTGATATATGTGTCATGAAAGTCTGATAATTAAATAGAAAGAAATTTAAAATTAACAAACTAAACTAAACGAAAAAATTAATTAAAAAGAAAAAAAGCAAAAAAAAAATTTCTGGGTTAACTCGTCAAATCAGGTTAAGCCGTTAAACCCAAGTCCCGTGTCATGAAAGTTTGATAACTAAAAAAAAAATTTAACATTAACAAACTAAATTAAATAAAAAATTTTATTAAAAGAAAAAAACAAAAAAAAATTGACAGGTTAACCCATGAAACCAGGTTAACCCGTGAAACCTGAGATTGTGTCATGAAAATCTAATAACTAAATAGAAAGAAGTTTAACTTTAACAAACTAAAGTAAACAAAAAAATTAATTAAAAAGAAAAAAAGAAAAAAAATTCTGGGTTAACTCGTCAAACCATGTTAACCTGTTAAACCCGGGATCCGTGTCATGAAAGTTTGATAACTAAATAAAAAAAATTTAACATTAACAAACAAAATTAAACAAAAAAATTATTAAAAGAAAAGAAAAAGCAAAAAAAAAACCCTAAAAGCATAAAAAATAAAAAAAATAAAAAAAAAATATATAAAAAAACAAAGAAAAAAAAAACTCATCTTTTACTGTGCACTTCATAATAAAAAATTTAACCGTTTTAGTTATAGTGTAATTTAATTTAATATATATATATATATAAAAGTAGTCTCCATCATCCTTAGACTGTCCCCTAGGGCAGCAAATGTTATTTCTCTTGGTTCTTGCGATGGAATATTTGGTATTTATCACTGTTAACAAATCTTGTCCCTCCCACGCTGTAAGCATTGTTAGCATTCCCTCTTAAGACACAAAAGAAACCAATGGCTCCCGCGTGCGGAGTGGACAGACCAATTTAGCGAGCGGCAATGATGATGTTTCCATGTCCTCTGTCAAACGGCCGATTAAGTTTTCAAACATGGAAAAAAAATACCTTTACACTTTCATCCACGCAAGATTGCATATTAAAACAGAATTCGTGATTAGTTATTGCTATATTTGTTGCTCCTGTGTTGTAGTGGGTTGAGCAAAAAAAAATTTGTTATAAAACAAATATTAGGATAAAAAATAAAAAAATCCAAGTTTCAAGTCATTAATTCAATTAATAATTTAAATAATATGAAATAAAAAATACAACAATAATAAATAAATTAACAAAAAAACAACAAAGAAAAAAAAAACAAAAAGAATCAGACCTGAGCCTATCCAAATTATTAAACAACTCAACGTAAATTTAATAGAAGGTAAACCAAAAAAACGAAGCAAAACTATAAATTATAGAAAGTTGACTCAATAAAATAAAATAAAATAAAAACAATAAAAAAAGATACAAATAAAAAAATAAACAAACTCGGGTGAACCTCGTAAATCTGGTCTAATCTCTAAAAGCTGCAGCTTGTGAAAATAAGTTTAGCTCTCAACAAATTTAATTTTGAGAGATAAAATTGAAAGAAAGATATTAATTAAAAAAATTGCAAAGGATAAAAAAACAAAAAGAATGGAGATAAAATTTAACAAAAAAAACGTGAGGATGAAATTTGAAAAAAAATGATCCCAGAAAAAATGAACAGCAATTAACAGAATGAGAACCAAATTTAAAAGATTAAAAAAATTATAAGGGGTGAAATAAAAAAACATCTATAATTTGATAGATAATTTATAGATTAAAAATTAATAAGAGTGAAATTAAAAAAGTATAGGGGTCAACTCAAGAAGGCAAATCACAAAAAATACAAAACAAAAACCAAAGAAAAAAAAAGAATAAAAAAAGAAGAAAATATCATAAAAAATCAGACAAAAGGAGAGTTCATCGGAGGTTGATGGGCATGTATTTATTATATGGAAATTAACTTGGCTTTGCTGTGTTTATAAAAAAGATTAACGGAATTGTTTTGTTTATATGGTTGTTAATGTTAGTAACCATAATATCTTATGTGATTTACAAATATTTCCTTTGAAGACCTTTGTTTTTCATAAGAAATTATTAAACTATCTAGTCTTTCATGTTGGATAGATTTTTGTATTATTTAAAGAATGTCTTGTGAACAATTTAGGTATTTGAAATTTAGAAAGCGTTGTGATATCTTTAATTTGTAAAAATATAAATTGTTTATCTTTGTAATTATTGATGAAATTTGTTGGAAGATGAATTGAAGTTGTTCTTTTATATATATAATTTGATTTTTTTTTTATTTTTTTCTTTACTTTAAATTAATATTTTCTTAGTATTTTCAGATTATTTTGATATGTTTATATCAAAATTAATTTTTAAAAAATAAAAAAAATATTATTTTAATATATTATAAATATCTTGGACTACTAGTGGTTTATATCATTTAATTGTACTAATTTCAAAATAATATAGTTTTATTTTTTTAAATAAAAATAATAATTTTAGATAAATATTTTAAAAAATCAAAACAATATCATTATCAATTGGCAGAGCCTCGTGTGGGCTGAACCAAACACAGGTGAAGCCATCGAATTATCCAAATTTATTAAAAATTCTGACCGATCACGTAATCAACTCGTTAGCCGAGTCAAATTAATAACTATAGTTTATAATCTAACCCCGAATTGTCAGGCATTTAATTCTTGATTCGCTCTTCTAATAATCTTGGAATGAGAGAATTTACTGCTATCAATAACGGGAGAGACAAAAATCCAAATCTCCTGACCCTGACCTGCACTAGCCATCTTCCCTACTTCAATTAACCACGACCTATTAATCATTGAATTTGAAATAAAACACTGAGTTTTACGTAAAATTAGTCCTTCAATATTCAATTTCCCGCAACAAAAAGTGAAGCCGTAATTCATAACTAGCAGCCTAGCAGGTCTTCCTGCTTCTTACAACGCAAAACCAGCCAAGTTGCACTCTGAAACTAACACGTGTCACTCAGATTCGCATAAACTCCCTAAAATAAAATCCGCCAAGAACTCCAAATTACCATCGCCACCCTTTTTTTTTTTTGTTTTGTGTTTCGTTGCCTAACAGCGAAAAAGGCAAAACGAGCTCTTATTTAATTACATCCACCACCAGATCTACTCTATCTGAAACCATCACGGCGCCGTTTTATAGAGAGAAACATTTGCCAAGATTTAGAGAGAGAAAGGGGAGGATTGGGAGGGGGCGATGGAGGAGAGGCTAATGGCTAGGCTAGAATCGGCGGTGGCGCGATTAGAAGCACTTTCGTTGAGAGGGGGAAGTGTGGCGGGGAGTGGCGGGGATGATGCTTCAGCGACGGATCCGTCGATTGTAGCGTTCGAAGATTTCATGGGGGCATACCTCGGTAGGGTTTCGAGCGCTGGAGAGAAGATTGGAGGACAAGTTTTAGCAGTCACGAAGATTCTAGAACAAGCTCTTAACATGCAAAAGGAACTTCTCATTAAGATCAAGCAAACACAGGTACTAAATTATTAATTTTTTTTTATGTTTTTTGAGGTTTTAATTTAAAAGTAACGAAGTTGGCGCCATGACAATTCATGTGTTTGACAGGTCGATTTTGATTTAGTTTTTAAGTATTTGTTTTCTGTTGAATGGAAGGTTTGTTGAGAAAGTGCAAATGCTAATGTCCCTGTGGAATGGGAACTTGAAATGTTATGAGAATGTATGAATATTTCATGGCTGTAAGGATTTATTTGAGAAATCAGTGTTAATTTTAGGTTCTTATGAAGTGTCATCTTCGGTGACAATCTAACCGAGAACGGTCATTGTTGCACGATGAAGTGAAATTCATGTTAGAATATTTAATAGGAAAAGTATGTCTTCGTTATTTATGGTATCATTGTTCTCTGGTGGTCAATGTAGTTGACGTTGTAAATATTGAACGAGAACCTGAAGACGGGATAGAAATAATGGGTTAACATAGAAGTAGTGAAGGGTTCAAGATACTGGTTAGGGGCTTGCTGTCCGCTTTTGATTTCCTTGGAAATTTCCATTGATAGAGAAAATGAAATTTCGTGATGTTGAATGGCTCCTTCCATTGGTGCAGAAGCCCGATCTTGCAGGATTGGCTGAATTTCTCAAGCCATTAAATGAAGTGATCATGAAAGCAAATTCAATGACAGAGGGAAGGAGATCTGATTTCTTTAACCACCTGAAGGCAGCTGCTGACAGTTCCACAGCTTTAGCCTGGATTGCCTACACTGGAAAAGATTGTGGTAAGTGAATTTCGTTGTCTATTCTATATTCTAATAGCATATAGGTCTTGATTCTTCCATGTAAAACTCTGATATTGTTTTCTTTCTTTTATTTTTTTTATTTAAGGTATGAGCATGCCTATTGCGCACGTGGAAGAAAGTTGGCAAATGGCTGAATTTTACAATAATAAGGTACTTTATGATCAGCTGGATCCTTGCAACTCACTATAAGGAGCTGCCACTAAGTAGGGATGTTCTCTGTAATTGTTAGCTGTAGGAAGAAAATAGAACTGTTAGCTTGAAGAGGATGTTTCTGAACCAAAAAGGAAAGTTTTGCATTAAAAGCACGCCTTGATTAATGTATAAAGCATCGTCTTTCAAGGAGTCCCGTGACGTTCTATATTAAAAAATTAGCCACCAATCCTGCAAATTTTTTTATTTTGATTTTGCCATATGACTTTATACAAATCTTTCTTCTGTAAACCTTTGTATTCTTATTTGGTGTTTGATACCTGCATTGAACCACCCTGTATTCACATTATATTGTTGCAAATGAAAACGAGTTATTTAGTGAACAAGGAAACTATATTAATCGTTGCTAACATTTTGTTCTGTAAAATTCAGATTCTTGTAGAGTACAAAAGCAAAGACCCAAATCATGTTGAATGGGCCAAGGCTTTGAAGGAGTTATATTTACCAGGTTTGAGGGATTATGTAAAGAGTCATTATCCCTTGGGTCCAGTGTGGAGTGCAACTGCCAAAGCAAAAGCTGCTGCACCAAGCGCTCCCGCTCCTCCACCTCCTCCACCAGCTTCTCTCTTCACTTCTGAATCTTCTTCTCCTTCATCATCAAAGCCAAAAGTAGGGATGGCTGCTGTTTTCCAAGAAATCAGTTCTGGGAAGCCTGTGACTTCAGGTAATCTTATTTTTCACTTTCTCCACTAAAAAAATAAATTCGTCAAAAGATATCTTGGGTCATTGTTTTTGCTTTCTCATGTCCCAGGTCTTAGAAAGGTCACAGACAATATGAAGACAAAGAACCGTGCTGATAGAACTGGTGTTGTTGGTGCTAGTGAAAAAGAAAGCCGTACTAGTTCACCCTCTTTCTCCAAGGCAGGGCCTCCAAAACTGGAACTTCAAATGGGTCGTAAGTGAGTATTTGTAATTTTGAAAATGGTTTTGATTTTAATTTTAATCATCAAGTTGACATGGAATGTGATTTGTATATCGTGTCTTTGGTTCCCCCTTTTTGCAGGTGGGTTGTTGAGAATCAAATTGGAAGAAAGAATTTAGTAATTGATGACTGTGATGCAAAACAGTCTGTGTATATTTTTGGATGCAAAGATTCAGTTTTGCAGGTTCAAGGTAATTTTTATACTTTGTAAAAATATACAAATGCAAACCATCCATCTATGGACATTGCCCAATATCATGTTCTCTGTTTAGAAATCCACAAGCAGCTTAGTTGATTCTCACAATCTGCAGGGAAAGTTAACAATATAACAATCGACAAATGCACTAAGATGGGGGTTGTATTCACGGTTAGTATGAGAAAGTCTGAAAGAAAAATGCAAATATAGTTTACTGCTCTGATGTACCATTACACCTTTTGAGTTGAATGCTTATTTTATTTGATAAACAGGATGTGGTGGCTGCTTGTGAGATTGTGAATTGCAGTGGTGTTGAGGTGCAATGCCAGGTATCTTATTTCAAATTATATTTGACTTTGTTGGTACTGTTTTTTTAATTGGAGATAAATAAGTATAATGCTTATTCTATGGATTATGGATTACAAGCATGATCTAAGTTACATCTAAATTTATCCCCTGCTCAAGGGTTCTGCTCCAACAATTTCAGTGGACAACACGGGAGGCTGTCAATTATATTTAAGCAAAGGTTCTTTGGGGGCATCTATTACTACTGCTAAATCTAGCGAGATCAATATATTGGTACCTGGTGCAGAACCTGATGGAGATTTGGTATGCTTTCAACTTTCAGATGTTTTCCTTCTACCCTGCTTAATCCACAAAGATTTAGTTCGTCATCCCTTGTCGATGTCACTTTTCTTTTCTTGTGGTTGGGTGGGGGGTTTGAATGTTCAAATTCCATCACTCTCTTAATAGCATGCTCAAATCACAGTCAGATTCCTTTTGTTGCAATTTTTTTGAAATTTTACATTCCAATTTCCTCAGAAATGGCTTCCCGTGTCTTCATTTGTAGGTGGAGCATGCCTTGCCACAACAGTTCATTCATACGTTCAAGGATGGCCAGTTTGAAACTACTCCTGTCTCCCACTCTGGAGGGTAACTGAATCAAGTTTCTATCACCTGATGCTGATTTCTACTTTCCTATTTTATTTATTTATTTTCTTGATGGCTGAGGGGTGGCTTCAATACATGTTTTTTTTTTTTCCTTGATTCAATTTGCCGTAGATACATGATTGTGATGCATGATACATTGTCTGTTCCTGCCCTTCTTTATTGCGTGGGTATATTCAGACTTTTTGGAATTTTCTGCATGATTTTTATTTGCAGGGTTTGTCTCTCCATGCCTGTCTTGTTGTGAGGTTCTTGTAACTGCCATTTTTGTTGCAATGAGAATGAATTTTTGTATTATTATGCGTTGTCGAAGCCTGGTTTTAATCTCTATCCGTACTTCTTTCCCTTGTCTCTCTTGTGTTGATAAACTGAATTTGTGAAGATTTAGTCAATCGAGTTCAGAAGTCGTTGAACCGTCGGTACATAAACATGTCGTTTGCATGAAATAGATGCTGCAAATTCAATCAGATGCAAGTCTCGTCCAGGCTAATCCTTTAGCCCTTTGGCTAATTAGCTTGATTAAACAGTTATTCCAACAACGTACTCTCTTCTTACGAGATGAGCAATGAACTGGTGTGTTGGGTTCAAATTTGAGATCCGACCTGGGTTACATCCAAGATTATCGATGTGGTCTCGTTGCTGGCACGCTGAATTATTTACTCCACTTGTCTAGGAGTGGTCTCTCGTAAATTTGACTTGTGGGTGGGTTGTTGGGTCTTGCATGGGAGTCATGAGAGGTGAATTAGAGCGTGTTTGGCAGTGTGGTTGCGGGTGCTTTTCAAATAACTTTTCGTGCTAAAATGCATGTCAATGATGTTTTTTTATTTTTTAAAAATTATTTTTGACATCAGCACATCAAAACAATCCAAAACATACAAATCATATTAAATTTTAGTTAAAAAACAAAAATTTCAAATTTTTTGAGAATGCAGCCGCGGTCTCAAACATGCTTCTAGTAATGCTGCTACTATGGCGGTGCACTGTTTTGCTGCTGCACATGAATGGTGGATGTGGGGATAGTCATCAAAACATGGTTTGCCATTCGCACCGGATGCTGTACATATTCAATTATTTAGGTGTGACATCCATCCCTGAACGTCACTTCCTCACTTTTACGGATGAAGTGGGGCCTAAATTTCAACTTTCAACTGGGTAGGTGGCTGAGGCTGGTGGAAGTTGCCTGCCTTTTCCAAGTAACTTCTGGCCCAACCAGATCCATCTTGATTCTTGATAATACGTTTATTGATGATCTCATGTTTATCTGATGTTTATTGGATGAAATTTAAAGTATATTAAAATATTTTTTAAATATATATATTTTTTTTAATATTAACACATTGAAAATATTTAAAAAAATTAATTTGAAATAAAAAAAATATTTTTTCCAAAAACATTTTTAAAACTCACAAGAAATCATGCATAAAAATTTGTAACCATTACTGATTGATAATCTCATGTTTAACAGATGAAATTAAAAAAAAAAATTAAAAATGTTTTTGATATTAGTATATAGAAAATATTAAAAATAAAAATGATTTGAAATAAAAAAAATAAAAAAAATTATTTTTAAAAAAAATTATTTTTAAAATGCAAAAGTAATCATGAATGAAAATTTATGACCATTACTGACCGTTGCTTTCAGCTCGGGTTCTTGTCTAAACTCGGGCCCATCATAGTCGTTATCTCAAATTCACATTATTGCGTAGAATTGTTTTCTTCCCATCGGACAAGTTATGCATGGGACTTCATGGTATGATTTGTGCAGCTTAGGGGAATTCAGACAATTCAAGTAGACTTTTTTGGGTTTTGTCCTTTCACTTTTGAGCCACGCGGTGTAATATAATAATAATAAAAAAAAACAGTAGATGGGAGACTTGACCCTGGAAAGTCACGACCCACCCCATTACAGGGGCTCTCATCGTAACTTGACGACGAAGACTTGTATTTTTTTCCGGAGACCAAATTGTGGATGAACGAACATTAAGAACTGGAATGGTTTACAAAAGACATTCAGGTGGAATTTGCCAATTACATTTCTCATCCGAAATTTTACAGAAGATCGCTGGAGCACTAACAATTGGCTGATGATACAAACTTTTTTCGAAACCCATGAAACCCTACTTCACAAAAAATATTTTTACAATTAACATCGTGCGAATCATCCTAACCAAATTATCAAACACGCATGCATGAAGAAATCTTAATTTCTTAAAAAAATTTAATATTCCTCCAAGCAAAACATAGATCACACCAAACACATAATATTTTTCACATTTATGAGAAAAAAGAGATCCTCAATATGAAATTCCAATCACAAAATTGCTTGAAATCTCATATTTTAATAACTTAATGTTTTTGGTATTATGGTGTAACTTTTTAATTAAAAGTATATTAAAATAATATATATTTTAAAAAAATTTAATATCATTATTTTAAAATAATATTTTATTCATCATTTTAATTTTAATGAACATTAAATTAACCAAAATACCCCTAATAGTAAAAAAAATCAATTGTTTCATGTAGGAGTATTTAGATATTTTTTTAATACACAGTGTAATTACACAGAACCACCAAAAAGATTTAATTAATAGGGATCAAGGGTATTAGAGTCTTTTAGTCTTGGTTTTTTGTTTGTTAATTATTGGTTTGGTTGAGGGTAATGCTATAATTTAATATTAAAATAATATTTTTTAATTGGGAAAATCTAATTACGCGTTCACATCACAGGCAAGCACGTGGGAGCAATCGTGCACTTTGGGAGGCGTATATAGTGATTTCCGGTGGTAAAAAAATGATCTTTTACTGTATTATTTTATTCTTCATCGTCTTCTTTTCCATGATAGGTAACGTGTTTAATCAAAATATAACTACTTTATCGCTTGTGACCATTTTTTTCCTTTTTTCTCTCTCCTACCTCTAAAAAAATAGCATGGTCCTCATTGTTATTGGTATTTCAAATTCAATCATTTTAGTTTTGATTTTAGTATTTTAGTCATTTTTTATTTTGCTAAAGTTTTATTTGTTTTCAATTTAGTCATTGGTTTCTAATTTGTATATACAATATGTTTCTATTCGGTCCTTCTACTTTGATTTTTTTTTCTGTCTTTTTATCAAAAATTTTATTGATTTCAATTTTATCATTCAAATCAAGTTTATGATTTTTTTTATGAGAATAATAATAATTTCAATATGGTCTCTTTGCGTTTGATTTCTTGTTGTTTTCCTTGGTCATTTTATCAAAGTTTTTATAGTTTTCAATCCTATCATTTAAATCAAGTTAAAGGTTTTTATTTTTCCAATAGCAATAATCATTATAATAATAGTTGTAATGATGATGATGATGATAATAATAATAATAATGATAGTGATAGTTATAGTGATAGTGATAGTGATAACAATAATAGTAGTGAAAATGGTTGTAATTTTAATAATAATAGAAATGATAATAATAATAATAATAATAATACTTATTAATAATAGTAGTAGTAATAATCTTGATCTTCATTATTTAAATTATTGTTTTTTCAATTCTTTTGTATAATTGATTTTTTTTAATTTTATCATTTAACATTTAATTTTTAAAAAATTAGATTTTGTATTTTTTCTAAATTGGATATTTCAAGTTTAATAATTTCAATTATGAATTTAAGAAGTTATTACAATTTTTTTTTTGAAAAGAAAGCTTTATGAATCTCTTTATGTTTTTATGTTTTTATCAACTATTCCAGTCACATAATTTAAGTTACATTTTTATCGGGATATTCCATATTAATTTAGCCTTAATTACTATTGTTATAAATTTTTCAGATAAACAGTTTTTTATGTTTTGTTTTAATCTCATTTCAATAACCGAACATTATCTTTTGTTTTTTTTTTTTTTTTTAAAATGGATAGTTTCGGTCTTACTGTGGAGCGTGGAAATCGAGACTAATAAAAAGCTAGAAAGGCATTGGTGCATCAGTTGACTTCAGTTGAATTTCACACACGCGCGCGAACAGAATCGAAACTGCTACGCTTCTTAGCCCATGTTTGTTTCTGAAATTTATTTTTTAGAAAACTATTTTCCAAATTTTTTTTATATTTATTTGCCACTAGAATAGTTGGTCAACAAAAAACACTTTCCGGTCAACGGAAATACTTTCCGATCAACAGAAAACACTTTCTAGTCAAAGAAAAATTTGGTTTGATTTCTAGGAAAATGTTTTTTCTTTTGGCTGTGTTTGTTTTCCGGAAAGTGGTTTCCGGGAAACCACTTTCCAAACTTTCCTGTGTTTGTTTGCCATTAGAAAAGTTGGTCAAAGGAAAATTTGGCTTGGTTTTCAGGAAAGTGTTTTCCTGGAAAATTTGGGCGGAAAACACTTTCCGAAAGTTGTGAAAAATTTAGAAATGTCATTATTTGCTAATTATATCAAATTTGATCCTCAAACTTTTGATTGCTATATATAATTTGTTTTGAATATTTATTTTTCAATTCCATCTCTTAAAATTTAATTTTTATATTAATTTTGGTCCTTATTTTTATAATTGCTATTTGCTTTTTTCTTATCATTTTTTTATTGAAATTTTTTATCTATCAAATTTGGTCCTCATTTTTTTTATTGTTACTTATTTTATTTGAAATAATTTATGAAATGTTAATTATTATTATTTTAATTTATTCACCTTTCATTTTTTTTAATTTTTTAGATTTGATCTCTATTATTTTGGTTATTATTTATTTTATTTGAGATAATTTTTGAAATTATATTTTTTTTCAATTTCATTCTCATTCAACTTTTTAATTTGTAAGATTTGTTCCTTATTATTTTAATAAACTTGAGAAAAATAAAATATTAATAAGTTATTTTCCAGCTCATTTTCCATGACATAACCAAATACTGGAAAATGTTTTCCAACTTATTTTTCATTACACTACCAAACATCGGAAAATACTTTTCCGGAATTTACTTTCCTCGGAATTCACTTTTAAAAAAGAAACTACTTTCCAGCAAATAAACGGGTCTTATTTAAAAAGTTGCAAAAACCATTGAACTCCATCCTTCACCCCTCGGTCCCCTCCCCTTCCATTTCTTTGTCCCTTCCCATACCAAACATGGGTAGGTGGCTGAGGCTGGTGGAAGTTGCCTGCCTTTTCCAAGTAACTTCTGGCCCAACCAGATCCATCTTGATTCTTGATAATACGTTTATTGATAATCTCATGTTTAAAGTATATTTTTATTTAAAAATATATTAATATATATATTTTTTAAAAAATCATTTTTTAATATTTGCACATTGAAAATATTAAAAAAAATTAATTTAAAATCAAAATAATCAAAATAATATTTTTTTTCAAAAACATTTTTAAAAACTCAAATGTAATCACAATTACTGATTTGATAATAATCTCATGTTTAACAATATTTTTTATTTAAGAATATATTGAAATAATTGATAATCTCATGTTTAATGATATTTTTTATTTAAAAATATATTAAAATAATTTGTTATTTTTTTAAAAAAAATTATTATTGATATTAGTATATTGAAAATATTAAAAAAAATTAATTTGAAATAAAAAAATATATTTTTAAAATACAAAAGTAATCATGCTTGAAAATTTTAATCATTTCTGACCTTTGCTTTCAGCTCGGGTTATTGTCTAAACTCGGGCCCATGATAGTCGTTATCTCAAATTCACATTATTGCTGGGAAATATTTTCTCCCCATCGGACAAGTTATGCAGAAAACTTCATGGTAAGATTTGTACAGCTTAGGAGAATTTAGACAATTCAATTAGCCTTTTCTGGGTATGGGTCCTTTCACTTTTGAGCCACGCGGTGTAATATAATAACTAGATGCCGCGGGCTTGTGGTATATTTATGAGTTGTCGTGGATTTATGAAGAAAAAAAAATTTATAAAGAGAAAAACTGTTGCAATTCATAATGTTTTAAAGAAAAAAATACAAAACTAAATTCTCAACCAGACTAATATTTAAAAAATAAAATGAACAAATAAAATTTTAGAAAAAAATCATAATAAAAAAAACTGAAAGAGAAAAAAACCTTGCAGGAAAACACTGTAACAATCTATAGTGTTTCATGAGGAAATCTACAGTTGTTATTCTCAACCAGCTCAATATTAAAAATAATAAAATCGATAAAGATAATTTTGAAAAAAATTATAAAAAAAATAATATGGGGTAACACTGTAGCAATCCATAGTGTTTTAAAGAAAAAAACTATGAAGCTAAATTCTCAACTAACTCAATATGAAAAAAATAAAATCGACAAAGACAATTCTGAAAAGAAAAAAAATCATAAAAAAGAAAAAAAAACCATGTGGAGAAACACTGTAGCAATCCACATTGTTTTAAAGAAAAAAAACTACGAAGCTGAATTTTCTACCAGCTCCATATTAAAAAAAATAACAAAAACAATTTTGAAAAAGAAACACAAAAAGATAAAAAAAAAAAAAGAGAGAGGAAGAAGAAGACAATTTTGGAAGAAAAAAACAAAAAAAAACAAAAAAAAACATGTGGGGAAAGTTAAAGCTGAATTCTCAATTAGCTCAATATTAAAAAAATAAATTTGACAAAGATAATTTAAAAAACACATGCGGGAAAACACTGTAGCAAAACAAAAACAATATAGAGAAACATTGTAACAATCCACAGTGTTTTAAAGAAAAAAACTACGAAGCAAAATCGACAAAGACCATTTTGAAAAAAAAAAGAAGAAAAAAATTCATAAAAAAAATAAAAAAAACCATGTAGAGAAACATTTTAAAGAAAAAAACTACATAACTAAAATTTCAACCAATTCAATATTAAAAAAAATCAATAAATTTTCAATTAATTCAATATTAAAAAAATCGACAAAAATAATTTAAAAAACACAAAAAGAAAAAAGAATAAAAGAAACAAAAAAAAAAAAGAAGAAGACAATCTTAGAAAAAAAAATATAAAGCTCAAAAAAAAAAATATGGGAAAAAAAAGATAAAAAAACAAATGAACACTCAGAAAAAAAAACAAAAAAACAAAAAAAAAAAAACAAAAACAAAACATATAACATGGGAAAAGCTACGTTACTTTCTCCGTACCTTTTAGAGTAATGCTAAAAGTAATAATAATAAAGACAGTAGAGGGGAGACTTGACCCTGGGAAGTCACGACCCACCCCACTACAGGGGCTCTCATCCAAACTTGACGACGAAGACTTGTATTTTTCACCGGAGACCAAATTGTGGATGAACGAACATTAAGAACTGGAATGGTTTACAAAAGACGTTCGGGTGGAATTTGCCAATTATATTTCTCATCCGAAATTTTACAGAAGATCGCTGGAACACTAACAATGGGGGCTGATGATGCAAACTTTTTTCGAAACCCTACTTCACAAAAAATATTTTTACAATTAACATCGTGCGAGTCATCCTAACCACATTAATTATCAGACACGCATGCATGAAGAAATCTTAATTTCTTACAAAAAATTAAAATTCCTCCAGGCAAAACATAGATCACAACAAACACATAATATTTTTCGCATCTACGAGAAAAAGGAGATCCTCAATATGAAATTCCAACCACGAAATTGCTTGGAAATCGAGACTAATAAAAAGTTAGAAAGGCATTGCTGCATCAGTTGACTGAATAATCTCATTTCAATAACTGAATATTTTTTTTTTTTTTAGTTTAACGTGGGTGTCCGAGTCAGCTTGCGCGTACCTTGACTAATCTCACGGGCCCTGAAGTTAACGATCATGTAAGTCTCTAGTGACCATTATATGAGTAACCACATGGCTCGAACCTGAGACCACAGAAGGAGCAAACCTCTTGATTCAAAGCTTTTATTACTGGGCACCATCTAGATGATTTGAATATTATTTTTTTTTTAAAGAAGAAGAAGAAGATGGTTTCGGTACTGTGAAGCGTGGAAATCAAGACTAATAAAAAGTTCGAAAGGCACTGGTGCATCAGTTGACTTCAGTTGAATTTCACACACACACACACGCAACAGAATCGAAACTGCTCCGCTTCTTATTTAAAACGTTGCAAAAACCATTGAACTCCATCCTTCACCCCTCCCCTCCCATTTCTTTGTCCCTTCCCATACCAAACATGGCGTTTTCAATCCTCATTTTTCTCTATCTCCTTCAATCTTTCAACCTTGCAAGTAAGTTTGAATTTTGATTATGTTTTTGGCCATTAGAAGACATAAAATTAAAAGGGGCACCAATTTGGGTTTTGTTTTTTTATTTTTATTTTTTGGTCACAGGCTCAGAGTCTTTTATCGGGGTCAATTATGGTCAAGTTGCTGATAACTTGCCATCACCATCTGCCACAGCGAAGCTCCTACAATCAACTGCTGTACAGAAAGTTAGGCTCTATGGTGCTGATCCGGCGATCATCAGAGCACTAGCCAATACTGGAATCGAGATCGTTATTGGTGCGGCAAATGGAGAAATCCCTGCTTTAGCTTCCGATCCCAATTCTGCAACTCAGTGGATTAACTCGAATGTCTTACCTTACTATCCTGCTAGCAAGATAATTCTCATCACTGTTGGTAACGAGGTCATATAACATTAACACTATCACAATTCTTAATTTTTAAATTATTGATTTCTTATGCTCAATTTTTATTTTATGAGACACTACGAATCTAGTACATGCACGGTTAGAATTTTACAGTCTTGACATTGCTTTTATAGTGAGCTAAATTATGCAGGGTATTGATGTTGACAGGTATTGTTATCAAATGATCAAAACCTGATATCTCAGCTTTTACCGGCTATGCAAAATATGCAAAAAGCACTTAGCTCTGCCTCGCTCGGTGGCAAGGTTAAGGTCTCCACCGTGCATTCCATGGCCATACTGTCTCGGTCCGACCCGCCTTCTTCAGGTTTGTTTAACCCAGCTTATCAAGACACTATGAGAAGGTTATTGCAGTTCCAGAAGGACAATGGTTCGCCCCTTGCCGTTAATCCGTACCCGTTTTTTGCTTACCAGAGCGACCCGAGACCGGAGACTTTAGCTTTTTGCTTGTTTCAACCCAACTCGGGACGAGTTGACTCGGGTAATGGGATCAAGTACATGAACATGTTTGATGCCCAGGTAAGTACATCTAAGTTCTTTCTTATTACTTGGAACATTTGCAGTATTGCTGACTTGCTGGTGTGGTGACTAGTCAATTTCGGCCGTGCCTGCGTTACACGCAGTGAAAAAAATCCACCACGGGTATGATTGGGCAGTGGCTATATATACATAAACGCGCATCCAACATTTAAGTTTTGATTGAACTTACTTGTAAAAACAATTAAGGTTGGCGTACAGAGATAATCACTTGAAGATCGTCTGTGATCTAGATAGATGTGGATTACGGACGGCTAGATCGTTCTTAACCGAGACTCAGGTTAAGCTCCGTCTCGGAACCTTGTGGGGGGAGCTGTCGCAATGTTCGCAGCTCCCAGCAACAGTCCTCTAGATTTATTGGGTTTGGTAGAGGCTCAAAGACACATTGACATGTGAGGTCGATAAACAAAAGGGTACGGGACAGGCGTGTGACATACCCTTTTGTCACGAATTGACGTGGGAATTCATGGGGGATTAGATTCTCTGTGCCTGAGTTAGCTTTATGCCTCGCAGCTTTACAAAAGGTCTTGAGCAATTTCGATCACTTAGCATTGGTTAAGGCTGTGTCCTTTTCATCTGCAGAAAAAAATGATATTTGGTGAAAGAAATTTGGAAAGCATGTATTTGTTCAATGACTTAATGGAGAGCATCTGCAAATAATTCTTTCTTCTGTTGTATGCTCTTGCTTTTTTGGTGAGATGATTGAGGGCACTGAATCAGTGAATTGCACTGATGTGACTTATTGTGCCTGATGACAGGGTGGCCATAGCTATGATTTATGCTCTGATCCTTCCAAGATTTGAATTATTGGGAATGTAAAAAATGTTGGCTAATTTGATCAGGGAAACACCATATGTGAACATTATAATCATATTACTAGAATAATTGTTGAAGTTGAAATTATTAGCTCATCCATTGTAATTTTTGCATCTAATATGGAACACACCTGGGGTTTGCTAGTGTTTGAATTGTGGCTATGTAGATAGTGCATTCTATACTGATATATAGGTTCATAACTTTTATAATCCATCAAGTGGGAGCTTAAGCCCTTAATGATCAATTCTTTGGTTCACTAAAATGATTTTAATCAGTTCTTGAATTGGAAAATGAATTGCAGGTTGATGCCGTAAGGTCTGCCTTAAATGCTATGGGATTTATTGACGTAGAGATTGTGGTTGCTGAGACTGGGTGGCCTTACAAGGGTGACAGCAATGAGGTTGGACCAGGCATCGAGAATGCAAGAGCTTATAATGGCAATTTGGTTGCTCACCTCAGATCAATGGTTGGAACTCCACTAATGCCTGGAAAATCTGTAGATACATATATCTTCGCCCTTTATGATGAGGATTTGAAATCTGGTCCAGCTTCTGAACGATCATTTGGCCTTTTCAAACCCGACCTTTCGATGACATATGATATTGGTCTTTCAAAGAGTAGCTTGGTAAGACAATCTTCTTTTTCTTCAATGCCTCGACGATGTTTCTTTTGGCAATCTACTGTGAAAGCTGCTGTTATGGTGACACAAACCTGCAATTCTCACACAATTGAGGAGTTTAGAAAATACCAGGACCCTGAAAATCTAACCCAGCTTAGTCCTATAGCATCATGATGCGTGCTAGTAAATTTATGGTAAAGCTAGTTATCACTAACATGATCAATATAAGGGAGAGGGAAGCATTTAAAATCAACTTTTACTAAAATAAACAAGGCATGGTGGAAATGTTGTTTAAATGCCGTTAGTTTGATATTCTTGATTTGTGGTTCCTAAAATCCCCCATTTGGTCTTTTTCCTCAGCCTCCATCTACACCAAAAACTCCAGTGACTCCGTCACCGAAGCCAACAAAAGCAGATTGGTGTGTGCCGAAAGCTGGTGTTTCCGATGCTCAATTGCAGGCAAGTCTTGATTATGCCTGTGGACAAGGCATAGATTGCGGTCCCATTCAACCAGGAGGTGCCTGTTTCGAACCAAATACTGTTGCATCCCACGCTTCTTATGCCATGAATCTATACTACCAGAAGTCTGCAAAGAATCCATGGAACTGCGATTTCTCAGAAACAGCTACACTCACATTCAAAAATCCTAGTAAATCTCATTTCAACTCCAAAGCTATTTCCTTGCATATATACTTGCAATTTTAACTGCAGAAAATAACCACATCATGGTTCCTAGCTGAGCATCTTCTGACTTAAAGTTGGATGGTGTCGTAAAGCAATTCCATAGCACTTGAATGAATAATCTAGAAATCATTAGGTGCCAGCTCTTATATAATGAGGTATGCTGTAACGAAAAAGGCGGTACTCTCCTCAATGGGTCACCTCCATATTAGTATGTGATTGGAAATGTAAAAGAATAATAGCTTTTGGTTTTTATGGCTGCTTATGCCATTAGGAATATAGAAGGAAGAACATTAGCTTTTGATTCTTATGGCTACTTTGAGGCTTTTGAAATGCAAAAACAAATATACTTTTTATGGGTTCAGGTCCCCACGTTACCAGAAATCTTGATCTTGTTGCGGATCATATTCTCTGCCTTGGAATTATTGTTATGCTTCTGAACATATCTTCTTTAATTGTTAGGTTACAATGGCTGCACCTACCCTGGTGGGAGTGCCTGAAGATCAGGAGGAGGTTCATTTGGGTATCAAATAAAGAAGTTGAGTTGTTTTTATATCTGCAATTGTAAATGCTTTCTCCTTTAATAGGGCAGCATTGATCCCTCTCTTTCGCTCTCTCTCTCTGTTCTCATATGATCTAATACTGTTTAGGTAGCAGGAAGTATGTCTAGGACTGCAATTATGTTTAGAGGAACTTTATAAACTGTCACATGGTTTCCGTACCATTTTTCAAATATCCAACTATGTAATCCATCATCCGTGACTGTTATAGATCCTTTCTTCGTTTTCTTTCCCGCCGGCCTGTTGTGATCAGGAGCCCATATGGTTTTGTGAAGAAAATGTCTTTGCTTGGTCCTCTTCTCTCTCAATGATAAGCACGATTTCCTTCGCATTTCCATGGAAGGATCTGGGTTTGGTCTCCCATGCAGCATGTTTGAAACATCAAGGATCTGGCAAGAGTTGATTTCAGTTCTTTAGATTTGGCCATATCTCGTGTTTGGAAATAATTGTTGAGCCCAACTACTTAAGAATTCGTACGGGAATCTTACCTGTTAAATCGCATGAAACATGGAAGGAGGTGTGGTTTAGTCGAGGAATTCTGACATGAAGACCGTTGAAATTCGCAGTACCTAAACTACCCCTCAATACAAGAATCTCACCCGCACACAAACCTTTTCTGCGTACACGACTCGCTTCTCCACGACCACTCTCCTGTATGTGCTCGCATGTTTATTTTGTGTTTTAAAATATTTTTATATTTTTATTTATTTTAATTAATATTAAATTTTTAAAATATTTTAAAATTATTTTGATTTATTAATATCAAAATTAATTTTTAAAAAATAAAAAATATTAAAATTAAATAAATTTTTTTTAAAAAAACAACAACAATCATATTTTCAAACTTGTTGCAAGACGATTTGAGCTTTTCTCGTCTTGGTTTGTGCTTGGGTGGCGGTAAAGGAGCCCATGAGGAGGAAAATCCAAATTGGTGGTTGGGCTTGGGTCCAAATTGATAATTCATGACAATTTTGTTTACAGTGAACATCACCAAAGTACATGGGTTTGACATCTACCTCTCCCAAGACCAGACCATGAAAATGTAACTACTGGTATACAAGCTCTTCGAGACTACCACATGGATTTTCAAACAGAACAGGAAGAATGAGAACACATGTTATACGGCGTGTCAAACCGATCCAGTTTGACTATGGGTGGCCCTCAATCGACCGACTTCTTTTTCCGGCGGACTTTGTAAAATGGGCTTCTGTAATTTGACCAAGAACAAATATTTTTTTATTTTTTTAAATTAATAAAGTATTTTTAAATGCATCAAAACAGAGTACGGCCATTATATTCTCGCGATGACGATTTGATATCCATGAAATATTTTTCCGGGGGAGAATTGTTGAACTGGTATTTTGTAGACTGGTTCTTCTCAATGATTAGCCTAACCAAGGCCTCTCTGCTTCTGGAACAATTCGAATGATGCCCGAAGCTTAAAGTCGTAGGTATAGATAAGCTCTCCGAAGCGTGTGTGGTCCATCGATACCTGACCATGTCAACCCCTCTTGGACGTCGGATTGCCCTTCCCTCCAGTTCAATGATCGATCTGGCTGGACCTTGAAATGGCACCATTTCTAAGCGTCAAAATGACAAATATTCTGTAGAAAACACTTGAAAATGCGCTTGCACGGCGGCGGAGGAACTACCCATTCTTTGTGATTGGATTGCATTGTAACAAAAAGAAAAGGTGTTTACATGTTTTCACCTCTGGGTCAAAAATATTTCAGCTTGTATTTTATTAACTCGGGATATTTTTTAAAATATTTTTTATTTAAAAATATATTAAAATAATTTTTTTAATATTAATATTTTAAAATAATTTGAAAACACTAAAATAAATATTAATGTAAAATAAATTGTTTTTTAATTTTTTCAATAAATATTTTTAAAATATAAAAACAAAATTTATCTTATTTTCTTCTTCTTCTTCTTCCTACGTTCTTTTTTATCAACTCGCATCATTATATATGTGGGTGTTATTATGTCATCAATTATGAACCAAAATCTTGGAATAAACACGGTCCATGCACTTCCCTTGATGGTGAAATTATTTCCATCTAGCAGTCATCTCTATGACGCTACCTTGCTGAAATTATTGCATTAATTGGAGTCGAAATAGAAATTTATATTCATTTAATTTTAAACTTGCTCCACGCATAGCATCAATCAAATAAAAGTAATTTGTTATTAAGAACATAAAACAAGACACCAACGGGATAGTTTTTTATTTTATTTTATGAATTGAGATTTTTTTTAATAAGATCTGAACATTATATTCTATTTATATTTATTATATTCTTGCAACACATTAAAATAATTTGAAAACACAAAAAAATTTATTTAAAGTAAAGAAAATAATAAAACGATCTTAATTTTTTTTAAAAATATTTTTAAAACGTAAAAAATAAACAAAATCTAAATATCAATTATAAATAAAACATTTTTCTTTAGAGTGTAACCATATAAGAAAATCTAAAAAATAAATAAATAAAAAAGATAAAACTCAATTCAGCTCTCAATTTATTATTTTAGTACTAATTAAGTTTTAATAATATTATTTTTATATATTCTATTTTATTTTCGTCCTTCCACTACAGCGATTAAAACATATATTCAATTTATACACCAAGTGGTAATTTTATTCAAGATATCATAATAAATTTAATTTGCTCCAAAGGACAATTCCAACATTAAAGGTTTTCAATATTATATTTAAGATAAAATATAAAAATCACCTGAAAATATAATGATAAATTAAAGTTTTCCTAAAAAAAAAAAAACAGCACGACACGTAAGATAATAATAATAATAATAATAATAATAATAAAAGAAAGTGCACCCGGCGGCTGCAGTAAAAAAAATAAGCCTCACTTCCCTTCTCTCCTGTCTCTGTTAACCTCTGCAAAAAACACGAATTGCAGTATCAGTCCATTACCACCTGCACAGCCTCAACCTCCTCTAAAACTAATCAAAACTATATATCCCACTCTCTCTCTCTCTCTTAAATTATTGAATTTTTAAAACCTTTCTTTCTTCCTCAATCCTTTTCGAGTCATGATTTATGATCACAACTAGGACTTTAAGAAGAAATATATAATTACAAAAGCTTAAAACTTTGATGGCCAGTGCTTTTTAGTTCACTTTTTTCTTTTTGGAAAAATTGAAGATAGTAATGTCTGTTTCGGAGCTAAAGGAGCGCCATGTGGCGGCGACAGAGACGGTGAATTCTTTGAGAGAACGATTGAAGCAGAAACGCCTTCTTTTACTTGATACAGATAGTAATAATCATTTCAACTTTACTTCTTTCTTTCCTTTTCGTATTTGATAAAAATAAAAGAAAGTGGATCTGATTGAAGTTGTTATGGGTTGCTGCAGTGGCGAGATACGCGAGGGCGCAAGAGAGGAGTCCGGTGAGTTTTGGGCCCACCGATCTGGTTTGTTGCAGGACTCTTCAAGGACACACTGGCAAGGTGATAACCACTATTCTTGTTCTTTTAAATTTAATTCTTATTTGTTTTCATCGTAGATATAAGATAGAGGCAATAAATGGGGTTTTGGGTTTTGATTTAACTGGCGAAGGAAGCCATGTAGTATTTTGGTAGTTGCAATTACTAGAAGGATTTTTTTTTTTTTGGTGGGCAGATGCGATATAGTTTATGCAGAATTTGTTATCTGCCACTAACTTAGGCGAAGGAATGTTATGGAAAACAGAGGGTCCCTATTTTTGGCTTGGCTTCCAAAAACGAAGTCTAGTGAAGATTGGGTGACTTATTATTACTTTTAAGATCTTTTGCTCTCTCTTTTGTAATGGGGGCGTGTTTATGAAAGGGCAAGAAATATTCATCTGGATGAATTTATTATTAAACGAGAAAAAGTTAATGCATATTATGGACAGAGAGCACCCAAGAAACAGATAGTTTGGTTTGTTAGAGAGGCCCTTTGAATGGGAGAAATTAGAAGTTGTCAATTGATTTATCGAAAAAGCTGAGAGTTAGAACATCAACATTTTATTCAATGCTCTGTTTGTTAGGAAGGATGAGGGGGGTGGATTGAGGAGGAGGAATGAGATGCTTTCTAAGCTAGTTTGTTGGATGGAGACCCAAGAAAGGAAGGGAAGGGTCCCGAATTTCCTTTCTGTTTCGCAATCCATCCTTTCCTCTCTTGTTATCCCAACAAGTAGATAGACGGGTTAATATCCCTCCTTTCTACTCTCAATTCCTCCCCTTTACCCTTTCCATCCCTCTTAATGAACAGAGTGCAAGCGAAATTATGAAGGTTTGCATAGGTATTTTGAAGCAATGAAATGAGGAGATGATGCGTAAGATCTGCAGACTAAAGGGTGATTATGTTGTATTGATCGCATGTTAATTGTAATTTGGCATGAGTGCTAAACAATGGGTTTCAAATAGAGTTTTAATACCCGTGACACTTGCAGGTATATTCGTTGGATTGGACCCCTGAAAGGAATAGAATAGTAAGTGCTTCTCAAGATGGGCGATTAATAGTGTGGAATGCTCTAACAAGTCAGAAAACTCATGCCATAAAGCTACCTTGTGCGTGGGTGATGACATGTGCTTTCTCTCCTACCGGACAATCTGTTGCTTGTGGCGGTCTTGATAGTGTTTGCTCAATTTTTAACCTGAATTCACCAACTGATAAGGATGGGAATCTACCTGTATCGAGAATGCTTAGCGGGCATAAGGGCTATGTATCATCCTGTCAGTATGTTCCAGATGAGGATACCCACCTGATAACAAGTTCTGGCGACCAGACATGTGTTTTGTGGGATATTACAACGGGCATTAGAACTTCCGTGTTCGGAGGAGAATTTCAGTCTGGACATACTGCTGATGTGCTAAGGTAAGGCATTCTCCAAGTTTTCTTCGAGCTAACCTTGTTACTGCAAGAAAAACTTCTTACATGCATGGCAAACTGCGTACCTGCCTACCTTTTGACTTCAAATTCAACAGGACTAGCTACCTAGTTAACCTTCGGCTGCTCTTGTATTGGTGCCTTCTTTTACATCCCTATATTTACTATATGTCGACATTTATATATGGTGCATCCTGTGACAATCGAACCTTATAGAATAGATGTTTTCTTTTTGTCCTTTAAATCACTCATAGCATTACATTATTATATTCAAATTTTATGATTTTCTCCTTTGTCAGGGAGCAATTAGCACTTTTGAATTTTGACCTCTGTGATACTGATTTGTATCCTGCAGTGTCTCAATTAATGGATCAAACTCTAGAATGTTTGTATCTGGTTCCTGTGATTCAACTGCCCGGTTATGGGACACCCGAGTTGCAAGTAGAGCAGTGCGCACATTTCATGGGCATGAAGGAGATGTCAATGCTGTAAAGTTCTTTCCTGATGGTAATAGATTTGGAACAGGCTCGGATGATGGTACTTGCAGGTTATTTGATATCAGGACTGGGCACCAGCTCCAAGTTTACTATCACCAGCATGGTGATACTGAGATCCCACATGTAACCTCCATTGCATTTTCAATATCAGGAAGACTCCTCTTTGCGGGATACTCAAATGGTGACTGTTATGTTTGGGACACTTTATTGGCAGAGGTACCCTTTTGCACTTTGAATTAAGTTCATTATGGTACGATCAAAACATCTTTCGAGGAATTGGATTTGCTTGCATTGATCAAGTTATTTAATACTATTTATGGGAATCTGAACTCGGTGGGGGCATTTTCTAATCCCAACTTTGGCTTCTGTTTCATAATTTGAATGTTTCTCTAATGTCATCTGGTTGTGCATCACTACCACTGAGTTATGAGGTTTCATAGGTTTTGCATTAGATACCCATTTGCAAGTGCCTTTACTCAGCATAGGTCTAAAGCCTTGCTATGCTCATGATAGAAAAAAAAAACCCGAAAACAAACTTATGTAAAGAGTGGCACTGGAGTTCCTCCACTTTGTTGGTGGCTATTGTTTTTCCAATTTGTGTCATATGAATTATCAGAACTCTCAATTTTTTAACCTTTAAGAAAGAAAAGCTTGAACATTATGCTTTTGTTGCATGCGGCCTTTTTTGCTGAGTAGTTCTGTGCATGTGTATAAGTTGTGGAAGATTTGAGGTGGGCCATGATATTGCATCCATTGACCCTGATTAATTTTGTATTTCGTGGCAGGCTGTTTTGAACTTGGGATCTTTGCAGAACTCACACGAGGGCCGGATAACTTGTTTGGGTTTGTCAGCTGATGGAAGTGCCTTGTGTACAGGAAGTTGGGATACAAATCTAAAGGTTAGTCTCCATATAAACAATGGCCTTATTATTTCTTCTGATACTGTCCGATTTGCTTGAGACATATCTAGGAAAAAGTTCCATATCAAATCTACGAACAAAAGATTGTATTGATCATGACATACATTTGAAAATCTTAGTTATCCAGTTCTGTCCTTCTCAACATACATAATCTGTTATGTTTGTTCTAAATGATTCTATTTTAGGTAATGAGGCACTTGTTATTCTTAGTTTTTGGGTTCTAGAAGTCCTGCCTATCCTAACAACAAAGCACCTTTTATTCAATTATTAACTTTATGATATATAGGATCCCATTCACCCTGCATTGATAATTATTTATGTCAGAATGCTACTGCTTATTCTGGTGTTGTGCATGTTGGAGGTGTCATGCTTAATTAAATCTATTGCACATAATATTATCCAGTTTCACTTTGGTCTTCTGTTACATTTATTTACAGATGAATTAGTTACCAATTCAGAAAGCTGATAAAATTTCTCTCTTTCTCCCTCTCTCTCCAGATTTGGGCTTTTGGAGGGCACAGGCAGGTAATCTGATTCGAGCAGAAGGATCGAATCACATGTCTCATTTCCTCTCAGGTTCATGCTTCTCACAGCCTTTTCAGATGCACTGTGCTGATGGTAGATTCCTTCACATTCTCGTCAAGTTTATGTGAACCATATCTCTGTGCTGCCACCTGTAATTCTCATGTGAAAATTGATGAGAAAATGGAAAAATGCATGATCTTACTCGGTGAAATTGGCTATTCATGTTATAGCTGGCTACAGTATCAAAGTTGCCTGTTTAATTTGTACGTACCAATTACTGTATCCTGTACCTTTATTTAATGAAAAATCTTCGTTTTCTTTAATCAATCCTCCACCTCCCCATACTAACCCTCTTTTTTTCCTGTATCATACCTCAAAACTAATGCCCTGGATCACCCATTACCTTGTTAGATGTTAGATAACAAAAGGAAGTGACTGCATGCTGTTTCTATTTTGCTAAAGTTCAATCCATGGAATCTTTTCACGAACTTATGTCTCGTGATGGTGTTTGTTTTGTCTACATAATCTAGATGTCCGGGGGAGGGATCGGTGCCAAGGACCCCTCCTGCGTGCCCAGGTTGCCATTGCTAGCTACTAACTAGAGTTTGAACTTTGAAAAGTTTTTGCGTAAGTTCTGAAACACTTTTAGGTGATGGAAAGTTTTCTTCCCATATCGGGTTTACATGGTCGACGAAGCTTTGTAACCAGTACCCTTTCTAATTTCTATAGGTCTGCAGATTCAATTTCTTCTCTGGTATGGATTGGCCTTGCCTAACTGAGCAGTCGTATATTTGCTGGAATCTATGTACTCGCTCCCTAAAACACCAGTCCCTACACGAAATTTCAACTAAAGTAATCTACAAGAACTCCACAGTAGAATATACAGTAGAAAATACAAGCAAAGATTTAATGGTCCAATTGTGCCATAACCCATCATCATTTTTTTTTTAAATAAAATATCAATAGCCACACCTAAAAAATTACATCAAATCTTGACATCACCCATCACCTTTTTTTTTTTTTTTTCAATATTCATGGCCACGCCTGTATAATTACAGTCATGCATGGTAAAAGTCCTTCACTCGTGAAATAACTGAAAACATATAGACTTAATTCTACACAATCCTGCTCTTAATAATATTGTATATACTATAAACTCAAATTGAAATGATTTTCGATGGTCTTGGAAGTTTGAAATTTTGAGAATTCTCAAGGGCTACGTCTCTGACTCCCTGTCCGACTCTTGGTCATTTGACTCATTTCTTCACTGCTGGAAGAGGAAGGATTCAGCCCATATTCGCTCGTGTGACCAAATTCGCTGCTTACATAGTCGTTGCTGTCTAATGCCGTCCTCCTAAACCTCCGCATATCTGTACTGTATGAGCTTTGGTCATGATCAGAACTGGAAGCGGAGCTGAAGATTAGGCCAGCTTTCCTCCCTTCTTCCAAGGAGACTTCACCTTCAAGTGCTCGTACAATCTGTTTCATGTGTACTTATGAGCATCTCTTAAGATTTTTTACAATTTCCATTAACTAAAGTGATTATGTATTATGATCAGCTTATCCACTATCTTAGATCTTTTATTTTCCTCCCCGCCCTTTGATGTATGGTGGTTGCTTGATCAAAGCTTTGAATTTTTTAAACAGAACCAGAGATCACCATGGTAATTAAAATATCATACCCGGCTCATTTTCGGCCTCCTCTTTGCTGAATGACTAACCGATGCACCAGCGCATGCTACCATGCATGCCATCTCCTGGAGATCGTAATTGCCCTCCAAAGCTGGATCAACCAACTCATCGTAGTTTCCATCTTCTAGTGCTTTTGCACAGAAGGGTCTAGCCTGTAGATGCATAAACCGAAAATTCAATATAAGCATTTACTTGTGTTTCAGAAGCTCGATTAAACGCAGTTATGAGGCTGCAAAATTAAGGATCCGCACCCAGTCTACCAAGCTGTCATCCATGTCCCCAGAGAGATCCACAGGGCGACGTCCAGTTATTAGTTCCAATAGCATGACACCGAAGGAGAAAACATCAGATTTATCGGTAAGCTTGCCGCTCGAAGCATACTCTGGAGCCAAGTACCTAAATGTATGGATCAATGATAATCACATATCAATATGTGCCAGTCAAATTCTATTATAATTTGGTGCTCCAGCAGAACACATGATCCAACAATGAAATGGAGCAAAAGTTTCTTACCCGAATGTTCCCATTATTCGAGTAGATACATGAGTATAGTTGTCTGAAGATAGCTTAGCCAAACCAAAATCTGCCACCTGATATTTAACATAAATCATCAGCTGAAACAATTATATCTAAACAGAGGTAATTTGTTGCCTGAATACCATAGCTTCGAAACTGTAGTCAAGCAGAATATTTGCTGCTTTAATGTCCCTGTGGATAATGCGTGGGTGGCCTGCATGTATCAAACAGATTACCCCAAGAGAAACAGATGCCGAAAGGGAAAGGGGGAGGGGAGGCAGATCGAGAAGTGGTAATTGACTTACAGTCTTCATGCAAGTATGCAAGTCCTCTGGCCGATCCCAGGGCAATTTTGAGCCTAGTAGGCCAGCCCATGGGCGGATGACCCTTACCTACAAATTTGACGACAGTATCATATGATCAGGAATAAAGAATGCCATGAATGAGGGGAATTTATCAAGGAAAATGGAGAATTCAGGATTTTTAGAGCATACCATGAAGGTGAAATTCAAGGGTGGAATTGGGGACGAACTCATAAACCAACAATCTCTGACCTCCTTCAATGCAATAACCAACAAGGGACACGAGGTGGCGATGATGGACGCGGCTAATAATCTCAACCTCAGCCTGAAATTCTCGATCTCCTTGTCCACTACCAGTTTTGAGACTCTTAACTGCAATTTCCTTGCCATTAGGCAACACCCCTTTATGCACATAACCAAAACCTCCCTGGCCTAGTAGATTAGCTTGAGAAAATCCTGCAGTTGCTGCTGCTAATTCACCGTAGCTGAAGCTGCTCTTGGTGAACCCAAGAGTCAAGGACGGGTGTGATGGAGGCAATCCTGACGAACTGTGTGAGCCGGAGTAATTGGAACTCATTTCACTACTTGACATAATTGCAACTTGAGGTGGTGGTGGTGGTGGTAGTGCGGGTGACCAAGCTCCATGTCCTCCACCAGGAGGTGGAGGAAGATTTACAACTTGCTCTGTGAGCTTGCTTTCGTTGTGCCCATTACTAACAGGTTGTTGAAGAGGTGTTGCGTTGTAATAAGGACCACCTGCGGCTGCACATTTAATAATTATACTATACAACAAGCAGTACTCAAAATTCAATCTGGCCAGTAATCTTAGTTAGCTTGAATAAGTATTCATATCATATCATTAAAAATCAAATGAGCAGGGTTAGCACCGCTGCAACAGAATATGATTTCAGCGACAATTTTTGAAATGCCACTGTAAGTACATGTTGTAATAATATTTTATGCAATTGCTTTTATCATATCTTTATCAACATTTATTTAATTTAAGAGATTTAGCTTTGATGCAATTATGATTCATTTTTACCACATTAAATCTGTTTATGCTAAAATAAACTCAAATCCCGGTAAACATAATTAATAATAGCAATTATAATTAAATTTTCACTGTGAAAAATATTTTTTATGAAAATGCCACAAAAAGTTAATTCTATTATCGTGTATATGGCTCGGAAAGGCTCTTGCTTACCAGACGTAACTTTAATTCATAGAGTGTGATATGTACCTTTGGGTGCAGGGGAGTGATCTTTGTAGTAATTATATTGTGGCGATCTCTTCTTTTTCGATCTGCATGTACATAAAAATACAAGCAGGGCAAGCAACAACAATAACCCTACTCCAACCACGGTTCCTGCTATAATTGGTACAAGGTTAGCTTCATCCCCATTGCCTGAAGATGTTGCAGGGGTATTGTTCGGTGACGAATTCCCTGATTGTCCTAGAGATCGTGGTGGAGGTGGCGAGTTGCGAGACTTGGATGATGATGGAGGTGGTGGAGGCGACCAAATATTACTACCATTATCTTTTGTTGTTGGGGGAGGAGGTGGTGAGTTATTTTCCTTAGAAGAGGAAGGTGGTGGTGGTGAAGAATCCGAGTTTTCTGGTGGTGGTGGTGAGGGCGAGCTTTGATCAGAGGGGGGTGTGGAATCTGTTGGCGGTGGTGGTGGTGATGGAGAGACCTCTACCGGGGGCGGGGATGTGGATGGAGGTGGCGATGACTCCAATGGTGGTGGCGGTGGCTCTTTTAACGACGGAGGTGGTGCAGATGATGGTGGTGGAGAAAGTGGAGATTCTTCAGGCGCGGGGGAAGACATGGTAGGAATACTTGCCAAACAATATTATCGTCGAAGCTTCCCGGACAAATTAAATCCCACCACTCTTCCAAACGATATGAGCCCAGATACTCTAACGAGAAAGATGCATTAAGAAAACGAATATCCAACCAAATGATTTTTGAAGAACAGAATCTAACGCTTAGAATGATAAAATCATTAAATGCAATCCTAGAGGATATATAGTTAATTAATATATATATATAATTCCTAACAAGATCAACAATGCATGAAAGACCAATAATGTGTAGCTGCGATGATCATGATTTTCAAACCATTTACATGTCTAATTAATCATTTGTATTTGATTTAGCCCAAGAAGTCTCACGAAAAAGTAAAAGGAGAGGAATTATAATACCTGGGGAAGAAGGGTGAGTAAATTCTCAAAGGATGGAAATTAGGAGGCAAGGTTCCATGGTATTAGTTTTATGGACTGTGGTACACAGAATCCCCTCCTACAAAGGAGGGGATTTTGTGTCATTTTCCTATATTTGGGACCCCGCATTACCTCTTTTATATATGTATATATATATTAAAAAAAAAAAAAAAAACAGAACCTAATTTTAGCGTGTCAGTATAGTTTTCCTACGCAAGGTGATGAAGATCTTGTTGACTCTTTGTCGGAAAGCTACCACTTGATTAACGGTTTATTTGGAATTATAATACCGATTGTGTATAAAATAATTTTTATTTAAAAATATATTAAAATAATATTTTTTTATTTTATAAAAATCATTAAATTATATTTGAGAAAAGTGATTTGCATCGCATTACCAAATAGTACCTAACTCGGCTCCTGTCATGGCTGTATTAAAAATATTGTAAGGATTTGATGTGAACCTTGTAATCACGTGGTCATGCAAAGATGTCAATTCTCGGAAAGTTAAGTAAGTCAGGTTTGATAGTTGTGTAACACAAAGATAACTTGTACCTAAACACCAGCACTATTAGAAACGAAACTTTCACCTAACTTTTATTGCCCGGATCGCATGAGGATTAGTTTTTAAAATAATTTTTCATTTAAAATTTTATTTTTAATATTAAAAAAATCAAAATTACGATCACAATTTCAAATGATACCGACGTTCACAGTACAGATACAATCTAATGGGCAATAACAACTTTCTGTAATTTTTGTTTACAAGACGATTAGTTGTAACCTGTCTGTAGACTCATAAGATTTGTTATTCTGTCCTTCCCTAGCTACTGTTTCTATAATTCTATCTTTAGGGCTGGCAACTGGAGATTGAAAACTTCTCTTGTTATATACTTTGTTATTATTAAATCTAAATAATTGTAATGAAGCTTGGAAAAACTTCATTGAACTTGAGCTCTTTAAATGGACGATTGTCGTTTCGATGGGAGTGTTAATCGTGAAAAAACTTTCCGATACTAAAATTAATTTAGTGTTTTTTAGATAGCGACAATATAAAGATAGCAAGTAGAGAGAATAAAATATCTGTCTCCGTGTGGTGTTGGAGAGTTTTTTTTTTTTTTTTGGTAAAAACTTGGCATTTTATATATAGAAAAGGATGAAAAAATCTCTTAGATATTGAAGATGATAACTCTATTCCTCTCTAGTATCTCTATTCAGAGTAGGATTGTAGCTTGTAATAATAAAAGATAATTAAAAAATTATCTAGTATGTAAACTAATGGTAAGAGCTTGGATTAAGAATATTTTTTCTATAATTTCATGTTTAAACCATGTGGTTGTTAATATGATGATCATTGGAGACTTACATGGTCATTAATTTCAGGGCCTGTGGGATTAATCGAGGTGTACGTAAGCTAACCCGGATACTCGCGTTAATAAAACAAAAAAGATAGTAAAAAGAAAAGGGAGCGAAAACACAGCTTGACCTCAGCCCAACCTAATGCGGAGTTGGGCAACCGAGTGAGACACTCGACCTAACAAAATTTATTTATTTTTTCTTTTATCTTTATCAAAGGTTTCAAATCTAATAAACATGACTAAATACATAATAAAAATAACAATAATTTAACTCATTATTTCATGGTTTGTGTTATTCCCATTGTATAGTCTATTTTATCACTTACTAAATGTTAATATTACATTTATACTTAGAGCTATAGCTAAAAGAAAGCATTGTTTTGTAATTAATTAGGATATTTAGGTTTTATGTTTTCTTAATCACTACCCATCGCCAAGTTTAATTTCTACAAATGTTTTTTTGCCAGACAGTATCTGACCGAGATTTGAAACGAGACGGAAGAATTGAAGGCTTTTAATGTACCGTTTTATTAACTAGAACGACATTTTCCAGTCTAACAAGCATTATTAAAATAACATCACAAAGTTCGGTCGGAGCAATGAATTCCGTGCCGAAGTTCTTAATTTTTGCAAGCAACAATCATCAATTCTTACGAATCCATAACATTGCGATGCCAAAACATACGAGGATAATCCACCCCAAAAATTCGTCCCGTATTATGACAAAAAGTATATACCAAGCAAGATTGATACTTGATGGAATCTTACACATAAGAATTTTCAGGACAAAAAAAAAACGAAAACAAAAAGGAAAATGATCTTCCTAATGGACCTGATTTGCATGACACAAGAATGACTTTTGCTAGCTTTAAAAAATGACGAGAAAAGCTCTGCTCAAGTTAAAAGCAAATACAGTCTCCTGCAAGCCTAACTTCCCTTCCCCGTGACTTGCAACTCTTTGTATAAAGAGAGCTTTAATTGATATTACAGCAATCTGCCCCTGACCTCACCTGTGGAACAAAAACAAATAGCCTCCTGAGTAGAAAGAGGAACAATCACCGGACTGACACCTTAGCTGCATGATACAATCTCATGAATGGCATCACCAATGGCTTCATCCTCGGATCTAACAGACAGTTTCATCGCAACATCCCTTGAACCCTCAATTCCAAACTGCAACCGTACAAGAACCTTCACATTGCCTAAGGATACACCAGAGAGTAGACACGTGTGTGACCTTGAATTGGTTGCGACAACCTCTGTTCCCTGAACAACACCCCAGAAGACAAATAAAATAAAAGGATTAACTTAAGAACATCAGTTAAGGGAGTGATTATAGGAACATATTTCAAATAATCACATGAGACTTCAAACATCAAATAATATATCACAATAAAAAATATCCAAGAAGGACCCCTAGTTGATAAAAATAACTTGAATTGAAGACCTTCATTAGCATCGTGGTCCTATGCAGCTCAAATATTTCTATTCTAATCAAGAAGGCAAGTAGCATAGTGGGATCACAGCATCAATACTCCAACAAAACTGAACTTTCCGCTCCCCAGACTGAGTCCAGTTTCTTAATTCACCCTAAGAAATCAAATGGTTCGGTTCCATTCTCATTTTTCTTTGGATAGTCAAATCTTAAGTAATTAACTAATCATCATACAGTCACATGATGACAAACTAACCTCACAAGGCTGCATGCCAAGAAGGTTGATGACAGCACTAACAGCTTCGGCCAAGCTCTCCCTTGGGCCAAGGCCATATTCATCCACACGCTCAAAATCATCTCCCATGCTTTCCCAGGCATTCCTGAAATTGGAGACTCCAACCTTCATCATGAAATCTGCTGCAACAACTTCAAGGTCCTCTAGTTGGTATTCATCCTCAACACCATCTTCCTCTGCCTCACCAGTACTTGGATCAACCTGGTATGTAACACCCAGCACAAAAAAGTTGAACAATTATTATTCCAAGAATTAAATAGTTGGTACTGTACTGCATATCTTCCAAGAAAAAAAACTATTGTTTCTCATAAAATAACTAAACTAAAAATCTAAATGAAATTTACTTCTCTGTGTGCAAGCAAACATTTTAAAGCCAGATTGGTAGATAAACATAACAAAATAACAAAGTTGTATTCCAAAAGAGTTCCATGTACAGGAAACTTAGAAAAAGAAAATACATACATCAACAAAAGAATAACGCAGGAAAACATACCTCTTTAACAATGAACCTCAACATGTTTGTAAACTTTCCAACTGTTGTAATACCCTCAGGCTTCTCAAATGCCACAAAGGTTTGTCCAGGTGTATCATAAGGAAGAGATCGTAAAGGCTTGGATGCTACTTCTGCAAAGTCATCTGCTTCTGAAGCATCCACTATAACGGAGACCTGAAGAAGACAGAACAATTGATAAGATAGCACTAGGTGGACAGAATAGTAAATACTATTTTCCAAACAAGTCATTACATTTTCCAGTAGTTGCTCAGGAATTGTGTTGGTGCAGTTGTACTGGAACACCACATGCCTATCAAATATGTGCTTAACAACATTAACTGCATATTCTGTTTCTGCTTCTGTGAGCTCCACAGGAGCTGAGGACTGTAGAGAAAAGAAGCAAAATAAGAAAAAATCACATTTAATTAGTCCTCATTCACCAATTCAAAACACAAAGTATGTCATGTGGCTAATGTGGTTTGGATATTGAACCTTGAAAAGCTTCCCAAAGTTTGAGAATTCTGGAATAGACGAAAGAAGCCTTTCGTAAGCATCAACAGTAGATGGAGGACCAGCTGGAGGAGCTCCAAGACCAGCTGGCTTTTTGCCTGGGGCTTTCTTCTCAACAAGTGGCTGAGACTTAACTTCTTTTGGAACAGAATGAATATCAAAAGGCTCCTCAGAAGGTTCCTACATCAACAAAAAGTACATGAGATGATTTCAAGAAGCAGTGCAATGCATGAGAGAGAAGAGGAAACTTACATAATTTTTCAAACTTGTCTCCAAATTCACTAGGGGAATATCCAGGTCTCCAAAGAGGAAAGTCTTAACTTCTTTATCAGTTTCAACCACTTCACCATCACCTCCAAGTGTGTTGAGATAAAGTGTTGCCCTATCACGAACCTGCAGACAAGGAAGCAGAGATTCTTCAAACAAAGAATTTTTGAATAGGTTGGATTGAGCATAATTTAACAAACAATGCACTTTTAATTAAAGGATGCTTGTGCACGAGCACACAAACACATTTGAGGACATAGACTCCAAGAGACACGTATAATGTTAAAAGAATGACATACCAATTGAGATGAACTTCACAAAAGTGCATTATTCTACAGAAACTCACCTCATCATCACTGTCAAAGATACAACGTCTCAACAGGACAAAAATACGTGGCTGCAACATAAAGAAACAGAAAATTAACCAATTCATGTGACTAAGCAGTCCATCTAGAGCAAAATTTCATACTAGAAATAACAGGACACAAAATGCACAACATCATGCCAGCAATACCTTCAATGCATCAACCATGGCACCAAATTTAGCCAGAGTGCTCACAGCAGCAGCCCGAACAGTAGCATTCTCAAGATGCACACGGTTGTAGATATAGCGAATATATTTGCTCGGATCAGTGGTCTTCGGGCCTTCAATCCCCAGAAAATGGAGTATCTAATAATGTGAATGGAATAGTACCTAGCATAATTAGAAAACAAGAAGAAAAAAAGACAAGCAAAACAAGATTGATAAAACAGCATTCTATGATAGACGAGAAATGCTACCTGTGTGGATAGATAGGTAAATTCACAATCTTCAATAAATTCACACAAATGAAGCAAACCGCTTTCTTTTGCTTCAGGGATATCTCTGATGAGGATCACAATTGAATCTACAATAGCCTTTTTGTACTCAAATCCTCCTTCCTCCCTGAGAATGTTGCTTAAAAAGTTCATCCTGAAAGTAACAAATGGCTAACAACATTAGTGCAGGCTTTTTAACAAAGGATTATTTGGAATGAAATGTCCCCTTTAACATATAATTTCAAACAATAAAATCCCAAAAAGTATTGCTTACAATGATCTGTACTTCAAGGGAAACTTCAAACACAGTGACCTTATGGCTTCCACAACAACAATTTTGAACTCATCAGCAATATCTGACATGAAATTTGTTATCTGCTTCATCAAGCGATCCACACTTGATTCATTTCCAGTCTTCAGTAGAGTGGTGATTGCAAGAGTGGCAATGCTTCTGTTCTGGTCTGAAATTAAACTCTCCATATCGATGTTGCAGTTAGTCACAGCCATCGGATGGGTCATGGCCACCTGCAAAACATTTCAATTCATGGTCAGCACATATGATGTGAAAATTTCCAAATGAGATGATAAGAAATATATTCAGGCCATCAACATTGCTGATAATTGATCAATTTAACGTCCCATCTCTCATGCACAAACACTAATGTCCCATCTCTCATGCACAAACACTGCCACTTTCACTAGGTCAAAGCTCAAAAGTTCCCACAACCCCATCACCAAAAATCTAGTTCCGCAGCTTTCTGGAAAACTACAAAAGCAAACTAAACCCCACTCCTAAGCACAAGCTATAACCCCAAGATCCAATTTACTTTGCATCAGAGCATTCAACTTTATATACAGCCAGTCATAGCTTAAAGCAAAATTCATAACCTTGTTCAAAGTGCGGACAGCTGCAAATCTCAGCACAGGCTTGGAAGAGCTCAAGAAGAGCTGGAGAACAGTAATGGCTGGAGTCAGTTCACGGCTTGTCACACCACTGAGCTCTGTAATTGCTCTGGCAGCCTCAAATATCACCATTTCTGCCTTATGGCGCAGACAACTCTCCAGAAAATCATAGAAAGGACGGTCCCCTGTTTGTGTGCTAGACTCACGAATAACCTGCAAAAAGTAATAAATTCATCATCAAAGCTCACACTAAAAGAGTAACAAGCATCAAAATATGTGTTTGACTAGAATAGACACACCTGACTAGTATAGCGTATCAAAAGGCATTGAGCCAGTGGTGAGCGAACAGTTCCCCTAGTCAAACTGGTAACCAACTTGCTAACAGCAAGTCGATCATTCTGTCGTATCTGAAAGTTTAGAAAGCACAAGAATTCTTTAATTCATTGGCATGTTTCCTTCTACCTAGGACCTCTATAGCAGTTATTTTCCCAAGAAAGCAATGAGGAAATACTAATAAGAAAAATTCAAAAACAAAACAAAATTTACTTCCTGAATCTCAGCTGTTAAACAAAATATAAACTCAAGACTACAAACATCAAGGCTGCTATGCTTTGACCTTAGTAAGACCAGTACTTCAATTCTTTTTAAACGTTAAAATTTTCAAAGCTCTCAAGGTGACATCATTATATCTTCACTCAAACTTCTACCAACAAAACATAGGTCACTTGTTATTTAATTTCAATCTCATAAGAGACTCCAAAATTAAGGGGGGGAATCCATTAATGCATACCTGTTGGAGCAAAGCCAGTGCATGAAATTGTACTAGGGCAGCCCTTGACTGTACAGCTTCTTGAACCTCATTACTCCACCTTTTCACAATCTCTGGGTTCGTCTGAAAAACATTAACATATATATTAGACATTTTAGAGAGGGTGTTAGAAATGAAAACAATGGCTGCTTGGCCAAATAAGTACCTGGAGTAAATGAATCCCACTGACCAAGGCTGCACTAGCAACCACTGGATTCTTGTCAACGATTGCTTGTTTCAGATATCGCTCAATCTGGGTAAGAAGGGTTCCATCTGTTATCCGACAAAGCACACGAATGGCATTTGCTCGATACATATCAGTCTTGCTATTCATGTCCTTCATTAGGGAGCTTGTCACAATAATAACCTGTTGTAGAAAAAGAAGAAAATTGGTCAGTAATCAGTGTTCGTGCATCTACAAAACAAGAAAAGACTTGAAAACAAAATTAAGGCATAGCATATAACCTCATCTGCTGATGGTGATAATTCCTTTATAATCAAATAAACCATTCTCCTCAGACCTAAATCTTTTGACTGGAAAAGCTTTGTCACAGAAAAGAAAACTTCTGTGGCTTCAACCTACAGATAATGCAAAACAAAATAATTCAGACAATATTCCATGTATAAGGCTTTAACATAAGATTTACAAAAGCAAATTTGTCCAAACAGCTTCAATTGAATAAAAACAAAACTTTGAGAAGACAAAGGATCTTATAGTTCATAGAATAATTAAGTTTTGAGCTGTCTAGCAAAAACAATTTACCTTAGTGAAGGAATCTCCCTGGTTCAATAGATAAAGAAGCTTTGTAATAACCTACAATCAAACAAAACAACACCTAACCCCATAAACAAACAATTTCCAATGTCACCTAAATACAAGCAAAAGAACAGGGATTCAGGCAACAAAAAGGAAAAACCTGTGAGCATCTTCTCGGATCAAGTTGAGGGTCATTAAAAACCCTAGCTTCCTGAAGAACAGCTCCCTTCTCAATACCCAAAAAAGGAGAGTACTCCGCTGTCAAAAGTAAACATTACACCTTTTAAATCCTAAAGCCACCTCAACTTTCGCTCAATTAACAAAGTAGTTCTTAACAAATTTATAATTGCGAACAAAAAACACTAACTAACAAGCAATTGCAAGATTCAGATCATTGATAAAACAATTCACACCATGCCGCATTAGATCAAGTGAATTTAATCAGATTTAAATAGAATCAACATCCACATTGTCATTTAGGGCTCGAAAAACACACTAAGCAAAACAAGAACCAGATCAATTAAATCAAGTCGCACAATCTCGGATCCGATTCTTCGTCAAGAAATTCACGACCAAACGCATTAAATTATCCAAAACGGAACAGATCTAGCACCTAGTTATTGATCTGGCACTAATCACCAAGGATTAAGAGATGAAACCTTAAATTGAATCAATATAAGCTAAATCGAATAACAAAAACGGTAACAGAAATGGTTTCGGTTCGTGAAAAAAAAATCAGCAAGTTATTGAGAATCAAAAGAAACGGAATCACCTTCATCGTCGCGATCATCGTCTTTTTTCACGAGAGGCTGTGCCATCGCTAATTACGTTATTAAATTGCAGGATCTGTGATTTATTGTCTCACTAAGAAGGCACAAGTGAAATTTTAGAAGAGAGTGCTCTCTCTCTCTCTATCTCTCTGTTATTTGTTCTGCCCTCTGTGTGTATTGAGCTATGAAGAGGAACGGGTTTAATCTGATGAGAGTGAGCATTGTGGAGTCTGTTAGAAGTAATAGTATCTAATTAATGAAAGAAAGCCACGTTGACAGGGGATTTTGTTTTCCATTTTTAACCTCGGTATTTTGAGATGGGTTACCAAATCGCCCTTCACCAGCTTGTTGTTAAGAGACTGAGGGCGATGCTGATTTTTATGGAGCAAAAAAAGGGATGCTTATAAGTGTATTTTAAAAAATATTAATTAATCGACATCCTAAAAAAAATTAATAATGATAATTTTCAATCTCCAAATTAAAACAATGAATAAAAATAGTCATAAAAAATACCAGCAAAGTGATGAAATTGAAAAAAATCTTGATTATAGGTTTAATGATAAAATTAAAATTTTATAAAATGACTAAGAATAAAAAAATTAAAACATTGAGTACTAAACCTCAAATATCATTAAATATTGAATTGAAAAAAAAATCTCAAGGCTGCAAATTCACAAAATAATCCAAATTAAAAATAAAAATCAAGAAAGTGGCGACCAAATCTGTAAAATTTTTTTGAAAAAATCAAAATCAAAATCAAAATACAGTATTTTAAAGCTATACTCGACTTAATAAGTTAACTTATGACCCGGGGACCTGGAGCTTAGACCGGCTCAAGTTTCAAAAGAAATTGAAACGAAACACAAAAAACATTTGATTTTAATGTTTAATTCAAAAGCAAAAATCCTCATTAAAAAAACTAAATTGAACAAAGCCTAAGAAAAAAAAATCTCTAGATAACTTTTTTTTTTAAAAATGAATTAAAAGTCCCATAGAAAATAGAAAGAAAAGGTAGGAAAACTTCTCTTCATGAGACCAAAAAATATTAGCTAAACAAATAAGAAAAAACCAGGTAAATTCAAGTGAATCTTCTAAATCCAAATTAGTCTTTTAAAATCACAAAGCATTAAATCTCACACCTATGCTCAACTAAGAAGCTCAATATAAAATAAATTTAATGTTGAATGGTGAGATTAATTAAATTAATTTTAAATTATTCTTTTTAAAAGAGCAAGGTCTAGCACAAAAAAATAAGTTAGTACCAAGCCAATTTAATATTGAATGGTAAAATAAATTAATTTAATCTAATAAAAAAATCATTTTAAAAGAGGTAGATCTAGAAAAGACAAAAAAAAAAAACTCGAGATAACCTGTGTTACTCTAAAAAAATCAAAAAAGTCCCATTAAAAATAGAAAAACATATCAGATGATGAAACAAAAAAAATATTATAAAAAGAAATGAAAAAATCCAAGAAAACCAGGGCAACCTATCTCGAATTAATATCTCAAACTCACAACTTGTTAAGCTCCAAACCCGGGCTTAATCAGGAAGGTCAATACCCGACCACTTTAATGTTGAAGTATGAAATCGTAAAATAAAATTAATCTAAAAAAGTTTAAAGTTTAAAAATTCATTAGGAAAAAAAAACCAAAAAAAGTGAAATTGAAAAACAAACTAATTCTATAAACCATTTTAAATAAAATGAATAAAAATTAAATTAAATATAGAAAAAAATAAATTGAAGATGAAATTAAAAAATAAAATCTAACTTAATAAATTATTTTATATATAAAAAATACTAGTCAAAAGATCAAAAATGAAATCTGAAAAATAAAAAACCAACTGGAGAGTTGCATTGATTTGTTTTCAACAATCAAATTTCAAAGATAAAAAAATCTACTAGAAATAAAATTAAAAATAATTTTTTTATAAATTAGTCAAACAAAACAAATACTAATAAAAAAACCAAAGATCATATTTGAAGACAAGTATTGAATTTGTTTTTGGACAATGCACTTTCCTAGGATGAGAAACAAAATGAGAAAAAAAAAATTGTTGTTGATAGCAAACAAAGATGAAAAAGAAACACGTGCTGCTTGGTCAGGTAGGTATTGTCGAGAGAATTTCATTGTTGCCTTGAGAATCACCATTTAACCATGTAAATTATCTGCATATGCCTCCACAAATTTACTGGAGGGCAAATTAATCATTTAAATAATATTTTATAACCGGTAAAATACACAACAACTACTCTCTTAATTTAACAATTACACAAAAAATAAAAATAAAAATAAAAATAAAAATACTTGTATACCCGTTTCTTTTTCTTTTTTAGCTCCGAAAAGAGGATTAATGGTGGGCACTGACCAGCGGTCACATTGTCTATGGATGTAAGTTTGGGTGGACTTGAATTATTGGTTATTTGGGCTCAGCAGTTTTGGACTATTGATTCCTTTCCTAAATGTCTAAGCTCGATAAGTGCATCATCTAATATTTCTTATCAAATTCACTTCGAAAAGAAAAATTACTACCAGTAAATTCGTCTAGCAAGGAGAATTTTAAGAACGGTAATTTTTATTTTTTTTTTGATAACCCGGGGTGTCCGGGTCATCTTACGCATACCACGACTAATTTTCAGGCCCACTGAACACCCTGCAAGCTCAGTGGACATGTAAGACACCGCGGAGATGGCATGCATACACATAGAGGATCGAACCCGGGTGTAGAGGAAGGGAACAAATCCCTTCCTTCGCTAGGCCACGACTTAAGTGTAATTTTAAGGACGGTAATTGAAATTACTTGAAAGTGAATTGAGAGAGAATCTTTCAATAAAATTACCATGATTAGTCCATGTATAAATGCTGAATGCTGTGCATTGTCATTAGTGATCTTTTATTCCATAAATATACATGTGAATGCATGTTATTTTGTTGAATGCCAATTTGATTTTACAATTTCTTACCTTAAGAATATTCCGGGAAACATAAGTCCAGAAGCAGTCAAAAGGACAAATTTCCAACCAATTTTTTTTCATGTTTTACAATTTTTATTGTCAATATTTTTCTTTAGATTATTAGGCTTTAAAAAAATAAATTTGGAGGCTAAAAGTTATAAATGCTACTTCAAAATTTACAGACTCCTAACTTCAAAATATTGAAAAACATTACGCCATAGATACCGCAACTTAAAATGAGAAAATATTTGTTGAATTATTTAGTGTTTGGTTACTGTTCTAAGATGGAAGAGATATAAATAGTTGAGGCAAAGAAAACAAGATATAAAATAAGATTAAGAAATAATTGCATTTTGTAGATATTTACAAGACAAAGTGATTGTCTCTGTATCCTGTTTGTTTATAGTGGATAAGACAAAATAAAATATAAAAAAATCTATTTTACCCTTAATATATATTGTTATTAGACTTGCTATAAAACAAGGATTGACTTGACTAGTTGATCTGGAACCTAAACTAATTCGAGTTTATGAAAAAATAGAGAAATGATTGATTCAACCTGACCCGATAAAAAACATGGGTCAAGAATCCATTGACTTTCTTGGAAAAAATTAAGAACTTTAGGTCAGTCAAGCTGACCCTCCTGATTCATGATCTAAACCTTGCCTTGGATCGACTCTCAAGTCGAGTTTTAAAATTATGATAATAACCATTTTTATTTGTACGTTAACTTAGGTTAACCCATGTTAACCATTTCGACTTGTGACTTGGTACTTGCCTTCCGAGCCGAGTTTTAAAACTATGAAAATAATATTTTTTATCCTTGTATTGACCCAATATCAGGAAGACTATCACCAGCACCGGTTTGACCCTTTAATCCGTGACTGCGACCTTACCCCGGGTTGATTGCAAATCAAGTTTTAAAACTATAATAATAACCACTTTAATTTTATGTTGATCCGGGTCAACTTGGGTTAATCCTCCTAACAAGTGACCTGACTTTTAACTCGAGTTGACCTTTGAGTCGGAGTTTTAAAATTATGATAATAATCACTTTTGTTTTTATATTGACCCGGGTTAATGGTCAATCCTACTTGTGACCTGGGTCTTGACCCAAATCGACCCCCAAATTGGGTCTTAAAACTATGACAATATCCCTTTTTATTCTTACGCTGACTCGGGTCAACCCAACCCATGACCCGAGCCTCGATCAGTGACCCAAGATTTTTTCTAGATCGACTCTCGAGTTGAGTTTTAAAACTATGATAATAATCATTTTTATTCTTACATGTCTTAGTTTGATAATTTTGGAATTAAAAGTTTTCTACAATGATATTTTATGAATAAAAATGTAATAAATATTGTTTATAGGACATGTCCCCTTTAAACCTCTTGTTCTGGAAGTATAGAAATTAACTCCAAAACTGTCACAAAAATATATTTATTTTTATGTTTATATCTCTTAAACCAAACATATTTCTGTTTATACTGTCTCCATCCTTTTTGTTCACGAGTGATAGGTGAACATAACAGTAACCAAACACTACCTTATAATCACGGGCTGCGAGTAGTTGATTTTCTCAAGTTAATTTTCGAGGCAATGAATTAATCTAATTTTATTTTAAAACAATGTTATTTTAGCTTTTTAGATAAAAATAACATTGTTTTGAATTAAAAATAATAATTGAAGTAGTCTTGATTGGTTTTGTTAAGTTGTGAGTTGATCATTAGACCAATAAAATTTGATCATGAAAACCTTTTAAACAATTTAAAAATGAATTCTATATAAATAATTAAATGTGTATTTAATATTATAGTAGTTTTTATACTTATAATTAAAAAAAACATATTTAAAAAGAGCAACAAATTATAGATTTTTTAAACTCAAGTTCTTATCAATTCTAAGATGAAGCAATTAAAACCAAATAACTTTTTAAAATGATGGTTATTATATGTCAAATAAACCTTAAATAAGTATTTATTTTTGTGTTATAATATGTTTTTAAATGAAAAAATATTAAATAATTATTTTAAAATATTTTTAGATGATCTTAATATATTAATATTAAAATTTTAAAATATATTATTTTAATTCATTATTAATTAAAAAGCACTTTATATATTAAAATATCATACACCCAGCTGTTCCAAAACAAAATAATAATAAAAAAATAATCAATTTGATTCCATAAATTACAGGTCGCTACCAGCTTTCCGTGACCAAGCAGACTAATAAACTAGAAAAGTCCGACCATCTCATCAGAACTTAAAAAGAAAAGGTTGGAAAAAAGGAACTCTCCCTTCTCCTCCGTGGTGGTAGGAGTATTTAACACACAGAGAGTATCTACTTACGCGGTGCACAGACAAAAAGAGAAAAGTAGCTTTTTAATCTCTTTCCTTCTCTTCTAATTTCCAGAAACCTAACAGACAGATCGATCGGTTAAAACAAAGATGCCTTCCCGTAGAAGAACTCTCTTGAAGGTTATCATCCTCGGCGACAGCGGGTCAGTCACCTCACCTGCCTCTTTCTCTCTCTATATTTCTGTTCGATTCTGAACTCTAGGGTTTGCTTGGAAAATTAGGCGGATTTTTGCAGATCCTAAATTTCAATTTGATCAGTAAAACTTTTTATCTGGTTGGTTGAATTATATGTTATTTTATTCTCATATATTCGCAATTTCTTAGATTTGTTTTTATAACTGATGTATTTTTGAATAACTTTGAATTTTTGTGGCTGTTTTAGATTATTTTCAATGAAGTAATATAGTTTGTTTGCGATCTGCAGGGTAGGAAAGACCTCTTTGATGAATCAGTATCCTTCAAACCTCGCGGTTATCTCATCAGTAATTATTTTGTAGTAGAAAATAAAATCTGCATTGCAATGTTACACATGTATACTGTTTTTTTGGGGGTTTTCCCTTTGACGTAATGATTTTAGATATGTAAATAAGAAGTTTAGCAATCAATACAAGGCGACAATTGGAGCAGATTTTTTGACTAAGGAAGTTCAGTTTGAAGATAGGCTCTTCACTTTACAGGTTGGTAGTGCTAGTTTATATTGTTGGTTTGAGTTGGATTTCGGTAATGTAGTGAAGTGTATAAACTTTAAGGAGTTCTTAGGTGAGTTTTTTTTTGTGCTTACTTGTCTTTTGTTTGTTGATTGCAAGTCAATCTATCAACTTGGTGATTAGACTTTAAATGAAGTTAGACTGACATTGCAAAATTTCTATATTTCACATCACGGTGTGCTGAATTGGAATGGTTTTGTGATTTTGTTTGGTAGTTTGTGAGTGCAAAATGAAAATGATTTGAATTGAACAGAAGTCTCCGTATTATCCTTAATAGAATACTTGTCGTTGGAATTTATTATAAAGTTCACATGAAATTTGGTGTTAATTGGATTTCAAATGGGGTCTAAGTTGGTCACTGCTCGTACCACTTTGTGGAAAAGCTTCCCATATTGATTACTGCCTGCTTTTTGTGCCCTACAACATTAGGTTGTCATTCTGCTTGTTCCAATACTGATTATTGTTTATTCTCTGCAAGTCTCCATGCATTATAGCAGGCACAAAAAATTCTTGGGATTGCCAAATATGCCATTGGATTACGAGTCAATCTTCCTATGTGTCTCTAAGGCCTTGACTGTTTTGCTGTACCCAAACATTTAGCATGCCTCCTTTTATTTTGGCAGATTTGGGATACTGCTGGGCAGGAAAGATTCCAAAGCCTTGGTGTTGCTTTCTATCGTGGTGCTGATTGTTGTGTCCTTGTATATGATGTCAACTCGATGAAATCTTTCGACCATCTTAATAATTGGAGGGAAGAATTCCTCATTCAGGTATTCCTTTAATTTTTTTCAATCTTGCAGAAAAGCATATCTAGCAAAATCCATGATTTTCTTAGTTGATGTTGATTTGCGACAATAATTTGAGAAACTTTTTGCAGGCAAGTCCTTCAGACCCAGAGAATTTCCCATTTGTTGTTCTTGGAAACAAGGTCGATGTGGATGGTGGAAATAGCAGAGTGGTATGTGCTTTGAGCGTGTCAAACAAAACCCCCTCTGTTTCTATTTTTCTCTCTGTAGATAAACAAATGCTTCTTGTGATTTGCAGGTTTCAGAGAAAAAGGCACGGGCATGGTGTGCTTCGAAAGGGAATATCCCTTACTTTGAGACCTCTGCCAAGGAAGGTGTTAATGTTGAGGAAGCTTTCCAATGCATAGCAAAGAATGCCCTGAAGAGTGGAGAAGAGGAAGAAATGTAAGTAAAAAACATAACCATGTCTATTTGCATAGCTCATCCTCAATTATGCTTTTAGTGAATGCACATTGACTAGTCTGATAAATTTCTTATATCATTAGAGTTTGACGTTAAACTGCAATGCTTCCTCATTTTGTTCAGCAATTAGCTTGTAAGAGTGCAGAATATTTGATTCGATGACCATATAAAAGCAATGCATCTTGACTTGTTAACAGCTACAACTTCGTTTTTCTTAAACGTTGAATAATCTGTCTGTTATCTTATTGAACAATGTTAATTACTACTGATGTCACTCGACTTTTGTGTTTCCTGTGGCAAATTTCGTGGCATGAAGATACTTGCCAGACACCATTGATGTTGGAAGCAGCAGTCAGCCTAGGTCAACGGGATGCGAGTGCTAAATTATAGCCTGTTTCTTCGGCAGCAATAAATGATCTTTACTTTTGCTACAAACAATTGGGCTGATTTTAGCCATTCTTATTCTTATATCGAGACTGTAAATTACATGTTTGTGGGAAAAACCCGCCCCTTGGTGTTGGACATGGTGCCTTTTGTGTAATAACTGCTATGATTTGTTCATGTTGTGTTTGATTTCTTTCCGGGCACAAAGCGATCTCGTCATGTTATTATTACATGATGCTTGCCTTTTCAATCAAGATACTTGTTTTGAGGAACTTTTTAAAATTTAAGTTTGTCCTAGTGTTTAGGAATGCGGTTTTCTCAAAAATTGAATTTGTTTTTGTTTAAAATTAAACTTTTTATATTTGTTAAAAATAATTTTAAAAAAATAAAAAAACATTATTTTAATATATTTTCAAATATCACAATATACCTCTCAACATGAACCCGTGATCAACTGATGGTACACTGCACTACACATTTAGACGGCGTTACTTCTAGGTGGGAATCACATGGAAGCATCTGCATCAATTTGTGAATCCCAATATCTTTTTCTTATATCGGACGGCCTACAACAGAGAAGTCATGCTAGTTATCTATGTCTAACATTTAGAGGATACTTTATGAATTCAACCATCAGCAAAATCTCACGGTACAAGTAATCATGCTTTTCATTCTCACATAATTCTGAGTTGAGTTGAATGGGTCCAATGCTCTTGCAATACACCGTTGAGTTACTAGTAAAGCTCCATCCCCACTTTTTTTTTTTATTACAGTGACAATAGTGGCTTCAAACGAGAAGATTGTAAAAGACACCAGCCCTTTTTTTCCCAGGAGACTGCAGAGCACGATATACCATCTAATATAGGACACAGACTTGCTGCACAGTAATAGTACTGCAACAGGAGACAAACTGCGCCCTCATGACCTTCCAAAAAATTAACTGCATAACAGATGGAAAAAGGTATTAGAGCTTAGTCAAGTCTCTACACTGCTAAGATACAGAAGAAACAGGAGCAGAAAAGATGTATTTTTAGGTGGCTTTGGACATGCAAGTAAAACGAAATTCACGTTATACAGCTATGAGATGGAACTGTGACAGGATATCAAATGCAACAAAGCGAGTCAGTGAACACAGAAACGAGCACTCACTTGATAAAACTAGTCATAGCTGACTGGGTATAAGAATCAATGCAGTTCTATTCACACGCATTCTGAGGAAAGACTACTTTGTTCCAATTGAAGAAATTTTTTCCTGACTAGAAGGCCGAATTGAATTTCCTGCTGCAGTGGTTGTTGACACAAATGTTCCAGGAGGGGTATTAGCCAATGTACCCATCGGTGTTGAAATTGGTGGCCTTTGGGTAGCCATGTTCATTGGTGGTCTCGGAAATGTGTTTGCAAAGTTCATTGCAATTCTGTTGGAAGGTAATGATTGTGGCATTGCTCTAGATGAAGGTGGTAAACCAAGTCGGGCTGCAATTATCTGAGCTCGTTCTTGGTAAAGTCTCTGCCTTGACCTGTCCAGTTGCTCCCTCACCCTCATTATTACACTATCCATTTCATTAAAGAAAGCCAGCTTGGTTTCCAACTTATGTAACTGCAACATATGGAACCATCCACAAGGTCACACTTCTATGGACAATGATAGAATACAGCATAGAAAGCCATCTGGGCTGTAGAAATACCTGCTTCTCAATCAATGAGGCAGCAAGTTCCCGAATTTGGTCCTCTTCCTGGTTTGCAAGAAGTTTTGCCTTCACTGCTGCTGCTGAGAGAGCTGAAACTGCAGCACGCTTCAGTTTATCAATGTTATTGTCATCTTTAATCACTTCACTATCAGGCTTCTCTTTCTTGCTGTCTTTTGGAACCTCATCTGCAAAGGGACAGAAAAATTAAGAACATACAATCATAATGGAAAAAATCTTCCAGCCAAAAAATCAAAATAACCATTGCACATCAGAAGCACCATGGTGTCAAAAATTCTCCCACCAAAATTTTGAATAGACCTCCTTTGATGCTTAATTCAAGTGCAGATGATGCAAGAGAATGATATACAAGTTTTAGCATGCACCCAGAATAATTTGCAAAATTCCTGAACTCATCCAGTTAAAGCTTTGAGAATACATCACTGTTTCTTTTTCTCTCTCTAACCATAACCACTGACAAACTCAGACTTTCTACGAACATTAAATGCCCACTGAACTCCATCCCAGTCATTTATTTTCAATCATATCCACGATCCCTTTCGAACATACATATTTCCTCCCCAAATCTAACACAAGCACGCACAGAGAGAGAGAAGGAGAGGGAGAGGGAGAGGGAGAGGACCTGCAGTGGCTCCACTTTCAACCTTTGGATCTGAGGGCTCGTTCACTTCTGAAGGCTGTGAAGATGACATGTCTACATCAGCTGTTGCCTCTGTAGTTTGAGACTGCTCTCCTGTTGCATTTGATTTCACTGGTTGCTGTGACCCATTGTTGTCTGCAGGCAGAGAATCAGACACCATGTCCACGTCCTTTGACACATCAACAGCTTGAGAGGGTTCATCAACTGACATTGATGCAAATGATTGAGAATGCCCATTCTTTTCTGGAGGCTTCAAATTAGACACCATATCCACATCCTTAGCCACCTCTGTAAGCTGAGAATGCTCTTCAGCTGAAGTTACTTCCAGTGGTTCCTTCCCTGAGCTTGGTGGACACCCTGACTTGGGCGGTATCTCGTCTGATTCCTTTACAACACTTGGTGTGTGGTCCTTAGGTAACTCTGAATTGCTAGATTCCTTTGATCTACCAGGTTCAACTTCCTCATGAGTAACCACCATCTCTCCTCCATTTACAACATCTACTTTATCTGGGAATTCACCTTTTGAAGAATCCAGAGGTTTCTTCTCTTCAGGAATGGAGTCTTCAACTTTCTTGTCACTGTAATCATCTGACAAATCTTTGTTGTCTATACCTGAGGTAGGGCTATTCCCTTTCTGGCTTTTTCCCTCCTGCTTGTCCTTTAGAGCATCCTGATCAGCCATTTCAGTAGCAACACTGCAAATCTCTTACTCGCATAAGACACAGACCCAGGAATTGCAAAGAAAATTAAGTTCCGGTAAAAGTTCACATACCAATCACTGCAAGATGGTTTCTTTCTCTCATCTGGTGGATCTTCCAGGAGAAAGCAATGCCTTGATGCCAGCTGCATGCCAGGAGAATTGCTAGACAAGGATTTCAAAGCACTGCAGGCTGAAGCAGTAGCGACATCAGGTCCCACCAATCTTGCCAGAAACGATGCCTATAGAAGAAAGGAACCCATCAGTTGAATGATATTAGCTGCATTTTTTAACATGCTAACACATACAATGCCATAAGCCTCAAGGTTAATCCTTTTTATACTTTTATCTGCAAATAAAAACTTTTTAAGTCAATGACATAGTTTTCTGCATGCTAACATTCAACTTACCACAGCCATGACAGGATTTCCAACTTCAGAAAATGAAAGTCGGTTTTCAGGAGTTGGGGAATAGCCAACAGCTTCAAATGCTTCTGTAAGAGCCCTGAGTGCAACATTTTCACCTATTTCCTCACCAGCCTTCACTCCACTGACATCTTCTGATTTTGAAGTTTCCTGACCATTAATCACATCACCTCCCTGACAAACTTTTACTCCACTCGTATCTTCTGGTTTTGAAGCTTCCATTGGCACAGTCAAGTGTTGATCCTCATCAGCACCTGTTTTACTCTCACTTGTATCATGGACATCTTTAGGGGCAGATGTGTCTTCAATGGTTGCATCAGCATCTGCTGTTTCTTTAGAAGTACCATCCATATCATTGGCGCAGTCAAAAAAGGCATCCTCAATTGGCATTTGAACAAAGTGCAATATACACTGAGCCTTCGTTTTTGTGGCAACATGTTCTGCAATCTCATTCCAGTTTTCTTTATAGAGTTCCAATGCTTCAAGAAGAAGTAGAGTCTCTTGATCTGTCCACTTTCCACCACTTACACCAGCAGCCTCAGCAGGCTCCATGAGAATAAAATCTGATGAGGACATGTTTGAGCCAAACTTTCTATTATTAAAGCAATCGGCACATAAATCATAATCTGCCTGTCCAATAGGAATAAAATTAGAAAGAATGCAATATATAAAAGAGTAAAAAATGGGAGAAACTAAAATTTGGCAAGCATCTGTAGCCCCATTTCATGTATCATATCACTGTTGTATATTCTGTAAAAAACTAACAATTGGCATGTGCTTCTATCCTCTTTTAGATCCAAGCTACTTACTAAAAGAGATTCTGTACTTCACAAACAATTGAATTCGAATGGTGCAGGATTAAGGGAGTGTTTAGGACAATGGTAGAGATTCAAAGTGTTTTTCGCTTGGAAATGTATTAAAATAATATTATTTTCTTTTAAAAAAAAATTATTTTTCACATTAGCATTGATAGCGCAAAAAAATAATTTAAGCAAACAAAACGTTTTAAAAAATTTGCAAAACTGCACACCCTCTAAAACCAACAAATTCTAGGGAAGAACCAACCTCCTTCTGGCAATGATAGCGCTTGCGCGAGCAATCAGCTGAACAAGAATTGCAGTGGTACTCAACAGATGGCCCCTCAAGCTTAGCCAACTCTTCAGCAATTGCCGACTCAGGAAACAATCTAGATGGTGTAGTTGGAGCTGTGAAGTTAGGTTTAGTAACAACAGGTGGACATGTTTGAATGGCTTCAAAGCGAAACAACTTTTCAAGTGACAAATCTTTCTTTGCTGCTCCATCACCATCAGCGTTTGTAACAGAATCTAATTGTAATGGATGGAAGTTAATTAATCCCCAATAGTCCAAGAACTCTAACACCTCCTGCCTCGCTTCTGAGTCTGAAACTTCAAGTTCTGATAAATCTTTCAATTCAATAAGAATGTTTGGATTTGCATGAAACTTCTTCATAATCCAATTACGTATATCTAAATAGGTGTCAGGTGTCCGGCTTTGGGACTTCCCATTAAAGAATGAAGGCAGTAAACGCTCCTCAAGCGAGTGAATTTGTGTCCATGAAAACCAACCTGTAATCCAAAAGGGAAGAAACCAAAAACTCATTTTCTATCTCGACTAAACAATTCGCTCACTTAATTTTCACAAGAATTTTAAAATTTCCACATAAACAAAACACTGAATTTCTCACATTCTCGATTCATAAACAACAGTACAAAAGGCACAAAACTTGACCTAAAAAACCCTGAAATTCAAGAATTCTCATAACTGCAGCTAATACATACACCAAAACCTCAAAATTTTCACATTTTCTCAGAAAACAGACTCAAATTAACAAAACTTTTCCCAGAAAACACACAGGAATTTAAACTTCCACCACTTACCACAATGACTAGGCACAACATGAGCATTAGAATCACGAGATCTAATAACCTCAAACTCTGCTTCAATTTCTGCTTGCAATTCCTCCACCCTACTCCTCCTCTCCTCCTCCACCACCGCAGCAGCATCCGGCACCGCCGCAACTACCTTCTGTTCGATCTTCACGCCTGCTGAAGGCGCCGAAGAAGCCAAGATGTAAGGGATTTGTCTCGCTCTAGTCAACGGACCGTTATGGATCGAGAGATTAGAAAATCCAGCTTTCTCGCGAGTGAGCCGTTTCGATGATAGAGGTGAGGAGAGCGAGTTTGAAAGTGAAGCTTTCCTTTTGTGCCCTCCAGCCCGGCGCCTTGAAGTTGCCGGTTCAAATGACGCCGGCGAGTCGGCAAAGCTCCCCGCCGGTTTCTCCTCCATTTGTGACTGATTTTGAGGGTTTTTTTTTTTTTTTTTTGAGTTAGTGAGTGAGGGAGATGTGCTCCATTTCTGTGGATTATTATTGGCAGAGTGGAATTTTTACTTCCAGATAGTGAAGCGTTTTTAATATTTTGAATAAAAAAACATGTTGATTACTGGTGTTTTGGTTTTTAGTCGATTCAGTCCTTTTACTTCTTTTTTAGTTAGTCTGGAACACTTGTTTTTTTTTTCTTCCGATTTGTGATGGATCAAGCCCCTTTATCCAACTCCTTCCTTCACCTTTAAGCTTCCATATTTATAAATATAAGTGAATGGAAGGAATTGGTCATTATTAAGTAATTAATTTAAATGAATAGGGTTTGATTTTATAAAATATATATTAGGGAGGCTCATCCTATGAATATCAATACTTAAAGGATCATGTAAGTATTTTCGAGATTACACTACAAAGTGTTTTTTAAAATTATTTTTTTATCTAAAAATATATTAAAATAAATTTTTTAATTTTTTATGTTTTGATATTAACATATTAAAATAATTTTTTTTTTAAATTAAAAATAGCAACTAACATTACCATGCAATACCTTCAGATTACCAGTGATGGATATTATTTTTTTTAATATTTTTTCTCTCTGTCTTTTTTCTCTCTCTCTCTCGCTCGAGAATACCCGGGAAATGAAATCCTTTATTATCCTTTGCATGTGCATCCTTTTTACCCGCGTGAAAAATTCATGGTCAATCGCTAGTCAAATTATATATTAATTAAAACGAAATCTTATTTATAAATAATGCTAGAGACATACCCTTTATACAAACATTATGTATTGAAAAAATAAATTAACTAAAAGAAGTTGAGAAGAGAAGCTCTTTGATTATTAAAATGTGTAGTTGAATGTGTTAGATTTTAAATTTGCTCCTTAGAAGTCACTAGTTCGAATCTCGCAAATTTTAGAGTCATTGAAAGTTTATATGGTTGTTAACTTCACGGCCCATGTGATTAGTCGAGATACGTGCAAGTTGGTCTGGACACCCATGTTAATTAAAAAAAATCCATTTTCCCCTGCTTATATTATCTTTATTTTTAAAATAGAAAAAAAATATCTTAAAAAAATAATTGATTAAGTAGATAAGAAAATAAAACTTCTTTGTATAATCCATCAGCTCCTTATGATAATGATTATAATTATCAATTTGAATTTGAACTCTTTGAAGTTCTATATATATACGATTTTTGTGTGGTTCGCATTTTGCTAAGATAGAGCTATAGATAAAAAAAGATGAATGAAAGCATGGTCCGGAATAATTTATTATTATTATTATTAATACGGGTGTTTGAATTAGCTTGCGCGTACCTCAACTAATTCCACGGGTTTTGAAGTTAACAACCATATAAGTTTTCAGTGACCATCATATTAGCAACCACATAACTCGAACTTGAGATTACAAGGAAAACAAATATTTTAGTCTCAAACTCTTACCACTAGACCACTTATTAAATTACTATAGTCCAGAATAATTGATTGGTCGTATTGGAGACCATAATAAAGTTTTAAGCCTCCAACTATATATGATGACATTAAAAAGCACATGATGTTGTTGTCAATAAATATGGTTTTTTTGTTTTTATTTTCTTGTATATTAGGGCTTATAGCCTTAAATTAAATTAACCAAACAAAAAATAAAATCAATTAGTTCATAACACAATACTAAATAAAGACCCTCAGGTGGGTTGTTAATAATCCAATTCTCCTAAACAACGGTTTTCTTGTATGACTGATATGCTATAACATTTTTTTCTTAGAATTGCTATAACATTTTTTTCTTAGAATTTGAATCTTCCAGTTCCTGTTTAAAAGATCTTTTGCTATAAATCTTGAAAGATATATTTTTTTTTTAAGTTTAACGTTGGTGTCCGATCCAGCTTGCGCGCACCTCGACTAATTCCACGGGCCCTGAAGTTAACGACCATGTAAGCCTCCAGTGGCCATCATATAAACAACCACAGGGCTCGAACCTGAGACCACAGAGGGAGCAAACCTCTTGGTCTCAAGTTCTTACCACTGGGCCACTACCTAGATGGTTTCTTGAAAGATAATTTAACTAGTTAGATCTTAAATTTATTTTTTAATAGTTATAAATTCGAGTTCTTTTAGAACTACTAGAAATTTATATAATTATTAATTTTATAACCTTTAAAATTAATTAACATACACACACAAGCCTATAGCTAAGCTCGTATCAAATTGCAAACCCTCTAATAATCCACGAGCCCAAATTATCCCGAATAAGCCTCCCTGTTCATGTGTATCTAGGATTTCCTTTACTACATCCATCTACATTTAGCTCTGTTTGTTTCATTATGTTGTGAGCATCTCCATCCTTAGCATCTATGATTTCCTTGACCAACCTTCTATCATCTCCTATCAAATTCCTTCGTCGCGTTGCTGCCTCCTAAAAAATGCATTTCTTTGTTTCCATAGCAGTCACATGGACACCTCAAAAACTAGGCTAAAAAACTAGACGTGAGCAAAAAAACCGGTTTTTTTCTTAAAAAATTGAACCGAAACCGGTCAGTTTGACCCGGTTTTGGTTTTTTTTTTAAAAAAATTTTAATTTAATTATTTTTTTTATAAAAATCAAATCAAACCGAAAATAATCATCCCTATTAAAAATTATAGCCCATTGCCACCCTTCCCTCGTAACTTTTTCTCTCGATAGATTACTAAACATCCATGGCTATAGGTCCAAAGAGAAAAAATCACGATCCATGGCCTCGACGTGTCTGATGATTGGAATTTTAATTAATTAATTAAAAAACAAATCACTGAAAATTTTCAATATATCATAAAAACATGTATAAAATCAGGGTTGTTATAATAAATGCGTATTTGACTGATGGGTTTGTATTCATTTTAATATTACTTTTAGTTTTGGATCGTTAATTACTTTTATTGGTTTAAAGGCCCTATTTATTCTTACCTCTACTAGGCTTCGGTTAATAAACCTGATTTTTTTCTTATAAAAACAAAAGAAAATGGTGCAGTCATGATTTAAACTCAATTTACTATAAAAGGAAAACCAGTTTCTTTCTAAAAAATTACGTTTCAAACTTAATATTTTAATGGATTTTATAATAAAAAACAAAATTTAATATGTTATCAAACACTTTATTATATTTTTTGCACTGTAAACATAAAAGCTGCAAGTAAATAAACACAAACTTACGATACTATAAAAGAAAAAACAGTTTTGTAAGGTTCTCAATTCTGTTATTGTATTTTGTTTTTTTATTGAAATAATAAATTTTAATTTTTGAAATTTTCAATATTCCATTTTGAAATTATATACTATATATAACTCAAAATATTAATTCAATATATATAATTTTAATTTAAATATAAAAATAAATTAACTTTAAATCATGGAATGCAAATACAATTTCAAGCATTTAAAAATAATTTTAAATATTTCAAAATAGTAAAGACTCAAGACTAAAAAGAACTAATTAACTTAAAATATTCAACACAAAAAATATTAGAATATTAAGAAAATAAAAGGTTTAATTAAAAAAAGAGTATAAATTAAACATCAGTGTTGGTATTACTGTTCTTAATGACATGTGATAATCACTACTTTTTCTATCATTTTCGTTTGTGTATTTTTGTTTCATGATAAAAAGCTGAAAGCAGATAATATTGCTGCTGCTGCTGATGATGATGATATTGATGATATTGATAATATTGACACTAAGGATTCTGATACGGTGGTCAGGCAAAATACAATCCAGTACAATTATATAGGATTTTGAAATTGTTTATGAAAAAAATTAATTTTTTTTATTTTAAATTAATATTTTTTTAGTATATTTAGATTATTTTAAAGCGTTAATTTTAAAAATAATTTTTTAAAAATAAAAAATTATTATTTTAATATATTTTTAAATGAAAAGCACTTTGAAAAATAATCGTAACCAGACTCTCAAACAGACACCACTAGTTCAATGTAAAAATCCTTTCACATGTATAGCTTAATGATTAGATATATTTTGAAACAGATTTATTATTTTCTTGAATTTTAGTTATTAGCTTTTTTTTACCTGTTTTGAGTATTTTTAAAGTTTTGATGGACAAATAAAATATCAATAAGGTATTATGTTGGTTATGGGTGATTTTAAAAATTTATTTTATATTATTTAAGATTATTTTAAATGTATAAATAAACCTACAACGTAAAACATGATTAATTAATATGTTTTTCAGGATGTTTTTTTTTGTTAATATCCTTGTAAGTTGGATATAGAGTTGAACTAGTTATTGACCCATGATTTGCCGTTGCTTGGATAGTTTTTATGGTAAAAAAATAATTGTGCAAGTTTTTCAAAAATAATTTTTACAACAAAAAATTATAATTATAAATAAAAAATTTTATACATACATTTAATTAAATAAATTAAGAACCATTTATGATAATAAATGCAAAAAAAGTGTTCACGCGTCTATTTAACTTGTCTAACAGTAGGTCGAATAATTTTTTTTAACGCAAATAAATTAATGTGTAGGTATTATTAACATATTTTTTGATAACAAGTAAAAAATATAACTGTAAATCAAAAAATTAATACTTATATATAATAAATATAATGAAAAACATATGTTTTAATAAAAACAAGTAATATCTTAATCTCATTTTGAACATAACAGGAAAATATAATAATGTTGCAATTGCTACGTTGAAACACCATTTTCTTGGTTTATATATTATTATTGACATGCATTTTTTTTACTTAAAAAATATTTTTTTATTTGGCATGTTGAATTAAATATTTTAAGACAATATATTTAACATATATTAAAAAAAAAGTCTATTCATTACATATTATGGTTTTTGAAATACAATGTATTTTTATCGAATCAAATATTAGCCTGTGCTTTTATGAATATTTGTGGATTGTTTTCAAATCATAGTGGCCTCCAAGTAATAATATTTAATCAAGTTCAGGCTTGCTTGCTAAACAAAATCTTCCTAGTTTTTTTTTTATAAATAAAATCATGATACTTTCTATTATTTAATAAAAACACGAATCTCCACCTCATACCTTTAAGGCTGAATCTAAAACCTTTGAAGAGAAATCCCTGATCCCAATCTCTACATTCTTCTAGCCGATATACTAAAACTCCTCTTCAGATTGCTATTACTTTTATTCTCTAAAAACCCTAAAATTTTGGTGATCGTACATGATCAGGGCTAAAGATATGCTCTTTTACCTTGATTATTTTTATGTAAAGTAATTTTTTTATAATTTTTCGTTATTAAAAAAAAGTTGATTAACAAAAAATACTTTCCAATTAAAAAAATTTGGTTTGGTTTCTAGGAAAGTGTTTTTCTTTTATTTTAAACGGAAAACACTTTCTAGAAGTTGCGAAAAAAATTAAAAATGACTTGTTATTTACTGATTATATCAAATTTGATATTTAAACTTTTGATTATGATATATTTTGTTTTAATTTTTTTCTTTAATTTCATACATTAGAATTTGACTTAATTTGATTTTTATATCAACTTTGGTTCTTATTTTTATGATTATTATTTGTTTTTCTCTAATTATTTTTTAATTGAAATTTTTTATCTATTAGTTTTGGTTCTTATTTTTTTTATGTTATTTTTTTATTTGAAATAATTTATGAAATTGTAATTTTTTTAATTTCATCATTTTTCAACTTTTTTATCTATTAGATTTGATCTTCGTTATTTTGATTATTATTTATTTTATTTGAGATAATTTATGAAATTAGATTTTTTTTTTCAATTTCATTCGCATTCAAATTTTTAATTTGTAAGATTTGTTCATTGTTATTTTAATAAACTTGAAAAAAAATAAAACATTAATAAGTTATTTTCCAGCATATTTTTAATGATATAGTCAAACACTGAAAAATATTTTCTAACTTATTTTTTATGATACTATCAAACATTATAAAATGATTTATTTTTTTAAAATTTATAAAAAATCATTTTCTAAAAAGAAATTTATTTCCGGGCCTTAATTTCTAAACCCAGAACATATTTTGGGAATCAACAAGAAGCCCGTAAGCTATGGTGACCGTGCATGGCGAGGGACCTGAAGATTTTAGCGAACATCAATTTCTGGCAAGCTGATGTTTCTGGTGCTATTTTCTGCAGAAGCTAGGATTTGCTGCTTCTTTATCCACTGTAAGAGAAAAAATCAACCACTCGCATGGCTAAAGATTTCTGATAGAAAAAAAAGAAGAGGATTTTTAGATCCGAGCAATCAAGAACACAGCTTTTAACTTTTAGTTACTGACCTGACAACATTCTTGACAAAAATGTATTTAATTGATCATTTCTTAAGAGATATGATCGTCTCTTTTTATTGAAGTTAAGGTTTCTGAACCCCCTTCATATAGCTACCGACTTGCGCCTAATTTTATGAGCACATCTTTAATTTAATAACATAGCCACACTTGTACACACTAATTAACCAGTTAAAAGCACAGCACTCCTTGATGCTCTACAAACACAAGTGACAAGTCTTGATCACAAGTTTTCTCTCCTCATGGCGCATATGCCTTGTCTTCCTCGTGATCCCGAGCATTCGTAGGATTCGTTTCTTTCAGCTCGTCCTTCCCGTCATGACTGTGATATATGATGGCGCTGTGCCTCGTATCGAAATCCTTGACAAAATGGTTCAGTTTGCCAGCACCGGCAGGATCTTGAACGAAAAGGTCCTTGATTGCTTCCGGCATAGGCTGATCCTTCGTCATGCTCTTCCAGTAATATTCCCTCGGCTCCTTTCTTGCATCCCTGAGCTCAACAAACTAAGTCCAAACAGGTGAAGAGTATGTTAGCTAGGGCGTAAACTAGATGGAAAACAAAACAAGCAACAACAACCCAATCAACAACTCTAGATCTTCTTTAACTAGATATATGTTAGCTAGAGCGGACCGATTCATGAATCCAAGAGGGAAAAAACAAAAGAATTAGAAGGATCTTTTGTAAAAATCAAATTGAGGGTATCAGAAAGAAAGAAAAAATAGCATGACTTGTCTGGAATCTGAGGGTTTCACATGGTTATGAAATGCTTACCGAGAGAAAAGAGACGAGAACAAGAACAGCCAAGAAAGACTTCATGTCTAGTATTCTACACCTTGATCTTGATACTCGTACTTTGTATGGTAGCTAGGCTTCTCCGTCCCTGGCTGATCTCTGCCATTTATAACAAAATATAAGGGTAGGAAAGTGATTATCAAATTTCTTTTGCCCTATTATTGAAAAAAATAAAAATATTTGCGTAATAAAATACAGATGAGGGGGTGATTTCATGGTCAGTGGGGTGGCAAAACCGAAAAAAGCACACTAGGAGCTTGGAACAGAAGGGAATCCAATATGGATGGTGATACAATTTTTAATTATTTCCAGAGTTACTGTTCATCATTCACCACAGTGCCTATGTGTTGAAAATGTGAAACACGACTGACCTTATCAAACGAAAATACCTAAAAAAATATTTTAAATTTCCACTCTTCTTTTGGTGACAGGCGACAGCCAGAGGTTTTGCTTACCTCCATTGAAATGATGAGTGCTTTTATGATGGAGATAATGCCAATAATACTTACTAATTACTAGGGTAGGTTAATATATTACCGTAACAATATCAACATTTTACACTTATTAAATACAAGAATAAAATCTACACGCAATTCTAATAATATTAAAGATCTACACTAAAGGTGATGTCAGTCCAAGTTAAAGGTATAGTTTTGAATTTCATTACTAAGAGTGCTTCTAAAAAAATATTTTTACGGTGTTCAAATTATTTTTAAGGTGATATATGTTCAATTCTAATAGTATTTTTTATTAATGCTATCAGAAACTAAATAGTTTTAATATTTTTTTTTTCTGAAAACAATAAAATTCATAAGTTATAAATACCATCTGAACCATCTAGGTAAAAAGTTCACAACTTTTTTTACTCTAAAAATTCATATATTTAAAGAGCATTAATCACAAAAACAAAACAAACACTATTGTTTTTGAAATTTAATGTTATTTCTTTTATTTATTGCCTTTTCCATTTAAATTTACCGACTTTATCATCGGATGGTCTTTTAAATCTTATTGATAATGACTATTTTTGCTTGTACTAAGACTTCTACTGTTAGTTTTGTATTTCCGGGGCTTGATAAGAAAATTAAGGACATGAATATTTAATTAACCATTATCCAAATACCAAATAACCTATTCATTGAACATACTAGATTTTAAGACATCATTAATTGGTGTCGTTTGTGGGAAACCTTTCAAAAGACTATTATTAATTATCCTTCTAGTTTAATGATATTTATACTCATCATTAATGATAGAGAATCAAGACACCCCTAAAATATGATGTGTAAAAGATCTCCCTGTCATTATAAACACTCACGCACAACCAACACTTCATCAACTTATTAATATAGACAAAAGAAAATACACCTCTACAAGTCTCAGTTCCACCTCTGGGTGAATGAAAGCCGAGAAATAGCAAAGAGATCTAACCTATAGGGTATGGATAACTAAGATCGTAAGACAAGACACTCCTTTTAAAAGTTTACCCTTGAAGGGTATTTCTTTTTGAAATTTCATTTTAGAAAAGTTTTGGAATAATCCAATGTAGATCCTAGTATTTGGAATTTGAAAAGGATAGGTCGCCTATGAAAATAGACTAATTTGTTTTTTTAAAAAATTAAAATGGGTAGGTCGCCCATGAAAATAGACCAATTTTAGAGAAGAATGAATGTTTGCTAAAAAATGAATGCTTGCTAAAATTATTTTTGGAATTTAAAAATGGTAAGCCACCCGTGAAAATAGACCAACACTTTTGAATTTTAAAATTGATAGGTAGCCCTGTGAAAATTGATCAATTTTAGGGAAGCATAGACGCTTATTGAAATTCTTTTTGGAATTTGAAAAGGGCAGGTCGCCTGTGAAAATATGTCAATTTTTAAATTTAAAAATGAACAGTTCCCCTATGAAAATAGACCAATTTCAGGGCAATATAGATGTGTTTTGAATTTTTTTTGGGAATTTAAAAAAAGATAGATCGCCTATAAGAATAAACCAAAACTTGAAGGATAGGTCACTCGCGATAATGAGATATACACTTTTTCTTTACAAACTCACTATGCAAAACCTTGATAAGATTTTGCTTTGTAAGCATTGTAATGAGAAAGCATTTGTTGTTACCTATTTTTTATCCTACAGAAAAAATCAAGAAAAGAAATAGAAAAATAAAATCCAAAAATACAAGAGGATATACATGAACCCAATTTTGATTGATAAAAGACTCATTTGGTGAAAATATTTTTATTTAGGGTAAAAAAATTACAAATTTGGATAGGTAAGGACTCAATGAAAATTTTGAAAGGCTTAATTATTTTTATTGAGGACTTGGTTACAAGAAAAATTAATATTTGAAGTCAATTCAGACTTTAATTGGAAGAAATTAAAGTCTGGAGGTCGATTTGCAATTTTAAAGAGTTAATTTGGTCAAATCAAGGGATTAATTGTATAAATATTGAAGTTTGACGGGCAATTAGGGAGTTGATTGAAGAAATCCAAAACCAATTATCAAACTAAAAAAGCCAAGTGATGTATGGGCTGAAATTGATCAAATCAGGGGCCAAATTGAAAAAAATTAAATGTTTGATGGTCAACTAAGGATTCAAGTGCACAAATCAGAAACTAAGGACTAGGCTGAAAATGATGCTAAACTTTGGGTCTGATGATTGAGTTTGACAAGGTTGAAATTGCATGAAATTAAAGTTTGTGAGACAATTACGGGTGCAATTAAAAGCAATTAAAAGAATAAGGACTAAAATAAAATATGTTAGATCCTAAATTAAAAACCCTAATTTCTAGGGTTTAACCTACACGATGCGTTGTTCAACCATTAATTAGCTTCTTCTTTGACAATTTTGATTAATCAAGGATACATTTTCAAACGAATAAATATGTTGTTTCTATCCACCTCTAAGGCTGTAACCACCACTATTCAACTTAGAAACACACCCTCTATAAAGATCGACTACTCCTATTAAATGTTTATATCTCATTCTTTTCAACGAACTCAACAATATCTTGTCCCTGATCAACCATCACTGTATTTTTAGATTTTAAGCTAACGAGTTTGACACTTTCAAACTAATAAATATAGAGCTACAAACCTTCAAATTGAGTAATGTTGGATCTGAATGAAAGGAGTACACCTCCTATACAAAGTTCAGGTGGTCTTTAATGACGATGACATCAAATTTGCCCCGACGAAGTCTCGAAAGTGGCCAACTTAGTCAACCTTGACTAAGATACTTATTTGTGTAAAACCACCTAGCTTTTTTGTGTATTCATGCTTAAAAAATCCCAGAGGGTTCTTATCAAGGACTATAAATATTTCATCTAAGATTAGCAGGTGAGAAATGCATGCCTTTATCTTTAAGAAAGAGAAAACCACATAGGCAAAACCACCATCCCCAAAAACCATTGAAAGACAAAGGTTCCAGTTTTTAACATTTGTCTAGAGCTCTCTCATTTTGATCAAAGGGATGATATTTGATCACTTTATGTGGGAATCCATCAAAAACCTTAGAAAAAAATCTAATAAATACCCCACCGAAAATTCAAGAAAAAAAAAGAAGAAAAGAGAAAAAACATGAGGATATACTCTGTAAAAAGACTTAGTGTAAAGGTTCAAAGACCTAACACATAATGTCTTATAAGATTTGAAAATAATAGAAAATGAAGCGGAAAGAATGAAGGAAGGAAAAGAGAAGGGAAGTAGCAACCTATAACCAACAATTTTAGAGAATGTAAACCATATGAAAACTCAATGGTAGAGTCCATGTGGTCTACCTATTTATGCTTTTTCAATATTTAATGATGTTTTTGAATCTTTTCAACATTATTTTATGTTTTAGCATATATGTGGATTAATGAATGAAAATGTTATTTTTAGTAATTAATCATGTTTTAAAGTTGTTATTAATGTTTGTTGGATGTTTAGATGTTGTTTTTGCTGAAATGAAATGATTTTTAGAATCTGTCAAATATGGTAGTAGGTTTGTGATGATTTTTATAGGTTGCTAATATATGTTCTTGGTTTCTAAGTTCGGTTTTGTTCCCTAGTGTTTAAAGAGTCAGTTTTGAATTGATATGTGATGTTTTTAGTTGGCTATCATTGGAGCAGCAGTTTTGGAAGGAAAAATCTAATGAGTGATTTTAATGACTTGTTTTTATTGTTTGTTTTGAGTCAAACATGCTCGTTTTTTATAATGTGGTAAGGACAAAAAACTAGAAGTTTAAAGGCCTATAAGGTCAATTTTTAGGTTTAGCAGTAGCTTAGGTATTTCTGGGCAACCTGGGTTCATGTTCTTTATGTTTATCCGAATAATATCGTCTCAAGTGCTAGTTTTAGGTTACAGTTTTATTTGATTTTGGTTTCTGCAAGTTTGCATGTCATCATTAGTTAATAATCTAGAGTTTTCATACATTAATAACATGTTTTTGTAGGTTTTAATCCTAGGGTTTTCATTTTAAACTGAAACTCATTTTGACGAAAATTGTGATGTTCAAGTGATAATCAAAGCGAATCGATACTTGATTCTTGATCTATGCTTGATTGTGAACAAAACCATGACTTCTATTGCTTGAAATCTGGTCTGGTTTGATGTTTATATTGCTGGGTTTGGGTTTGAATGTTCTTCCTATTCTTCGTTTCCCTTGGTATTTGATCTATTTTTGTCAAAAAAATTTATGATTTTTTTGTTTTTTTTTTATGATTTTTTTCAGTTAAATCTCTGTTTTGGTTTAGTTTTGGGTTAAACTTTGGTTTTTGGTTCGGTTTATGGTTGAACCAATGTTTTCGGGTTGACCCGGACAGGTCAAAATCAGGTCAGATTTTTAAGGCCCTGTTTGGTTTGCTAATGTTTTTGTTAAAGGAATTTTGGCTTAAGGATGTGTTTGGCAAACACGTCCTTAGACCTGTTTTGAAGAAAAATATGGTTTTGCCAAACATGACCTTAAAAGTTTTTGAATAATTTCGTTTATAAATCAAAAAATGATTTTTGCTTATTACATACAACACAATCCTTGCAAATATTGCATTTTATTTATAAAAAAAAGAAAGAAAATGGTTTTTAGCATGGTTTTATAAAATACTTGCGTTGATTTTTTTTTTGTATTTTTTTGGAATTTACAATAAGTTTGTAAAATTCCTCAATGATTTGATCAATATTTCAATAACCCTATAAATTTCAATTCATGAAAGTTAATTGTCAATATTCTGATATAAATGTTGGATTTACAAATAGGCTGGTATTTAAATACCAGGAGTTGACTAGAAAAGTTTTAGAATTATTTTAGATATTCATCAATTTTAATTGGAAGTATTTTTCACTGCAAAATCCGAGTTGTGGAAAACCCTTTCACGTTTTATGATATGTGGACCTTGTCGGGGTACCTACGTGAACTCTTTCCATTAGAATTTATCTAGGCATACTAGCCCATAATATAATAAATTTGAAATGCTAGATTTATTCATAAGAATTAATCTTTTTTCTAAGCCGTATACTGATCACCGGTTAAGAATCCATCAAAACCTCTAAACTACATCTAAACCACACAATGCAGCTTATCTTAGGTAAGGTGTGATAGTGGTGCTAATACCTTCCTTAACCAAAACTAGTGTCTTACCCTTGGAATTTCTGACAAGATAAGTACATTTAAGTCTAATGAACATATACCAAACAACTAGGTGGCAACGCCTTGCCCTCCGCCAACACCATGCCACACGCGTCAGGTGCGACAAAATGACAACTCCATTGGAGACTTTCTGTTTTGACAGTATTGGACTAGACTTTATGTGTTTTATATGGTTTATTTGATTTGATGCATTTAAATTTTCACATTTGGCGTACTTATTTACGCTTTAACATGTTTTATCCTTTTCATGCATGTATATTGAATATGGATAAATGTATTTATGCATCACTAGTTTATTTGTGATATATCGTTTTGGAATGCACATATATGGAAACTTCAGGTTAGGTGGGGGAGTAACGACTTATCCTATGACTTTTAGTAAGGGTTTTAAGTTTGTAAAACCATTCAACTCTTTATTAAGTGCTTGGACTGGTAATGATTAATATAAGTGCCATCTCATTACCTTTTGATTCCCCTATATTGCACTATGAGGGTGATCACGAGGACAATAAGAGACCCATTTTTTAGAGACCAAGTAGTAAACCTATCCCCTATCTCATATGAAAGGATTAGAACATTTTTTTAGGGTGTATTTTTTTTACACATGTTTTGCATCAAGGCAAGCCCTTCATGTAACATCTTGAGTTCAGTACTTGTAAGTGACATAAAGGTCGTCATTTAGGAATTTTTTCCTGTAAATTTTGGTAAGAATCAAAATTCTTGTTCATCATACAAGAGTAACAACCATATGTTACCCTTTGAAGGATGAGTTCATCAATCAAAGTTTAAGTAAGAGGACTTCCCTTTGAAAGTATCTTTCATGAGCCCCTTTAGCCTGTTTGAGAAGTTAAAGAACTAAAGGATATAAGGGCCTCCCGTCAACACTACTGATCAAGGTGTAGTATTACCAGAATTCTCTTTAAGGACCTTGAAAAATTTGTCAAAAACAACCAAAATAATCCACTTACCGTGTGGTGCTGACCAGGGTTTAAATTATAGTATCTAAGCGCATCTCTTACAAATTCTTATAAGAGGAACGAGTATCTAAATTTATACATGCACATAGAGGAAGTAATGATAAATTGACCATCTTTATGCTTGCTGGTGACCTGCGAGATACAATCACCAAACGCTGGTAACCTGACCAAGTAATCCCCTGGTTGTTTAAGATTGGCCTTGTTTACTTGGTTGTCGGACACTGTGCTCTAGGTCTTATCTATAGGTGTATTGGGTAATCTCAATTGTCTCCTAAAGTTTAAAACATAATGAGGGGCATTCTCATCCCTTTTTCTAGTAGAAGAAGGTTGAACAACGCCTTTTTCAGATTTAAGGCCTATTATAATGGTCGTAGATCCTTGACAAGTGATTTTAATTTTAGGTCTGAAACTAAAATATCTTTAGGAGACATAGTTTTCTTTTCTTTTTTAGAAGCCATTCTTAAAATTTTTAAGAAGTCTTTCGATAAAAAAAGAAGATGAAGATTTATGTGTTTACCTAAGTGAATGACTTCTCTATGAAGAGATTTGCTTTTGTATGATTTTGTATTAGACTCCCAGTTCAGAGAAAGTAAAGGAAAATTTTGGCAAAAGTAAAAAAATGAAACTAGGGGAAAAGGATGGTTTATATAAATCATCACCTTTTCTTCTTATCAACAAAATGAAAAGCACGTGGTGTGGCATCATAAACCTTAGAAAGCCTAATCATTTTAGCATATTAATTACACGCAACTGAATGGTCTTAAAAAAAAAAACCTTTTCGTTTCCCTCATGACATCCTTTTAGATCAATCTGGGGAGACGCTTTTTACCTAGGGAGGACAAGGCAGTTTGACCAATTGTCTCTTAAAAAGTCTTTTAAGTCTTTACACTTAACATGCATAACGACTTAAGGGGGCAACTGATGAGTCAATATTGTTTTTACTCAATAATTTTATGCTTTGAAAGAGTCCAAATCGATAGATAGGGTATTAGCCTAATCAAACATGAGTCTGCAAAGATGTCAGATCTAACTTACTTGGGTTCAACCATAAGTTGAGCCCAAGTTATTGTGGGTTTGGTGCGTTGCTAGATCCAATATACTTGGATTTAGCCATGAGCCGAACCCAAGTCATCATGGGTTTGAAGAGGTGTTAAACCCAAAATACTTGGGTTTAGCTATAAGCTGAGCCCAAGTCATAGTGAGTCTATCGAGATGCCAGATTCAAGATACTATGGGTTCAACCATGAGTAGAGCCCAAGTCACCGAGGGTTTGATGAGATGTCATACCTAATATACTTGGATTCAACCATGAGCTGAGCTTAAGTCATCACGAGTTTGGTGAGATGCTAGACCCAATAGACTCAGGTTTAGCCATAAACTAAGTCCAAGTCATCACGGGTTCGACGAGATTCCATACCTAATATACTTGAGTTTAGCTATGAGCCAAGCTCAAGTCATCGCTGGTTCGATGAGATTCTAGACCCAACATACTCGAGTTCAGTAGGAGCTAAGCCCAAGTCACCGTAGGTCTGGTGAGATGCCAGACCCAACATACTCGAGTTCAACCACAAGTTAAGCTCAAGTCACCACGAGTTTGACAATATACTAAACCTAACATACTCGGGTTCAACCATGAACTAAGCCCAAGTCATCACGGGTCTAGCAAGATGTCAGACATAGTATACTCGGGTTCAACCATGAGCTGAACTCAAGTCACCGTGGGTCTGGCGAGATGACAGACCTAACATACTCGGGTTCATGAATGAGAGTTCAAGTCACCGTGGGCCCGACGAGATGTCAAGCCCAACATACTTGGGTTCAGCCATGAGCTAAGCCCAAGTCATCGTGGGTATAGAGAGATGTCATACAAATTATAGTTGGGTTCATCCATGATATGACCCCAAGTCATCGTGGATCCGGTAAGACATTGTACCCATTTCCCCTAGGTTTGGATCTACGCCAGATCCAATTGGACTTAGAAATCCATGCTAGAACTATATAATTTTATCGTTATGAATTGTTCATGTATAAAGTAATTATAGCCCTACATCTATAGATATATAAAAGGTCTCTCAAGGGGCCTATCACATTTTCAATCTCATTAATTAATGATGTGTAAGAGATAAGTATCCCTTATTAATGATATGTAATAGATATTTATCCCTTATTAATATCATCAGAAGTTATGAACTTCTTAGTCTTTTATTTTTCTAAAGATGACAAGGTTCAAGGGTTATAAATACCCCTTCAACTATTGAGTTATGAGGTTCATAACTTTTCATACTCTAAAAGCTCATATATTTCAAGAGTATTAATCACAAAAAAAAAAACAAGAACAAACACTCTTGTTATTAGGATTTAAGGCTCCTTCTTTTATTTATTGCCTTTTCTATTTAAAATTACTGATTTTATTATTGAAGGGTCTTTAAATCCCATCGATAGAGATTGTTTTTGCAAGTACTAAAACTTTTACTGTTAGTTTTATACTTCCCGAGATAAGAAGAAGAACATTAAAGACATTAATATTTGATTAATCATTATCCAAATACCAAATAACTTGTTTCTTAAATATATTGGATTTTAGAATATTACCAATAAAATTATTGCCAAGCCCAGCCATAGCAAACAAATTCATTTTATGATACTAGTTAGAAACTTGTATAATTTGTTTCGCTTGTGTGTCGGTGAACTAAAGTTGTTCCATCACTTTTGTAATAACTACCGACCACAATTTAGAGTGATGATGTGTATTATGTATTCTACACTTTCTTTCTTTTTTATCAAGCATGAGAGGTAGAGAAAATTCATAGATTAATTGAGATCGGTTTTGAAAAAATGAAAAAGTCACATGCATGTTCAAGATTCGATGGCCTCGACAGCAAAAAAAAACAAAAAACAAAAAATCAACGCCCTGTGCGTGGCAGTAGGCGCTTTTTATAATTCTTTCCCTGAACAATTATAATTGTTTTTCAAATAAAGGACGTCTCGAAGATGAACAGTTGCATGATGTCCTTGTAAGTGGTCAAACTTCTTGTCTATCAGACTACCCCTCCCTGTTTTCCTTTCCTTTTCTTTCTTTGTTTTTGTATGGTAGAGAACAAATCATGCCGTTTTAACTTTTAAGTTGACTACCAAGAGAAGATGCCCACAGAAATTTCTGCAGAAAAGACAAAGAAGCTAAAAATTAAGTAGTTTTGGTGAGGTTTTCAGGGTATAGGAAAATTCCAGGAGAAAATAGGTGGGAAAGGTGCGTAGAGTGTTCATGCTGACATGCGTACCCGTCATAACAGTGCTATAGATCTTCAGTTTTCGGCAACCTAGAAGTTGACCTTCAAATAAAAAACACGTTCAATCAGTAAGATATCAATTTTCAGGAGAAAGATATGGCAGATCTAGATGTCTCCACAAATATCGTCAACTCTTATATCCCACACGTTGGTGACGCAACATAATTTTCAAGTTCAAAGTTTGAATTTGTAATTTCAGGACAGCCCAGTAGTACTAACCAGATTTTCATATTCAAGCTTTTAATTTGATGGGGTACTCTCTTCACAAAAACAAATAATTAAACAAGTTTTTTGTTGCGAACCAGAGGACATGGTGATGAAGGCTGGAAGGAGACAACATCATTGAAAAATCAACAGTTGGTTTGGCGAGAATTCTGCTGGCTCGAAGTTACTGTTCAGATTTAATAACCAGTTCTTGTATAAGATTCTAATGAATCAATTTCTGGGAAGTAATCATTGATGAACAAATTGCATCATCCTTCTCTGATCCCTTATGTTTTTAGTAACCTGCAAGGAACTCCATACATTTTTTTTTTGTAATTAAATAACTGAAAAGGCTGATATATTCATGAGATTATCAAGGTAGCCCAGAATTCCTGTCAAAGAGAACAAGTTCAAGCCTGATATTATTAGTTCCACAGTATTTGTGCCTGCCGTTGCATTCCATGCAGGGATTCTATCATTGACTGTCAGCTGACCACTACGGGAGAGTTAAAAAAAGTAGGAAAAAAGAGTTAGTGGGTTGCTGTGCCTGTGACTTTTATAAAAGATATATATTTATTTAAAGAATAGAGAGGAAACTTTTTTTATTTTTATTTTTTTTCTGGAGGCTAGATTTGATTCTAACGCCCACGAGAAAAGCTGGCTCTCTAGGCTAAAAGTCAACTTGATACGTGGATAATAGGTAGCCCAGAATTCCTGGCTCTCTTTTCTTTTCTGGAACTTGATTCACGAATAGTGCTGTCCACTTTCAAACGAGAAAAGAACAAACTAGTCTCTTAATTCTCAATTAATTTACAATTTGGTCCTTCTGGAACTAAAATAATCACACACTTGAAACATTATTCATTATTTAACGCTAATCTATCATCTAACTTGGTTAATTTCTTACGGATACTAATTTTTATTTATTAGAAAAATACAAAAGGATCTTATTGCAACATATATATCTACAAGGATGATTTATTTAAGAAAAAAAGATATGATGAATTAGAGGAATAGAAAACAAAACCATCAACTCCAATTATAAATACAACAACTCTGCTTATATTATTAATTTTTTTTTTTACAGGCACAACTTTAATAGTAAACACTAACAATTTCCATGTATCTAACAACTTATCCACTATGATTAATGAGATAAAAAGAGGTGTTTGATATAGCTATAAATGCTATTTTTTAAAATATTTTTTATTTAAAAATATATTAAAATAATATATATTTTTATTTTAAAAAATTTATTTTTAAAACCAACACATTAAAAACATATAAAATAAAATTTTAATCTGAGCAGCTTTTGAGCTTTTATAACTGTGAAATGTCTTTTCGACAGTTTTGAGACAACATTACTTAGTGTTGGCTTTATAGACCAAAGTAAAAGCTGAGTGGAGTTGGATGACCAATTTGTCGTTCTTTTCTAGATTTTGTACAATTTGCTTTTTTGAATAAGTTTGATTTTGTTCTAGAGCAACGTTGAACATGGACATTGTGCTGGTCGGCATTGCCTACCAAAGTCAGCTTCATTTTCGCATCCACAACATGACATCTACGAGTAGTTTTTGTTTTTTTGTAGAAAATCTTATCGGATTAATCAAGAGAGAGCTATCTAGATATCTTTTAGATACCAAGAGAGCAGTCAGAAGTTTACCGGGTTGCATCAAATATTGTTTTTAGAGTATTATTTTAATGTGTTTTAAAATAAAAATATTTTAAAAAACAAACGCTATCACATACTCAAACACCCTATTATTAGTGATGTGAGCACGGTCTGAAAGTGACAATCATGTTCGTTAGAACTCCAATATCCATTCAATTTGTCAACCAAGTAGAAACAGAAATGTAACTATCAAGAAAACAAAGAAGAAATTAATCCACGTAGTGATGATGAACTTGATTAATTGCAGAGCCGTTGGTTTGAATGGAGTTCAATGCATTGCTAAATAAGCTTTTGGTGGAGATGAAATATTATAGTTTTGGACGGTGTTGAGAGTGTTTAATGGTAACGATTAAAAATAATTTTTATTTGGGAATATATTAAAATAATATTTTTTTATTTTTTAAAAATTATTTTTAATAGTAACCTATTAAAATAATTTTAAAACATTAAAAAATTAATTTTAAATATTGTTTGTTTTTTAAAAACAGGTTGAAGCCGTATTCCTGAACATTTTCTTGCCTTGTGCGTGCAGATGGTGTTGTCCTATCATATGCTCTCGAAGTGGTACCTTCGCGTTAGATTACTAAAATCCAATACCGTGACATTTTGAGATGATCATATCACGTCGTTGCAAATATTTTCTTGTGACTTTTGTGGCAATAACCCCATGCATGTGTAGAATTTAGGACGATAAAAAGGAATATTGGAGGCGATCTCTCTCTCTCTCTCTCTGCGACCAATCCTGAGATTTCTGTGGAGGAAGCGGACTTGGTTGACTCTAAGTCCATATTCAGGAACTCATGGGGGAGGAGGAGCCTACGGAAAGCCTAAGGAGGCTCTGACTAATGATTCTCCTAAAGATGCTATTATGGCTGATGGGTTGACTCCACTAGTTGATTGGATTTATTCCATGAGAAATCTGAACAGGACAGTGATCGAGAGGATGATTGCCCTACAATTCACCTTTCGGCTGTTGATAAGAAACGAATCTGCAAACCATGGCAAAACGCTTTTATATGTAAGATATCTGGTAAACGTGTTGGTTATAAGTTCCAAGTTAGTAGATTGGAACAACTATGGAAGTTGAAACAACCAGTAACCTTGGCTGATACCGGGAATAATTACTACGTTGCTAGATTAATTCACGTCCGATGAGGATTACCAACGTATTCTGTTTGGTGGCCCTTGGATGGTTTCGGATCACTACTTTACAGTCAGTCAATAGCAGCCTCGTTCGTATTCCGAATTATTGCATATTGAATATTATGATAACTGGCTTTTCTCCAGAAAATTGGTAATAAGTTGGGGGGAACAGTTAGAAGTGGATGAAGCCACGCTGAAAGGTTCTAGGGCTAATCTTGCTGTTTGCATCGAAGTTGATCTAGGCAAGCCATTGATCTCTGAGTTGAGGCTGGGACGACGCAGAATATGGCGAGGGAAAATGAAGGAATTCGCTCGGTTTGTTTCTCTTTATGGACATAAAGTGGATGGTTCTGTTAAAAAGTGGAAACATATATATTTCCTGCTTGCCCTTATTTCTTCCAATTTCTGGCAAGATATCCCAGTTTTATTGTAGATATGGCACTTGCTTCTTGGCAATTTCTTTACTAGGTGAATGTCCAATCATGAATAAGAACTCAAAAATGCAGACGTCACCGAATTTTTTGATTTTTTAAAAGACTCTGATGAATCATTATAGGATAAATGCATAAATCACATTAAGTTATCGGTTGTTGAACAAATATTCATCATCAAGTCATATTATAGGCTGGGTGAGGCTGGTTACGGTAAAATTATCGAATGGACAAAAAACATTTTACTTAAAGGGAATAAGCTAAAAGAGAACTTATATGCTACCAAATCTATGATGAAACCCTTCAGACTAGGATATTAAAAAATTAATACGTGTCTAAACTTCTATATATTGCACTACCTTAAAAATATAGAATTTATCAAGTGCAGAATATGTGAACATGCTCGTTATAAACTTAGAACTAGTTGAGAAAAGACTCTTGTTGTACATAGAAAACTTAGATACTTTCCAATCACACCTAAATTATAAAGGTTATTCATTTCTCCAACAACTATTGAGTACATGATATGGAATCATACACATGATGTGGTGGATGAAGTGATGGTGTACCCTTCTGGTGGAGAAATCTCTGGAAACATTTTAATAGGGTTCATCCTTAGTTTTCAGTAAAATCAAGAAACGTGCATCTTGAGTTATTTACATACGGAAACCCATGATTGATGCATAGTTCAGAAGGTTTAAGGTTAGTATTAACTTAAACAGTTTTTTTTATTATGGTAATCTGGTTAGTTTATTAATATTACTAGAATTATTCTCTTACAAATTTGAACTACAATGAAATTTTTTACTAGGATAGAGTTGACAAGGTTGTTGTCAGGAGGGTTTGGGAGAATAACGCTGTAATTAGATAAGATTGAAATCAAGATAAATTTTTTTAATCTAAATTTTAAAATTTTATTTTTTAATTATTAACATATAATTCATTTGTACCATATAGGTTGTGTGATTTTTGATACGAGACACAAAAAAAAAACAAAAAAATATATGAAAGAAAGATAGCTTCCAGATTGGAAGGATGTAGCTATTTCGAAGGATTTCAAACCCTCGTACATATCAAAGGCTGTTTGGGTGAAATATATTCAGTACACAACGTTCAAGCATTTCATGTGATAGTCACAATTTGGTGTGGAGAACCAGAACTGGCAGATTCACGGTTCCATTACCACATACACCAACAGATCCATTTTGTTTGTTTTACATGCAAAACGGATGGTAAGTTAATTTTTTTAATATATTTATTTTTTTAATTTGTTGTTTTATATGGATATATTTAAGTAACAATAATTTTCTCTAATAGTCTACTGTTCTTAGACATATATGATAAAGCTTTTTGTAAAAATACACATGCAAAATGATAAGCTTAAAAAAAAAACAACACATAGGATTTCCATGTCATAAATACGTACTGCACCAGATCGTGTTCACCTTATAAAATTCTTGCAATTTTGCGTATGAGCAGCTTCCTGAGAATATTTCAACCTGCATCGTCGACAAGAGTGACCGACATTTTTACCACGTTCGAGGCACTAGTTGAGGTCCAATTTGCATCAAGCGGCAGGGACGAATAAAAGGTACAGATCTCCCCATGTATTCCAGGCATGTTAAAGTCAACAATGCTATTATTTTTTGAGAAAGCCAAGAACGTTAGTTGGGTATAGTTCATGGCAATGGAAGACTTGAAGTTGATACCACTACAAGTATGTAAGGTTGCCATATCTGTAGTCCACCCTCGTGCAGTCATGCTCAACACTGCGCCGCCCACAGCCTTAACATTTCATCAACATTCAACTCCACTACTTCCGAACGTTGACATTCTAACATTTTCTAGGGCCAGGTAACCTTCCACCTTTCAAGATAGAAAACGAATTTGATCTTAACAACGTAAGTCAGCACGCAATACAATGAACTTCCCGGTACATTTCCATAGATTAATTACATCAATAAATATGTGGGATTAGGGATGAAAGTTCTTCAAATGCGCACTTCTTTGAAAATCTCGCATTTCAACAGCTAGAGTAACTAGACTATAGGTCGATGATTACATGTGGATTAATTTCGCAATTTAAGCAAGGATGGAATTAATCAAGGAACCAGATCAAGTCAACCGAATACTTCTATGGCCATGTGCCTGCAACATCAATACAAGTGTGGCCACATCATGCAGAGAAATATGAACCTGAGATAAGTGCAGAACAATATTTAATTTGCTTGTTTGACTTATGATCAATATAATATTAGAAATCGATCTTCCAGGGAAGAGTTCATATGGGAGAAATCAAGCACAGCCAAGAATGCCTGAGCTGGGGTGACATAGATTGAAGTGCCTTTTAGCCTATCCGCCAGAACAGTTGACCCCAATACAGTTTGATATGATGTCTGCAACTAGCCATATTAAGGCAAAATTCAATAAATTAGTGTGAATTATTTCTTACATTTGAAATAAAAATATCTCAAACGTTAGACTAGATTTTATTTGATCCAGCTGGTGTACAAATTTTTACTTGCAGAAGTAGAAAGAAAGAAAGGTTAATTTCAAGATTTCTGAAGCAGAGATGGGTGTTGATGTTTTGTCTTGGAGACTTATCCTCTGTTCTCTACTTGTTTTACTGGTAATCTTTGTCTCCCCTTCTTCACTTGCCTCCATGATTTTCTTTCATTTTTAATTTGTTGTTGTCAAGATGAGTGCTTCTAAATTTGGTTCTTCTGGTTTAATAATTTATATATTTGCTTTGATAACAGTTTGCTAAAGACTGTAGTGCAAGAAAGATGACTCACACAAGATGGAGAGAAGTGCCGGATGATGATACAAACGGTCTGCAACACAATCGAGAACCTGATTTGCAACAGCTTTCAAAGGATGATCATCTTCTAACCAGGCACAGTAGGGATGGTGATCATCGAAACCATGAACATGCTCATCTATCATCACATATGAATCATATGGACCCTTCAGACAAGATTTTCTTCACCATAGAAGATCTGCAAGTTGGAAAAACACTTCCACTTTACTTCTACTATAGAGACCCTTCAACTTCTCCTCATCTGATATCTAGAGAAGAAGCCAATTCAATTCCTTTCTCTTTAGCAAAATTACCTTATCTTCTTGAATTTTTCTCTTTGTCCAAAGAATCTCCTCAAGCCAAAGCCATGGAATATACACTAACACAATGTGAACTTGAACTCATGGAAGGTGAGACCAAGTTCTGTGCTACTTCCTTGGAATCCATGCTTGATTTTGCACAGGCCACTTTTGGATCGGAAACCCAAGTAAAAGCCTTAACTACCAATCATCTTAGAAAGCCAGTTGCACCTATACAAAACTACACCATTGTGGAGGAGCCTAGAGAGATCTTGGTACCAAAAGTGATAGGATGTCATACCATGCCTTACCCTTACGTAGTTTATTATTGCCATAGCCAAGAAGGTGGGAACAGGTTATTTGAGATTTCACTTGGTGGTGAGAATGGAGATAGAGTCCAAGCTATTGGTGTTTGCCACATGGACACCTCTCGATGGGATCCTGACAACCCATCATTTCGTGTGCTGAAAATAAAGCCTGGAACTGCCCCTGTATGCCATATTTTCCCAGCAGATAACATAGTATGGGTGCCTTTGCTTTCATAAATGCAGTAGTAATATTTGTGGTTGTGATTGTAAGATATGTCCTGAGACTTGAATCATGTCATACGCTTGTCTGTAAAATTGTGCTTGTCGATATAGTCATGGACTGATGTATACCAATGTTCCCTCTTACAAGACTAATAAAGAATATTGGTGATTCTGTACTTCGTTTCTTGGAAATGTCTTGGAATGCTGGTGTTCTACGATGACAGACAAAGGTATTCTCTTCGGGAGAACCCGGCTTCGAAAACTATTTGGGGGATAACTGGATTTCATGTAAATCCAGCCAGAACTTGCCTGATTTCTATGCCATGACTGGATCTAATCATGGCTTAAAATAACGTACAAATCCAATCCAGCTATTTACAACAGGATGCATAAAACCCTGGTCCAGTAATGTTTACCTCGTAATTGATTGAGGTGGCTTGTTTCCTAACCTCAAACGTACCGTGACACTAAAATACAAACTGAGCAACAACTCAACTTATTTCATCGACTTCACAGCATATCATCAAGGATCCACATTTATTTTTATAATACAGCACTCGAAGCAAGGAGGTAGCACTGCTAACTTCATTATTTAGAGCCTAAGACGAGAACATCAGTCCCCTTGTTGATATCCTTGGAGAATTTACCATCTTCTGCTGGTTTGTTTCAGAGTCAGTAACAGAGGACTTCTCACTCTTGGGCTCGGTAGTTGTACCGTGATAGATACGGTGGCTCGACCATTCATCACACTTGAGCTCAGTATCAGTAGTTGTTCCATGATAAATTCGTGGTTGGACCAATCATCATTGCTGGGCTGAGTAGTTGTTCCATGACAAATACGTTGGTTCGACCAACCATCCAAATCCATTTTCTCCTTTTCATTCCCCGGAGTTTCATGATAAATACGAAGATTGGAATTAATCATCCAAATCGAGAGGTCTATCTTTCCTAGGCTCTGCAAAAGTCCAGTGAGAATTCCGAGGAAAATAATGTCAATTGTCAGGAAACATTCTTGACAAGTTGGTCATTTTTTTAGCCTCTTGGCTTGGTTTTCAATAAGCCCTTGAGTTACTTTAGGAATTGGCTGTCCTTTCATATTTCTCCCCCGATATTCTCCAAGGTCTTCTCTGCCATTAATGGTGCCTGCAAGCTGCCCAGAAGAAAAAACAAATTGTTAACCCATGCATGCAACTGATTTAAAACATTTCTTTTATATTTATGTACATGATTACTTATTCTATTTTCCTTAATATGCTCGTCTTTTGACTGATTAATGGGCACGTAATTATCAATAACATGTTTGTCTATATATAAAAAAAAGTTGAAGATTTATATTCTATACGACGAATGAAAATGGATGGTAAGAGTACAATAATTTCATGCTTCCCAGGAGAATTGATAAAAGGGTAAGAAAGAAAAGTTTCATGCACGAAACTACACTGTCCCAGAAGGGCCTGAAAGAAGTGCTAGCTCTAGAGATGGTAGCATGCCATATTTTGCCTTACCCTTCGCAGTTTATTATTGTCACAGTCAAGAGAGTGAAAACAAGGTTCTCGAGGTTACTCTAGAAGGTGAGAATGGAGACAGTGGAAGCTGCTGCTGTTTGCCACGGATACATCTACCAGGAATCCTACCATTTCAACTTCTTGGCATGAAGCCTGGAACTTCTCCAGTATGCCATTTCTTCTCTCCAAGCAATCTTCTTTGGGTTCCAGTATCAATATCCACCATGTAATTTTAGTTACTTCTATATGTTTAATTATTACGAAGCCTTGAACTTTGTTGTATAAATTTAATGGAGCTAGCATGCATGTATCGTTACTGAATCCATCTATAAAAACCTTGTTACTTGGAAGAGCAACAACTCCAACTCCGGCGCTAAATGGAAACCTTGTTGTTATTATTTTGTTGGTTTTGATTTTTCTTCGAGGGAAGTTAAATAAAATATCAAAATGTTTTTTTTTCACTCATAAATGTTATTCCTACATATATCTCTTAAAAAAACTAAAACCAATAAAATAAGACCAATAAAAAAATTAATTAATTAAATGTAGTCACATGAAAAAAATAATCAAAATCATTAAAGAAAAATAAAATATTTATTTATTTCATTCTAATATAATTAGCTTTTTCAAATGATTTTTTTCATTACATGGAAAAAAAAGTTATATTTATATTATTCAAAATATTATTTTATCAATTTAAATCTTTAAAATAGCATCTCCCCTTCCCCTTCTTGAAGATGCTCTAAGTATCTGATCCAGGGAATAAAATTGTTACTAGTGTTTAAAATTTGATGTTAATGGCATTGAAGTATAGTAAAATTGTTAATCGAGTTTTGATCCAATATCAAAAAAACAATCTAGCATTGTATTAGTATTAGAAAAATATCTCAATATTATAGTATGATTTATTTTAAAAAAGATAGTTAAATAAAAAATAATTTTTAAAAAAATAATATTATTAAACTTTGAAGAGTTAATAAACTGATTTACGAATTTAGCAAGGTAACCCGGGTTGCCTCGATTCATGGATTTAGCGGGTACCTTTTATTTTTCTTATTTTTTTAATTGAAATCAATTTTGTGATTATCTATTTTTTATCATAAAATTAAAAAAAAAATTAATTTCAAGAAAAAAACCATGTTATTAAATTTTAGAAAGTTCATGGACCTATTTGCAGGTTTGACATGTATTACTTATATTTTTTTTCCTTTTTTTAAATTTATTTTTTCTCTTTTATCATTCTATATTAGATTGATAAGAATTGAATTTTATAATTTATTTTATTTTGCTTTATATGATATTATCGCGGTCTAAAAAAAAATTCTAATATTGGGTTAGTGTTCAATTTGAGATCGTATATTTTTGTTATCATAAAGTTAAATAACAATAGTTTCAAGAAAAAAATATTTTAATTCCAATAGAGTTCATAATCCAATTCACGAGTTGGACGAGTTGACTTAGGTTGCCCAATTCACTAATTTGGCGAATTTATCTATCGAACGTGATATGTTTTTTTTATTGTTTCACCCATGGTTTTTAAACTCGACCCGGTAGTCGACCCAGTCTAATGATTGGTCACGGGTTAGATGGGTTGATCCGGGTCAACAAAAAAAAAACATTTTCACTCACTCCTCACAAATGCCCCCAATTAAAAACCCAACAAAAACACCAACAAAGAAAATCCAATTCCAATTCCAGAAACCAGCAAGCAAACGCAAACCTATTTCCACAAATTTTCCATGAATCCCACCACTAAAAAATATCCTAGCATCGTATTAGTATTAGAAAAATATCTCAACATTATGATATGATTTATTTTAAGAAAGATAGTTAAATAAAAAATAGTTTTAAAAAAAACAATATTATTAAACTTTGTAGAGTTAATAAACCAATTTACGAATTTAACGAGGTAACCAGGGTTGCCTCGATTCATGGATTTAGCAGGTACCTTTTATTTTTCTTATTTTTTTAATTGAAATCAATTTTGTGATTGTTTATTTTTTATCATAAAATTAAAAAAAAATCAGGGAAAAAAACCATGTTATTAAATTTTAGAAAGTTCATGGACCTATTTGCAGGTTTGACATGTATTACTTATATTTTTTTTTTCTTTTTTCTAATTTTTTTTCTCTTTTATCATTTTATATTAGATTAATTGAGAATTAAATTTCATAATTTATTTTATTTTGCTTTGTATGATGTTATCGCGGTCTAAAAAAAATTCTAATATTGGGTTAGTGCTCAATTTGAGATCGTATATTTTTGTTATCATAAAGTTAAATAACAATAGTTTTGAGAAAAAATTATTTCAATTTCAATAGAGTTCATCACCCAATTCACGGGTTTGACGAGTTGACTTAGGTTACCCAATTCATTGGTTTGGCGAATTTATCTATCGAACATGATGTGTTTTTTTTATTGTTTCACTCTTTTTTAATATTAGATTAGTTGAGAAATGAACTTTATGATTTATTGTTTTATATTTTATATATGGTTATTATGATCTGAAATAAATATATATTTTATAATTAATACTTGATTTTATGAGTATTTTTTATATATATAATTAAATAAAAAAAAACTAATCTACTTGACCAGATTGATTTAATAACACTATGGAAAAAAAAAAAAAAATTTCTCTTGACATTTTTTTCTAAGTTTTTTTTTTTTTTGCATCCGAACCACTGTGAAATGCAGGCAAAATGGACTAGTTATTACCAAACATAGTAAAACCTTTCCCCGTTACACCTTCGTTAACTGGAAAAGATGGGAGTGCAATATAAAATCTTCGAAAGAAATTATAAATGGATATAAAGGGGGCTAACCTGGTTTTTTCTTTACTCAGAAATAAAATACAAAGGAAAAAGAAAAGAAAATTGTTTAATTAGCAGCGCCAAGCAAAGCCGAAGATTTCTCCGTGCCTGTCAGCTTGTAAAATCTAAACCCCCTTCGCCATCCCCCCATCAAAATCCCCCACACACACAATCCCTCTCTCAAACACTCTTGAGATTATTATAGCTTCGAAATGGTAGGAGCATCAGCTATTTCTGCCCCTGCTACCAGCTTCTCTATCTTTCCTCGCGCCAAATCCCCTTCTCTTTCTTTATTCTCTCACAGGTAACATCATGTAGTATACACCTGTATTCTTTGCTAATTTTCTATCCGATTTTTCCTAGTGCTTAATAGTATCATTTCTTTGGTTAATTGCAGAAGAAACTCGGTGGTTTCTGCCTTGCCTAGACCCTATAGTGATTCTTCAACTAGTAGGGAGTTTTACATGATTTTTTTTATTTACCCAGTTCGTTTTTTAGCTTGATTATTGTTAAAGCATGCTTCAGTTGAGTTCAATGTCCTTAATTTTGAATGTTATGACTGACCCAGTTCTTTTTTTAGCTTAATTGTCGTTAAAAATATGCTTAAAATGAATTCAATGCCCATAATTTGATTATGTTTTTTGTCAGACCTGAAATTTTTTTTTTTTTTTTTTTTTTATAAATGTGTAACTCTGTCATGTAGGATTATCCCTAAGGATCGACGAGAAGGGTTTTCGTGATGCTAAACAAAGGTTTCTTGCTTTTGTCCCTTTGACTTTAAAGGGGTTTACATACTCTATATTTATATAATTTGTTTTTGAATATTTAATTAGACTGTATATAATGATTAACTAGTTGTTTCGGTAGTTACACATTTCTTCTAGCTGATACATATTTGTCAAGTAATGATTTTATCACACAGTTATGTCACAGTTGAAGCAAAGGGGGGAAATCCGCCCATTATGCCAGCAGTGATGACTCCAGGAGGACCTATGGATTTGTCATCTGTGTTATTTAGGAATCGCATAATTTTCATTGGGCAGCCAATAAATTCACAGGTGGCTCAACGAGTTATATCACAGCTCGTGACTCTAGCAACTATTGATGAGAAAACAGATATTCTGGTGTGGCTATTTTCTTAGTTTATTAGTTTTGTACTTAACTGTTGTAATCAGTTTATAGAGCTTGGAAGTAAATGGTTTAGCCAAATTTTATGTGCTTGTGACCTTTTATTGCATTTGCAGTTGTATCTGAATTGTCCTGGTGGAAGCACTTACTCTGTTCTGGCAATTTATGATTGCATGTCTTGGGTAATTTTTTTATCACTAATATTTTCTTTTTTCATCCGAGCATAACTTTTAGCACATTGGCAACCTCATCATGGGATTCTGATCTTACAACCTTCTAAGTGGTAGTAATAACAGAAATGAACTTTAAAGACCAAATGAAAATTTGTTTTTGACCCTTTCTGTTAGAGAAGTGATTATAAGATCAATGAAGTGAACATGCATACTTATAAAGTTGGTTTAATAAATCATAATTTGAGCGTTGAAGTAAGTGGCATCTAGTCTTAAACAATTAATATGATCTTCTGTCTAAATAAATGATAACTGCCCCAGAAAATATGTATGCATTACATTTTGTTCCATCCATCTATCTTTTTATTTCTCTGATTTCTTCTTCTATATGATGCAATCTTTGATGACTCTTAATGCTCTCAGATAAAGCCTAAAGTTGGCACTGTATGTTTTGGAGTGGCTGCAAGCCAAGGAGCGCTTCTTCTTTCTGGAGGAGAGAAGGGAATGCGGTATGCAATGCCTAATGCACGTATTATGATTCATCAACCGCAGGGTGGCTGTGGGGTGAGAATCGATTTCCAAATTTCTTTAATGCTTTTGAGAGTATGCAAGAGTTCCCTTTTTTGCTGCTAGCTGAAATGGAAAAGGATCTTTGTTAGGACATACATCATATAATTTCACATCAAAAGCTAGCTAGTCCTGTTTAATCGTATGTGATCTCCAGATTGTTACTTAAATTAAAAGCTGCATCTTTTTTATTATTACTGAAGTTTCTATTATTGTGTTTAACTTGCTCTTCTGTCATAGCATACTGGTGCATGTGAGTGCAAAATTCAAAATGCAAAAACTGTAATAATATAAGTCCGCTACATTGCAACAGTTCCAAAATCTTGGGTGTTTGGAATAGTAATGAATATATATGTTATGTTGTAGTCGTTGATGCAATTTGCAATATTTGCTTCCAGGGTCATGTGGAGGATGTGAGACGCCAAGTAAATGAAGCAGTTCAAGCTCGTCATGTGAGTATTCCCACCTAGTTCATTCACATGCTGATTGACTTACTGGGAAGATGAAACCCAATTAATGGCTGAATACCTGTTAGCCTGGTTGAATCACAATTGGAAACCCAAGAGTTTCCTAGTTCAAGATTTGAGTGTGGCAGGGCCATATACTCAAAGCTGAAGTTCACACTCGAGAAGTTGACAAACTTGTTTTGCAAGCACCATGCTAGTGGGGCTGGTGTTTTTATTTTTTGGGAAGGGGGGTGGGACTATTTATCTTTTCCTGTGGTGCTTATCTATAACAAGATGTCCCAAAACTTGCATGTTCAAGGTAAAAAGATATTCAATGTTTACTGAAGTTCTAGAGCTCTGGGATTATTGGCTCTTGTCGTTTGAATTCCTGTAAAGCCTTCAGCACTTCGCTAGTTTTTGGAACTTTTAAATGGAAGATTGCTCTAATTAACGTAAAATGCAGTCTTATTTTGCTTGTAATTCTGGTGCAGAAAATTGACCAAATGTATGCTACATTCACTGGTCAACCCCTTGAGAAAGTACAGCAATACACTGAGAGAGATCGTTTCTTATCCACTTCAGAGGTATGTGGCGCAACTTGTTTTTCATTTCCTTTTTAGATAGACATCAGTGCTTGGATAGAACCTGCTCAAACACTTGCATGCGTGTGGATGTTTATACATATGTCTGCACTCTCGCATTATTGGAGACAAGAAAATGTCCTAATAAAAATCTTATATATGAGATAACATTAAATTTTATTCTCTTTCATGTTTCTGTACCACCTGCATCACTCCTGTAACTTCATTATGCGTTTGATTGGATCGCTTAATTCATGGTGATGATTGCATTTCTAACATTTACTTGCATACATGTCATCTTTTAGCAGTTTAAGACCCCCTTCCAACTATGTTTTTGTCTGAGCTTTTCACTCTACTTACTGTATGCATTTTGACAACCATATTAATCACCATGTTGCTTTTTGCTGCCCTTTGTTGCAGGCTATGGAGTTTGGGCTCATCGATGGCATCCTGGAAACAGAATATTAAACTAGGATTTTAGTACTATTCACCGTCTTTGAATGCAGTGGGAAGTTGGATATAATTTTGATGTGATTGAGTTGCCCTCCACTTTTTATTAGTTGTGATCCTACGTTACCAAGTGGTATTTTCAATTTCAATGCCAATTATTCCCACTATTTTGATTTTACAAACTCGATTTCAAGCATAACATTCACTTGGTGATTGTTCCAAGAGAGCTATTTTTTCTAACCGCGCAGTTCTTCAGCCACTTGAAAAGATATATCCCGGATTTCCCTGCTCACTATGCATGTATTTCAGTGCGCAAACCTGATGACTCAGTTGGGCCATCGATTATGTTCTTGAGATATTTTTTAAAAAATAGCAAGTTTCGTTAATTATTATTATTAAAAGAAACTAAAAATGATAGTGGTTTTGCTATAACTTTTTTACCGTAGCTTTAGACTTATTCACATTGTGAATTGGAATGGTAAAATTATGATTTTGCTAATATCAACAAAACACAATTGGCTTTGGATGTGGTGATGGTATGGTTGGTTGGGGTTTTATTTTTTCTACATAATAAAATGATTACTATATCATTTGATGCAAAAAATAATGCATGGTGGGTAGGTGGGTAGGTTTTTTTTTTAGAAGCACAATAGTATGATTACATTGATCTTGATTTAAAATTGTTTTGAACTTGGGTCAAGGGGTTTTTTTGTTAATTTTCTTATGATTTTTTTGTTATTATCAAGTTAGGAAAAATTAGTATTTTAGCGTATATAAAATATTATTTAATGTTAAGAAATGGGTTACTCATGCAGACACTTGTGGAAGCGTTCATGCTATTTATATGGCATGTATGATGTTGTCCAACCACCAAACTTGGGCTTCTATGATGTTATTACTCCTTCATTACAGGGTGACACTTGTGGACAAAAGTTATCGAGTTTTGCACCGGTGATTGTTTTTTTCTTCTTTCTTCTTTCCTTTCTTCTCGATTTCAGACATTTTCAAAGCAGTCTTTTGATTTGTTTTTTCTTCTAGATTTGATCCCTTTTTATTATTTATCTTATTTTAAACAATCCATAAAGTTGTAATTTGTTTTCAATTTAATCTTCCTTTGATTTTTTTTTACCTGTCAAAGTAGTTATCATTTTTTTGGTTGCGATTTTATTTTTAATCATTCTCTTAATTAAATTATATTTTTATTTATATCCCTTGACATTTTATATCATTTTTTTAATTGAATTATTTTTTCAATTGCATCTCTCAATATTTTATTTTATTTTTATTTTAGATTTGATTTTTATTATTTTAATTATTATTTGTTTTGTTTTTAATCTTTTTTTATTAAAACTTTATTTTTTAATCTCGTCCCTCATTATTTTATTAATCTAAAATTTAACTTCAAGATTTTTTTTAATTTATCTTCTATGGGATAATTCTAGTCTTGGAACTCGAGTCACGAGTTTGAGAAATTAATTCATGTTGACTTAAGTATTTTTTTCAGGTCTTTTTTACAATTAATTCTGATCTAATTTTTCTATAAGATTATTCTAATTTTATATAAGAGATCACAGGTTTCATGAGTTAACCCATGTACTTGAGCCAATTTTTTTTTCAATTTATTTATTATTGTTACCTATTTTTCACATTATTAAATTAATTGAGATTGTTGAATCTAATACAATCAATAACCTAACTCATAAATTCCTCTTATTTTTTAAAAAATAATATCATTATTTAAGCATTGTTTTTGAAAAAAAAATTGATCCGAACTACCACGAGCCACCAGTTTAGTAATGCAGGTATATAGGCCGTTGGTTGTGACATCTTAATCCTCTGCTTTGGTTTGAATCAGCATGAACAAGAGTGATGTCATAGCTCGAAAGAGGGATTGCTAAACTGCGGTTGATTTAGGTTGTGATTAAATTACAAGGGGAAGGAAGAAAAATGGAGATAGAGAGATGCCTCGTCGTACGAATATAATTAGTCAATTGAACACGGCTTACATATGAGAGTGTACAAACAAGTCTGCATTGACAGAGGCATTACAACAATCTCTCGAAGTAGCAGGTTCATGTTCCTGTTCAAGAATGAAAACAGACAAATTTAAACCAACTTCTTTGAAATTCGATTACTATTATACTCAGTACACGTTCCACAATTGCCAAATCATTTGCAGGAAATCATCAAGACTGGTTTTGGTGGAAATTCCTAATATTTGCTGCCCATTTTAGCTAGCATATCACTAATTCACCTTCTTGTTTTCTTTAGTGGATCACTAGTCCACACATTTTTTCCAGAATAAATTGCCACACTCCAAAGAGGATCTTACCGTACTTTTGCCGCACTATGGTGAACTTGTAAATGGCCTTCACCAGGGAACCGTATCTCACGGACTTCAAGGGTCCCATATGTCTGCAACACAATAGGCCACAACTTAAATCCATGAAAAGCAAACCTCAGCAGGACATGGATTATGTGGTGCAAGTAATTGATAAAAATCTGAATACAGGTTGAGAAAAGAAGGTCCACTGCTGCTTCCATATTCCCCACAGTGATACAAAGATGAACAAAAATACAAAATGAATGATCCAACCTACAATTTTCAAATTAAACTATCTTAATTGCCTCATCGAGACAGAAAACTTACACTATCTCGGTATATCGAATTCTCCAAGCTGGGAAACCTAGATGGCATCTTGCAGGTCCATAAACTAATAGCAGATCAGGTTCTGGCCCTCCACAACCTCATAATTCAAGAACATTAACAGTCAATATGCATAAGATTTATGTCTGAAAGGAAATCAATTCCTTCAACCATTCAGCAGATTGAGAAATAGAACAAACCTACAGCTCGCAGTGCCTCAGTCATGTTAGCTTCTGTGAATATCTGTTCTTTCTGTTCTGCACCAGAATTAGCCACCTTCGAGTACTTCATGAAAAGTACATTACCACCCTTGGCCACTGCTTCCTTTCCATCTGAGATTGAAGCAAATTCCAGAGTCATGTGTTTCTGGTCCAGTAACGAATCTCTTTCATCAGCTTCCTGCAAAAAGTGGATAGAAAACTTGAGCAAGAAATCTACCTTTGCCACTGACATTCCACTGTAATTTGCAAATAATTCAAATGAAGCAATAATAGCAATTAAGACATGAGATATAACTATACGAAGTTTTCAACCAGAATTCATTGTACAAAATTTATCCAGGCCATCCTTATTCGAGTAATCCTATTGCAATTCATATGAATCTTTCACTGAATCAAATGTCAGTTTAACGAGTTTTCAAAGAATGCTCACTGGCGGCCAGATCATAATTGAGTACCAGTCAAACAGGCGCTACCTGCAATCTGAATGGCAGCAAAGTGAAAAACAAAGGTACCATCACCATACAGATAGAAGATGCTACCTCAAATAAAGTTGCATTTTTCAACTTCGCTAAGATGGATTCCTTAGATTTCTTGAGCACTCCTAGAAAAAAAAAATGAACATTCAAAATCAAAATATTTTAAAAATCCAAAGAGTTTCGTGTTCCTTACAGGCAATTATAAGGGAAAAATACTCAATTACTCAGTTTCACGAGGCATCCAGCATCCTTACCTTCTGTATCATAGAGGCATAAATGTTTGACACCAATAGCTTGTAGCCATTGCAAAAGCTGAATGACTTTCGAAATTCGGCAAGCATCATCGCTCTCTATCACAATCGCAAGATACCGGAGCTTGCCAACATCAATAGATCTGTAACGCTTCAGTAATCCACTAGAGATCAAATAGCTCTCGATCACATTAGCTACACCAACTCCAAGATACCAAAATCTCACAAGAAGATGTACAGAATGCCAAACTAGTCGAAGCCCGAAATTTCCAATCTGCACAAAACCTTAAAATCCAGAGTGACTCTCTACCTTAATGTCGACAGAAGAAAAAAACATATCACATGAATCACAGACAACCATTTATTTCAGAGGCAAAAACAATTAAGAAAAGGTTGCCAGGAATTCAGTGGTAGCTAATGAAACTTGCCTGATTAATCCCAAATTTAACTCTCTGCACTTCATCTTTGAAGTCCATTATCTACTAAACCAAAAAAGAAAATCACAACCCATTAATTTTAAATGTATCAATACACATGCATGTAGATAAAAAGATATGTAGAAAGCAAGAACCAGATAAAGAATTTACTTACAAGACTGAAGCTTGAAAGCAAAATAACCTTTTGTGATTTGAAAGGCGAACCAAAAAGGGGGATTTCGTAGAAAAAGTTACTTTTTATTAGAGTGAGAGTCAGTTCCCCGTTCTGCCTGGAATGGTAGACGACAGGTAGTTAGCCTTTATGTTCAAGACGAAGATAGCGTCTGAAACCGAAGTGTCGTTATGGGGATATTTTTATATTGTTTCGCAAGAGTTTTTGGATCAAACGGACGCTAACAATTAATGAGGGTGGGATCCGTAAGTCCGTCTCATTGACGAGGAAGGCTCAAAAATAATTTTTCAATTTATAATTGAGTCTTGAATACAAATTGAATATATTTTTTTAAAATAAAAATTATTAAAAAATAAAGAATTTAATCCTTTTAAAAAATAAATTTTTTTATCGGAATATACGCTGAGGAATCTCTTAACTATTAGTAGTAGGATTAATAGATCAACAAATTATTAATCCTAATGACCTATCTAATTTTAAATGATTGATACAGTGAATTATTAATTTTTTATTTTATAATTTAAAATCTAGATTCTAATATTTATGAAATTTATGTTAAATACATAGTTAATGTGTATAAGTAATTGAGGATTTAAGAATTTTATTTTGAATTTGACATGCAACTTATCTTGAAAATGCTATTTATTATCAAATAAAAAAACTATTGTTACTAAATTTGATTGCAATAGTCTTGTCATTAAGAACTTTCTTCACTCATTTAATTTCTTAAGTCCGGATTTTAATGTTATTATTTAAGAAAAAATATTATTTTTAAATGCGAGAATAGGAGAGGAAAATATATTGAGTCTCGTGATAACCAAAAAAATAAAAAATTATTGATAGTAGATTTTTCACGAACTCACACACAAATAAAAGCACAGGGTCCTTTTGTTTTCATGGTGTGACTGTTTGAATGTCAGTGTTACAAATAAATTTTAAAAAATAAATAATATTATTTTAATATAATTTTAAATAAAAATTACTTTAAAAAATAATTCCTACTATAATATTAAAAACTATAATAAACTAATTGAATGAGGGTTGTTGAAACTTAATTGAATGAGGCCCAACTAAATTTTTAGCTAGATTAAATCGCTACCCCATCATCTTTTTCTCTCTCTTCGAGAAAAGTGAGCTGTAACATAAAAGAGTAGAGGGTTTAGCTCGGAGATGTGAAGGTTTTTTTTAAAATATAATACTTTTTAAGTATAAATTACATATTTAAAAGCTTAAAAAAACATGTTTTTTACCACACAAAAAAACTAACAAACTACCTCTTATCCAAACACACAGGAATTATTAGATCATACATCCATGTATTTTGTTCAAATTTTAATGGAATCCCATAAAGTACTGAACTAGAGCGGAATAACAAATGTCTGACAATTCTTTTTTTAGTTTAACGTGGGTGTTCGGGTCAGTTTGCGCGCACCTCGACTAATCTCATGGGCTCTGAAGTTAACAACCATGTAAGCCTCCAGTGGCCATCATATAAGCAACCACAGGGCTCGAACCTGAGACCACAGAATGAGCAAACTTCTTGGTCTCAAACTCTTATCATTGGACTACCATTTAGATAGTTATGTCTAGCAATTCTTAATAATATGGTTCGAAGGTCGAAGTACCTGGGGCCAAACCTCAATTTTTTTTTTTATATAAAGAATTTTGAAAGCGAAATTAGATAATCCAATGGATGCATTGATGTTGAGAAAGGGAAAAAAATGTAGCCCGCGGATTAATCAAAATAGCCATATTAACAAAAGATAATTCGTTCACTGTGAGAAGATTTATTGTTTATTAAAACAATAAAATCACCATTTAACCTTTTCTTAAAAAAGTTATCTGGGTGATATAGTCACTCTAAAGTATCTATTGGTTATTATTAAATTAATTAGGAATAAATTAATTTTTTATATTTTAAAATTATAATCCACTAAGTTACCTTTGTAAACATATTTTTGTTTAACTAATGTTTAAGAGCTTTATCGTATTTTCATTTTATTTTATTAGTTATAATTAAGTTGGTTAAGGAGTGGTTTGATATTTTAATAAATTTAAAATATAATTAAAAAATCAAAATTGGTTGGCTCTTGCAAAACACATGTCAAAAAATAAGAGACGTCGCGACGCATCAACTATGCAAGCGGCGTCATATGGCAGCCAAAAATTTTCATTTGTCATATCACTAGAATCATCACAATGTCTTCTTCTTGTCGGGACAGCAAACGGCATTAGTGGTGGTGTGATTTATCGTCAGCGATGTTTTCTTTTTTTCTCTCCCTCTTTTCCATCTTCTTCCCTTGAGATTCACGTTGGCCATTCAAAATTACAGGGTTGTCTTTTTATTTATTGAGATTTCAACTTCGTTCTTTATTCTTTTGGTTTTTAATTATTGTTATTGGTATTTTTGTAAAAAATCGATTTGTTTTCAATTTTATCCTTTAATCCCAATTCATGATATGTTTTTTTTTTCTAATTTAGTCCTTATTCTTTTTGTTCTTTTATTAAATTAATTTTTCTTTTCAATTTCATCATTCATTCAAAAATTGTTAGTTGTCTTCTTCTTTTTTTTTTAATTTCAATTTTGATCCTCATTCTATTAATTGTAATTTTTTGTTTTGAATCCTTTTGTATAATTTATTTTTTTTTATCTAATTTTATCTTTCAATATTTGATTGGTTAAGAATTAGACTTTGTAATTTTTCTAAATATGTTGCTCTTAGTTTAATGACATGACTCAAGGGATTTGAAAAATTAATGTGGGTTGACATCATTTTTTTAACTTATTTTCTTTTTCAATCTCATCATTTGAGATTTATTTTTTTAAAAAAAAGAGCTTTGTGATCTTCTTCGTTTTTTTTCTACTAGGTTATCCTAATCTCATGACCTAAGTTATGAGTTTGACGAGTTAACTCGAGTTAGTTCAACCCTTTTTATGGGGTTGCTTTTTTAAAAAGAAATTTTAATCTTTTTTAAGAGCGTGTTTGACAGTTTGGTTGCGGGTGCTTTTTAAATAACTTTTTCGTGCCAAAATGCATGCCAATGATGTTTTTTCATTTTTTAAAAATTATTTTTGACATCAGCACATCAAAACGATCCAAAACATACAAACCATATTAAATTTTAGTAAAAAAAAAAAATTTCAAAATTTTTGGGAACGCAGCCGCAGCCGCGTTCCCAAACGTTCCCTAAGTCTCATCCTTTAAAATTTGATTCTTTTTGGAATTAATATTTATCATTTTACCCTTTTGGATTTTATTGGATTATCTCATTAGCATGATCCAGATCACGAGATCTAGTCGTCTTACCTTATTTTGATTGTTTTTTTAGATCCCTTTTACTTGTTGATTTTTTTTTCGGTTCTATCATTTTACAATTGATTTGTTAGGAATTAGGTTTTATTATTTTTTTTTTTCATTTACTTTCTATTAAATTATCCTGCTTTTATTATCCAAATTATAAGTTTATCATTCTAACTCAGGTTGACTCAAATCATTAATTTTTCTTTCTTTTGTAAAACACGTCTGCATCATTTTTTACTTGGAAAAATAATAACTCAGCTTCATGGTATAGTGTAGGTACATGGATATAGTCATCCATTAATTAAAAAAAAGTAGGGACTAAAGAGCCTACTCACAAGAAAAGGAAAAGAAAAGAAAGGGTAGATGTTATTGACATCGCCAAGTCGCCTGCAAGAACCCCTAAGCACACCATGAGAAAAATTTGTAACTTATAGCTAAAACGAACTCATTAGCCCGCGCTATGCCACTAGTCATGATAAAATATTGTTTTTAGATAAAAAACAAATGTTTAGGAATTAGAAACATGTCTTTTAAAAAATAGATTTTAATCATGAATTCAACGATATTTCAATCCAACACTGAGATAGAAAAACATTTAATCCACTTGGGTTAACTTGGCTTGATTTGTGAAACTTGTAGGGATAATCTTGAAAAAAACAAATTGAGAAGCTCAATCTTGAATTAACTTAATGTTGAAGAACTAAATCAGTTAAAAACAACATTTGATTAAAAAAACATAGTGAACTCAAGTCAATCAAGCAAACTCGTAATGAAAGTTATGCATGTCGTTAGATTCAATAAAAATTTTATCCCAAAAATTATTTTAAATTTAATTATATAGCAATAAATCGCATTATATTTTTTTTTGTATGAAACGACATTTTTTAAAGTAAAAAAAACATGATAGGCACATGGACCCGAGATAGCAAAGATAAATCATTGACAACAAAGAGTGAAATTACATTCTTTGAGGTTTGAGTTTAATAAGAAAAATAGATCATTGATAATAAGGATGACAATTTAATCTACACCTAATGGATATCAGCCTGACCCAAATGAATTGGTATTTTTTGGACTTGATGGATAATGAATAGATTATGAATATTGTTAAACTTGACCCAAAACCCATCCAAACCTAACCTAAAACATATATTTATATTATATAAATATATTTGCAAAATATTTAGGTTTTTCTAATACAATATGATATATACATACCTTAATATTGACATAAAACACACATATATATAAATAATATTTATCATTTTATTATTGAATATATATATATATATATATATATATATATCGTAACTATTTTATTTTTTATTTATTAATAAATATTAGTATATAATGGATACTCATTGGATGCCTAAAATTTGATAAATAGTTTATAGATATCTAGATTTTTTACTTGAAAGATAATGAGTAGGGTATAAATATTAAGAAATCCGACCCATGGGTAAGATTGTATTTTTTTTAGAGACATAAAAAACTTTAAACCAAAAAAAAAACAATAAATAATACCCCAAATACCGTGGATTAACCCGTTAAACCTGTTACTCGAATAATGGACTCAATTGAGTTCAATGATTTGTTTTTTTATTTTTTTTAAACCAATAGAAGAAAAAGCTTACCCATATGGACTTGAACATTAAAAAAACCAGTCCAAACACGTTTGGGCTTGTCTTATTTATTTATTTATTAAAAAGGTGAACGACCAGTTGTTCGTCCCATTTCTTTTTTCTTAAAAAAGATAGCAAACAACTATCATTTATTTTCTGTAGATTCTTACGACTCTTGTCGCTGAAAAATCAGGGGTTCGATTTTTTTTTCCAATTTAAAGCCTATGTTCAACCTATTTTTGACCTAGAACACCCCTAACACCTTGATAAACCTATCTATGACCACAAAAAAACCAAAAACAAAACCCAAAAAACCAAAATCAACCTGAAGCAAAAATGATTCTTGCACAAGAAAAAATACCTAAATCAAACTCCCCTCATGAAATATAACGCATTGACACCAAAATCATCTATTTTATGGCTAGAAACATCATCAACGATGAATTTTTCTCTCTGTACCAAAATCCAATGAGTCTATATCCTTCTATCACAAAAAAAAACTAAAAAATAAAGAAAATCAAGTATAGTACTAAAATTGAATTTTAAAAAACTAAAGATATCAATTACCTAATAGCTAAAAAAGACAGGGGCTAAACAAAACTTTTCAAATAAAATTCAAAGATACCATCTATTTTACCTGGTATTTACACTTTAGTCCTTTGTCTTTTAGTGCAATTATTTCTTAGAAAAAAATGCAATGAGATGCTAATTTAAGCTAAAAAAATCTTAATTGTGTGAAAAAATATATATATTTAAAAATAAAATTGATTTTTAAAAAAAATTCATTATTCCAATCTATTATGATTTGATTTAGTAGGACATGTGAGAGGAAAGCCCGTTTGGAAATGTGATTGCGGTTTATTTTCAAAATGTTTTTCACTTGAAATTACATCAAAATGATATTGTTTTTACTTTTTAAAAATTATTTTTGATATCAACACATCAAAATAATCTGAAAATGCTTAAAAAAATATTAATTTAAATTAAAAAATAATAAAAAAATAATAATTTTTTTTAAAAAATACTTTTAAAATATAAAAATAAACAGGTCACATGACATGACGGCCATACTCTCTTAGAATGTTAATTAATGAACTAACGCTCCGTATACGTTTTAGACGTTTAAAAAGAAATTGGGAAAGAACAAAGGTGCCGTTGACATGTGCATGTTACGATTGAACAAGGTGATAAATCGAAAACGAACAAGAGTGCCTATCATTCACAAAAAGGCTCAATAATCATGTTTGATTACTTAAACTAATTCTAGAAAATTCCATGTCAAAATTCTTTGCTACGCAGAGAATTACAGACTCCCTACATTATAGCCGGACAATTAAAGAATCTTCGCAAAGCAATGAAAAAGGCTAAAGGCTATTGAAATAACTGAGCAGAGCAATATAAAAGGAATTCAAGTACAAATTGCAGGATGTGAAATTACCCGCGCCGAATGAGTTAGAGAGGGCAGGGTTCCTCTACAAACTCTTCGAGTTAAAATTAATTATTATTCTTATACAGTTAAAACTATCTATGGGGTCTGGGGTCTGAGGTATAAAAATTTGGATATTTGTAGACGAGGAATTGTAAACCCTTAATTAACTTGTCTTTACATTCTATTCATTGATAGAACAAAAAATACAAATTCTTTCATTCTTTTTTTTTTTTTTTTGTTCGGAACGTATGATGACTGGTTTCTCCACCAGACCCCCTAGTTAAGCACATCCTTCACTGTTCACTACGCAATCATCAGCACCCTTAATCGAAGCAGGCAAAAAATAGTACCTACATGTTATGCTAGAAGCTTTTATAGTTCATGAGAAAACATCGCAGCTGCAGCTGCAGCTTCGCTTCACTCAACCAAAACCACTCTTTCCCTGAACTTCACAACGAGAAAAGAACGAAAAAAACAAACAAATACACTATAAAAACAATCTTAATAGCCAGAGAAAAGAAAAACAAGAAAACTTGAACTTTCCCTTCCCCTCCAGTTACAGACTTCCTTCAAATCAAACATCACATAGCAGCTCAATCAGCTCCCAACCCTTTATTTGTGGCCTAGATTATCAATGAGATTGGTCAAATTCATGCTATTATGAAATCACCAGTGTGTTAAAAATTGCAGCTCATAAAGCTCCAGTCACACATATCTAAGAAACTAGGTTCAGAACAATGGAATTCAACTTAGGAGATAGCAGCATACATTCACTAGAAGAAAAATCTTGTAAGAATACATCCTTTGATAAGGTAAAGAACGAATATCCTCCACGCCACTGACAGTTGCTATGTACCCTGACAAACTACTAGCAATGTCCTAATAATCATGCTCTGTAATCAAGCAAGCTCGAAAACATCAATAAAACCAATTCAAAGAGTTCACATTATTGCAGACAAACATACCTATTGAGCTGCATCCTCAGAAAACCTAGCATCAAAAGGAGCAGAAGGGTGAGCATGCCCGGCCGCACCACCTGCAGCACCCGAACCATGCTGCAATTCAATAACAAGCCATCTGACAGCCTTACTCATCTGCTCCAACCGAACAGCACTAATAGGCGGAAGCCCTGTCACTCCACCCTGCCCAGACCTCCCACTCACGGACCCAGTAGCCTCATCCACCAAACACTCCGACCCTACCCTTTGCTTCACGGACTCCACAAACTCCTCCGCTTGATCACATGAAACTCTAAATAACTCCCATTTCTGCTTAAAATTCTCCAGCGCAACATCCGTTGCCGCTGTTTTCTGCCCGCCGGATAACTCCTTGGCTTCCAACACGTTAGCTGCAGCACCGACGAAATCTTGGTATGCGTTGTTTAACGAATCTACGATACTGTCCATCGCCAAAATCTCACGATTTCTCAATTGAATTCTAAAATAAAATAAAATAAATCAAAATATTATAGTTTTTAATTAGAATCACGAAGTTATGAATTTGAAATTAATGGTATAATCTAGTGTAACTCCGATTTCTAGGTCTAAACATGCAATCAAAGCATGAAATTCTATAATTAGTAAATAATGATCAATTAGCTAGATAATCAAGAGCTTAAAAGCCAACGAAGAAGAGCCCGAGGGTTACCTTAACGGTCGCCGGGATTTGATTGTGGATCGATCGGTCTATTTCTTGCTGTTTCTAGGCCTAAGCTCCCTCTCCTTCTGCCTTTGTCCGTGTTGGATAAATCTGGGCTGCTGCAAACCTTTGAATCAAATTGGGTTGGGTTGGGTTGGATTAGGGTCGGGCTTAATTCGGCCGAAAACTTCTGAGATGGCCTATTACATTATTTCCTTTAGCTGGGGTGAAGTGCTCCCTAAATCTTGTTAGAGGTATGAAATAATGGAATTTAAATCTTCTAGGGTTTTCAATGAATGAGTGAAACTTGATGGGAAAAACTGTTTTTACGTGTTTGGCGGTGGTGGGGATTTTTTTCAATTTTCTAATTTAATATAAATAAGTTTATAGCACGATTTTGTTTCATGCAATGTATCGTATATTACCTGAAATTTCAAATAAAACTAATTATAAAATATAGTTTGTTATATGTATATATTAATTTTTGAAACGAAATTGATTTGCACGAAGCATATGGTAAAACAGTCATTAGACATATGTGTAAGCACTAGCAATATTTTAAAATGCAACGATTTTTTATTATTATTTTTAATATGTTGAAGGGTATTTAGAAATGTAATCTCAGTTATTTTTTAAAATATTTTTTATTTAGAAATATATTAAAATAATATTTTTTATTTTTTTAAAAAATTATTTTTAATATTAATATGTTAAAATAATAATAAAATATACAATTTTTTAAATAAAATACTGTTTAGAACATATTAAAAAAAATTAATATGGATTTTGTTGATAACAATGCAGTTTGCATTCATGAAATATTACGCGTCCTTTTCTGTATCTTGCAGGGGTATGGGACTGTCCCACTGCAACTCTTTGTCCTTGCAATAAACTACAACGGGGCTTTTATTTAATTTTACCTTTGTTTTCAGAGCTACATTTTTATTTCTTTTTTCCTTCCCCCTTTTTCTCCCATTTATCTTAAGAGGGGGAGAGAGAGAGACTTCAAATTTCAAAAAACCAGTGGCGCGTATTTTTGTGCCGTACTTGTTTAAGGGCTGTAGTTGTTTACGGAATTGTTGGAAGATTTAATTGTTAGGGTTTAAAATATTTTTAATTTAAAAATATATTAAAATAATTATTTAAAAAAAACACATCAAAACAATCTAAAAATATAAAAAAATAATTTTAAATAAAAAAATTTAAATTTTAAAAAAACATTGTGTTCCAAACACACTCTAATTAAGATTACACTTTAATTAAGATTGCAGCGTCTTTCTTCTCCCAGAAGATCTTGTGTTCGAGTCTTTTCTTTGTAATAATAATAAAAAAAAACAATCACACAGCATAATTAAAACAAGATAATGTTATTGTTAAATCTATTTTCACCCTTCATGAAAGCCGTCCTACTTCATGATTTTGAATGCATTAGAAAATCTTTTAGATATCAAGCCATAACTAAAACGGACAGAAACTCCTAATTGTTAGAATTCAAGAGGTAAATTTAAGTTTTTTAATACACAGGATGCCCTTCAATTCCTCATGGTGGTTGGTGTAATATATCTTACGCATAGCTGTTTGTTGTTGTTATTGTTATTATTATTATTATTATTTATGCACAGAAGCGAGTGTTTATGGTAATAAGCAAGATGAATGTTAAATTAATATAGCCATGGATTAGGTAATGCAATGGTTATTGTTAAATCTGTTTTCACCCTACATGAAAGCCGCCCTGCTTCATGATTTTGAAAGCATCGGAAAATCTTTTAGATATCAAGTCATAACTAAAACGAATAGAAACTCCTAGTTGTTAGAATTCAAGAGGTAAATTTAAGTTTTTGAATACATAGGACGCCCTTCAATTCCTCATGGTGGTTGGTGTAATATATCTTATGCATAGTTATTTGTTATTGTTGTTATTATTATTATTTATTTTTATGTACAGAAGTGAGTGTTTATGGTAATAAGCAAGATGAATTTTAAATTAATATAGTCATAGATTAGGTGATGAAATGGATAATGATTGTTTTTTAAAGTGATTTTTATTTAAAAATATATTAAAATAATATTTTTTTTTAAAAAATTATTTAATATTAATACATAAAAAATAATATATTTTTTTAAAAAGGCAATACCAAGCACTCTCCAATTGTTGGCATAGTATTTGCATTTATACTCAAGCTTCTTACAATTTCGTTTATGTGATTATGGAGTGCTTGCGACTATATATGCATGTACAAAAAATTACACGTCGCTTGTCTATAACAACGTACGGAGAAGATGGCTTAAATATTCCTTGTCCTGCCAGGTTTTGTCAGTCCATAAAAGATGGTGAGTGACCAGCACTTCTTACAGTCCGTTCAAGTGGCCACTCGCACCTTTTAATTATTATTTTTTTTAGCACTGCTTAGGTTTTTTCTATAAAGGCTTTTTGTCAGGACTTAAAAAAAAAAAAACACCAGCACCGGCACCGGCAATAGAAGATGTGCCACCCTTTCATTATTTTCTCGAACACAGTAGATTGGGAAAGCCTTTCATAATTTTATTATAATTATTTTTTAAAATAATTTTTTAGTCAGAAGTGTTTTGAAATAATATTTTTTTATTTTTTAAAAATTATTTTTGATATCAATACATTAAAACGATCCGAAAATATTAAAAAAAAATTATTTTACTTAATTTTTTTTTAAATTTGAGGGAGGTCTGCACCGCGCTCCCAAACGAGAGCTAAGAAGGTATTCGAGAGTGTGGTTGTGGTTGCTTTTCAAAGTGTTTTTTACTCGGAAATGCATTAAAATAATATTTTTTTATTTTTAAAAATTATTTTTGATATCAGCGCATCAAAATGATCTGAAAATATAAAAAAGTATTAATTTAAAGTAAAAAAAATATATATTTTTTATTTTTTAAAAAATATTCTTAAAACATAAAAATAAATATAACTAAGCATACTATGAAGAATTTGGAAAAGCATCATTAAATCTCTGTCTTTATGCTCACATTACGCAAGGCAATATGTTTTTTTGTGTACATGGTTGCACACGAAATTATGTGACTTTGGACATTATGGAAGTCTAAGAGATATTTATGAAGACATTTTGATAAAAACAGAGAATTATGGAAGGGATAAGACTCTTATCTCTCTCCTCAATTAGTTGTTAATAGTTATTTTTCTATATTCTCTCGCTTTATTTTTGTTCCTCGAGGCTTAATTATTGTAGAGCTTTAATTAAGTAAGGTTATGACTGTGTTTGGGAGGGTAGTTATTCTTAGTTTTTTAAAGTGTTTGAAAAGATATTAAAATAATATTTATTTTATTTTTTAAAATTATTTTTTATATTAGAACATTAAAATAATTTGAAAATACTAAAAAAATATTAATTTAAAAAAAATAATTTTTTTTATTTTTTTAAAATACTTTTAAATCATAGAAACAAATAAAAATAGCATATACCTTTAACAAGAAATAGCAAAAGCTAAAGGTAACCTGTACGGGGGAAACAGTGCCAACAAACTCTATAAAAAACAGAATCCGAATAGTTTTTTTTTTTTTTGCATTTCAAATTTTGAAAGAAAATTTATCAAGCTACAGTTTTTATATATCCTGTTTCTTCAACTATATCTCCAATTTCTAGGGTCCTTTAAAGGCGCGTCTCTCTCAATTTTCTCTCTTTTTGCATAAACCAAGATATTAACTTCTCTGTTCCACTAAAATCCTACCACTCTTACCTCTGCACACACCATGAAAAACCAACAAGATTTAGGAACCAGTGATCACCAAGGAATCTCTACAAAGAGAAAACACAGCAGGAACAACAACAACAACGGCAATAGCCGAGACTTGGAAGAGTTTAAAATCCCAAATGAGATGCAAGATCTCGATGAAGATGAAAAGGATTTTGATCTTACACTTTCTTTATCTTTTGGCCCGAGATCTAAAAAGAAAACCACCTTACACACTACAAAACCACAGTTATCCTTGTCATTGCCACCACCTGTGACATCAAAATCATTATCAGTGACTTATCAAACATTGCCCCAACATCAAGAAATCCCACATATTGAAATCGCTGCAGCCCGGAATATGACACCGAGGTCTCTTGACCCTTTTTGGCTTTCTACTTCACATGCACTGCTCGCTGAAGTTCCTCTGACTGAGCCATTATTATACACTACTGCTCCAATAAACCAAAAAAGTCCCATGGCTGGTCCATCTCGCGCTCCACGCACACGCCGGAACCCTTCTCTGGGTGTACCTCGCGAAGGGAAAGGGGAAACTGTTCCTGTCTTGTACTCCTGGGCCATTGACCGGCGCGCAATGGTACATAGCCTGGACTATTTGCTTTCAAGAAAAATAGAAACCATTACTGGTTTTGTCCAGTGCAAGAGATGTGAAAAACAATATGAAATAGGGTTTGACTTGGAAGCCAAGTTTGCTGAAATTGGTGCATTTATCGCTAAAAATAAGAGTTTCATGCATGATAGAGCACCAAGTGTTTGGATGAATCCAACATTGCCCAAGTGCCAATTTTGCGAGCAGGAAAATAGCTCCAAGCCGGTGATTGCCAACAAGAAGAGGAAGATTAATTGGTTGTTTTTGCTTTTAGGGCAAATGTTAGGATGTTGTACTCTTGATCAGTTGAAGTATTTTTGCAAGCACACAAAGAATCATCGAACTGGGGCTAAGGATCGTGTTCTTTTTCTTGCTTATCTTGGATTGTGTAAACAACTTGATCCCAATGGCCTTTTTGATCGCTGAAAGTGGAAAGGGAATCATTGATTCTTATCAAATTGAGATGGTATCTATAAATCAGGATTAGGGCACTATGTATATATAGGTCAACTAGTTTAGGTGGTTCATGGATTTTCTTTTGATTTTTCAGCGTTTAATAATATTGTCTAGCTAGGAAAGATCATTTGCCATATTGCGAAGGCTTGTAACACCATACCATATATGGGTCTTGACTTTAAGATTTGTTCAACTGTTTGATTGTTGCTATATATTATGATATGGTATTAACTTCAATCTTTCCTCCTGTTCAATGAATCGATAGTCTTGAAACAAATTGAAAAGTTTAATGCTAGTTTTATGCGACATTTTTTTTTTCTAATTTAGGAACATATATGGATTCTTATATCCTAATAATCTTGGTGTAATTTGTTGTGTGGGTGTATATATCCTTTCAAACTTTTTGCATCTTTCTAAGCAAATTTTATAGAAGTGCAGGTGATTGAGCTTTTTCCTAAGCTAATTGTTGTTTGCTTCCAGTCTTGATCCAATAGCATCGAAGCTACCCCTTTCTCATCATACTGTCCACTAGTTACATCTAGAACGTTTAGCTAGTTACAGTCTCGCCCACCGGTCTATAAGGGTTTGGCCTCTAGGTACTAAGCCAAGCTTAGGAGGGTGAAGCATTGAGTCTTGACTGATCAACTTTCTTTTTGATATCTATGTATAGCTAGCCGTGACATGGTACTTCCGAGCAGTATATACGTATGAAACGAAAATATACATGCTACATTAAATCGCATACTCGATATCATGTTTATTAAAATTCTCAAAATATCTTCTAGTCATGTCATATGGTTTGAAACTTTGAACAAATCACAATCTTAGTACCTTACCATTTTTACCAAAGGTAAATACAATTAAAGTGGATATGGTTGATGAATTCATATATGGCAGAACTAGCTATATATATCGTGGTATCTTTTTATCATTATCTTTTATTATGTAATTTTGCAGAGATTGATTAAGAAAATCACAAATAAAAACAATAGAGTAATTCATCTTGCATCATGAGCTATGCATTTGCATATGGTTATATGATATTCCCAAGTTCCAGTAATATGGCAAAATATTGTAATGGAATCTAGATCGTGGGTGCTAAATAACATAGCTGTAAAAGTTATCTAATATCCTATCAAACAACTCAAATTAATCTACTCTTGTAATGGACTCTTGGGTGCTAAATATCAGAGCTTAAAAAGCATCTAGTATCCTATTGAACAAATAAACTCCCATTAATCTACTCGTATCATGATTGAGAGGGAGTAACCATATGTAGTCTAATATTTGATAAGCATCATGATCGAATAAACTCGAGTCTTATCCTTTTCCATTGCTAATCTTGAAAAAAAAAAAAAAGAGAACTCCAGATACCACATCCACTTCTACAGTCTTTAGAGAAAGCCCAATCCCAGTCTCATGTAGTTATATGATGCTCTATGATTTATCTATCACAGCAAAGATTTATATGCTTATCATTATACCGAGTGCCCATAAACTTCACCAACCTTGTATAAAGGAAAATGGTATGAAACACAAACAAATCTAAACAAAGTCAATCTAGCCTCAAATCATGGTGTATATTGTGTTATAATCTTGTAATTTGTAACAGCTTTATAGCATTGATTTAGCCTAAAAAAACATATCCTAAATTTAGTTTAAACAAATGAATCCTACCTAAACTAGAAATGTAGAAGCTGTGTATATATACATGACTTCATATTAATAACATGGGATGGTGAAATATTCATTGAAACCTAGCATGTTAATTATCTTATATGGTATCAGAGTCTCAAATCGCTCATGAGCCAATGATCCTAATTCCAATCATGTCCCCTCCTTCAGGTTAAAGCCAAAACCTCAACCTTAACACACAACCCGGTCCTAATAGTCTGGGTCATAATATATACGTTAGTCTTCGACCATTGATTGATGAGTTGAAGCAGTTGTGGTCATTTGAGGCTTTGATACATGATGTATTGAGGAAACATAATTTTCTGATGAAGGCAGCTTCGATGTGGACTATCAATGATTTACCAGCTTATGGAATGGTTTCTGGTTATAGCATGTATGGAAAAATAACATGTCTATACTGTATGGAAAATAATAAGGCATTCACGCTAATAAATAACGGTAAAATGTCTTTTTTTTTACTGCCACTAGTAGTTCTTGCCAACGGATCACAAGTTCAGAAAGAACAGAAAGGACTTCTTTATTGGTAGAGAAACTTGAACTAATCATAACCTTACCCTTTTTACCAAAGGTAAATACAATTAAAGTGGATATGGTTGATGAATTTACATGGTGGAACTATATATATATCGTGGTTTCTTTTTATTGTTATCTCTTATTTATGCGGTTTTGCAGAGATTGTTAAAGAAAATCACAAATAAAAACAATAAAGTAATCCATCTTGCATCATGAACTATGCTAGTTGAATCGTAAATGTATTTGCACAATATTCCCAAGTTCCAATAATCACGCAAAATATATAATGGACTCTAGATCTTGGGTGCTAAATAACATAGCTGTAAAAGTTATCTAATATTAAATCAAACAACTCAAACTAATCTACTCTTGTAATGGACTTTTGAGTGCTAAATAACATAGCTTATAAGTTATCTAGTATCCTATCAAACAAACAAACTCCGATTAATCTACTCACATCATTAACAAGAGGGAGTAACCTTGTGTAGTCTAATATTTGATATGCATCATGATTGAATAAATTCGAGTTCTATCATTTTCCATTTCTAATCTCGAAAAAAAAAGAGAACTCTAGATACCACATCCACTTCTACAATCCTTAAAGAAAGCACAATCTTAGTCCCGTGTAGTCAGATGATGCTCTACGATTTATCTATCACAACAGAGATTTATATGTTTATCATTATACCGGGTGCCTATAAACTTCTCATAAACTTCATCAACCTTGTATAAAAAAAGATGGTATGAAACACAAACAAATCTCAACAAAGTCCATCTAGCCTCAAATTATGATGTATATTATGTCATGATCTTGTAATTTGTAACAACTCTAAATAGATCCAAGCCAGTGATTGCCAACAAGAAGAGGAAGATTAATTTGTTGTTTTTGCTTCTGGGGCAAATGTTAGGATGCTGTACTCTTGATCAGTTGAAGTATTTTTGTAAGCACACAAAGAATCATCGAACTGGGGCTAAGGATCGTGTTCTTTTTCTTGCTTATCTTGGATTGTGTAAACAACTTGATCCCAATGGCCCTTTTGATCGTTGAAAGTGGAAAGGGGATCATTGATTCTTATCAAATTGAGGTGATATCTATAAATCAGGACTATAACACTATGCATATATAGGTCAACTAGTTTAGGTGGTTCATGGATTTTCTTTTAATTTTTCAGCGTTTAATAATATTATCTAGCTAGGAAAGATCATTTGCCATATTGCGAAGCCTTATACCACCATACCATATATGGGTCTTGACTTTAAGATTTGTTCAACTGTTTGATTGTTGCTATATATTATGATATGGTATTAACATCAATTTACTTCATGTTCAATGAATCGATATGGTATTAACTTCACGAGCCAACGATCCTAATTCCAATTATGTCCTCTTCTTTAGATCAAAGCCTAAACCCCAACCTTAACACACAACCCTTTTTAGATTCTGATAAGCCTCTCATTGCCCTAAAAATTATTGTCCAAGTCAATGAAAAACTAACTTCATCCACCTTTCCTCAATGGCGTGCTCAGTTAAAAACCTTTTCATTAGTTATGATTTACTTGATTATTTTAATGGTGATATCCTATGTTCCTCACTTGATGGTACCTCCATTTTCAATCTGAACAAAACCTACTGGCTTTGATAGGACAAACTCATCCTCAGTGCAATCCTAGCCTCTAAATCACCCATAATCACTCCCCAAATAGCCATAACAAAAACCTCTCATTAGGTTTGGAAAAAACTCAACAACGAATATACTAGTCGTTCCAGAACTCAAGTCATACAATTAAAAAAAAAACTTACCTTAGCTGCCATGGGACAATATTGGGGCTACACATCTCAGTTTCAATCTAGTTAATCACTCTCGTATGAAACATATTCAAATTAATCTTCATTTTGTACGAGTCTTAGTTGGTCAAAATTGCATACATGTTTGTCATGTTCATACCCAAGATAAACTAGCTGATTTGCTAAACAAGCTTATATCTAGACAACATACAAAACTTCTGTGCAACAAGATTGGTCTTGTTGATGGTGTAAATTATGATGTATACTTTGTTATGATCTTGTAATTTGTAATAGTTCTATAGTGTAGATTTAGCCTAAAGAAATATATCCTAGATTTAACTTAAACAAATGATTCCTACCTAAACTAGAATTCTAAAAGTTGTGTGTGTGTCTCTATATATATGTGTGTGTGTAAGTGTGACTTCATATTAATAACATATAATGGTGAGATATTCATTGAAACTTAGCAGTATCAATTATCTTATACCTTGTTGGGTCATGACTATAACAATTATTAGGTCGTCTCCTAGATAGAAATCTATGTTTTTTTTTGTTGGACTTCAATCTTTATCCAATGACGGAGAGGAATTGCTAGACTTTTCTTTTTTCCAAAATACATCATTTTGTTATTAGCATTTTTTTCTTTTCTAAGCTCTAACTTTTTTTTTGTTATAATTAACTTCTTCAAAATATATTATATTGATGTAAAAGTGTTTACTTAAAATATAAATTTGATTAACAAGTTTTCCTGACAATATTAATTCAAGAAATAAATAAATATATTCAGGTATAAATTATCTTCTCTATAATTTGATGCATAATATTTTTATTCTTATATATATGAAAGCTGCTTGAAAAAAAAATATACCACAACCAAAGAATTTTATTTTTCTTAAAAAGGGTAAAAAGTATCTAAAGTTTGGATAATTTGTAAAATTAGCACATTTATTTTTAAAATTTGGTAGAATAACACACTTTGAATTTTTTTGGGTAAAATAGCACTTTTTTGCAAGTCGATGTTGAAAACCAGAACATTTAAATGATGTCGTATTTCACAACCGTGATATTTAAACTGATATCGTTATTAAGAACCACGATAAAATTTTAATTGATGTCCCAGTTTACAACCATGACATCAATTATATCTATGTGCTCAAGATGGTGCTGATTAGACCAAGAAGGGAATCCAGGGGATGATCGTGAGCTGACTTAAAGTACGAATCTTCAGCTAGTTTTTTGTTTTTCTTAATTTTTTCTACAAGATGCACTTCCTCTTCAATGTTTAGTACTATGATTTTCTCACCATGTGGACTCCTAGACTTTAGTATGCTTATCGAACTCTAAGATCTCAATTTTCTAAACTATTTTCTTCTTCTTCTTCTTCTTAATAAAGCAGTAGAGATCCAGTGGGAGGAATGCAAGAAAGAATAGATCATCAAGTGTGACAAAACACAACAATTATAACAATCGAATGATGTCCTGGTATTGGCGGTGGAGGTGGAATAACATGAAGGGATGGAGGATGCCATGGAGGATGACATGGATGGTTAGGTGGTGCTGCTAGAATTATGAATGGGATGGTGATGATGGTGTCATTGGATAATGTGGTGGAGGAGATTGAAGGATTATTTACATATAAGGTTTAATCGGCCTACCAATTGTATATCACAAAATATAATTAATATTGTAGTTACTGACTGTAATATCAATTAAAATTTATTATGTTTCATAATTATAGTATTAATTTAAATATCGTGATTATAAAACATAATATTATTTAAATATCACGATTCTTACATGTAAAAATATACTATTTCATTAAAAAAAAATTGTCACTGTATTAATTCTCTGTTTATTTTAATTTTATGTGTTAATTGTGAAATTCCCCCCTAAAGTTTGCTGACCCCCGAGTCAAAAAGTTTGGCCACTCGTGCAAATATAGCACGAGGAACATGATTAGTTTAAAGAGAACGATGTAGTTTCGAAAGCCAGTGTTTATGAAATGATTATCAAATTAAATTAATATAAAAAGGTGATATATTGCAACTTGTTATCATTGGTTTTTCTTGGCTGTGTCCGGGTGGGTAGTTGTCGGTTAGTGAATGCCTTCCATTTCAATACACAACGATTTTCATTCATAACCATAACCTTTCATGTTTTTTTAATTTATTAAAACTCTCCAGCACACGCAACTCCAAAACGCCAGGTTTTATTCGAGTTTGTCCGGTTATAGATCAATTCATCGGGTCAATTGAGTTTTATTGGGTTATTGTACTGGCTGGTTTTTTGACAAATCAGGACCAGTCTTGCCACCAGATCAGCCGGTTTTCGGATCGATTAGAACGATTAAAAATAAAAAAAAATTAATTTAAAAAAAATTCAAAAATATACGAGACTCCTGTGGGCCCAAACACCCCTAAATATAAATTATTTTGCTTTTTCTTTTTTCTCACAAAAAAGGTTGACATGTTGCAGTTTTCTTGTTGTTATCGTAAAAAAAAACTGGTTTTGCTTTCGTGTCTCTGTAAAGGGGAATTAACAAAAGGAAAGTTATTCAAGCCAGACGGACTGCTTGACGGGAAAAAGGAGAGGGTGGAAGTCGAAAATAGGATCCAAAGACGCCTCGCAACTATATATAAAAAAAGCCTGAAACAGAAACAGCGAGAAAAAGGAAAATCTATATTCGGACTCTACAGCTATCAAATATATTTCAGTTCCGTCCCTCGTTTATCACGATTGATTCAATATCATCCCTTCATTTAACAGTCATCTATTTTCGCACCAAACTCTTCATTATAGTCACATGCATAACATTTTCCCTCCACTTCGAGGCTTATATGCCGTTTCGAATTCAGTTCTAAATGGTGTTTCAAGAAAATTTTAAAAAAATTTATTTAAATTTTTTTTATGTTTTTAAATTATTTTAATGTGCTTATATTAAAAATAATTTTTTTAAAAATTTAAAAATATTATTTTGATATATTTCCAAACGAAAAATACTTTAAAAAACAACCGCTATAATATTCTTAAATATTTTCTTAAACTCCATAAAAATCAATAAATTCTTGTTTTGTGAGATATGCACAACATGTAAGTGTACTTGACAAATACTTGCAAACATAAGTCCATTTAATTTATAGGAAAAACAAATCATTTCAAAAATAAATTATTACATGATGTTTGGTTATTTCATCACAAATAAAGTTATTCATGTTTGGTGTAAAATAAAATTGGCTTTATTTTCTATTATTTTTTCTTATAATATAATTCATATGATTTCGTATAAATGTTTTGCCGGTGAAGTGAATTTTAGAGTCCAACCAAGGTAAAATGTAGAATGTCTTATGCAAAAGCAAGATAAAATAAAACTAGACCAAAACAATCTCCTTTGTAAAATAGTCTAAACGTTTATATCATATAACTTGCTTAAATAAATAAATTAAATATGATATAAATCTTATAAAATAATTTAGATATTTATAGTGCAAGACGTAACTTTTATATCTTAAAGATTTATATTATTTGATCAAAATCGCTTCCACAAATTTAGATTTTAATAAATGAAAAATAATTCTAAAAAAAATATTTTTGTACAAATAAACAAGGCTGAATAACCTATTTTTCCTACAATTTTAACAATAAAAATATTATATATTGATTTTTTGCATATAAAAATCAGATTTCTTAGTCGAGTTTCGGTGTCCAAAGTGGTGCATTCGTTGAATAATTTCTTATACCCTCTTTTGCATAATTAGAAGACGTAGAAAATAAACTCATTTACCACGTGCACAACAAAGCTAACATCAACTATATGAAAAGCTAATACATTTTCCATCAGAATAAACGAGGAGCAGGAATGAAAGATCTTGTAGATCGAGACTAAATGGAAACCTTTGGGATACTTAGAGGATATGAAAGTAAGTTTATCTTAAAAAAAACGGACATCCACACTCCGAGGGAGCGAAGATCAAAGAGAAAACAATGGCAGAAGCAACAATAAGAGAAACAAAACCAACAGCAGCCTTACCTCTCCATCACTTCCCTTCTCTTTCACCTATCACCCCGCCACCTTCCTCCCAATAAACCCTAAAGACAAGATCATGCCTTAAAAGCACGCGCATTCCCTCTATCTGGCATAATCACATCAAGTATGTTTCTGTAAATCATACAAAAATCAATCAATTTAATTCTCCGTTTCTCTCACAATGGAGTCGTTGATCGAGCTATGCGACCTAATTTCACAGAACCCTGCACAATTCGCTGACAAATTGACTTGGCTATGCAATCGCTGTCCTCAACCGGAGGCTCTCTTAGCCGGATCGCCTAGGGTTTCTCACTCACAGATCAATGCAATCCTTGCGATTTCTCGATTCCTCTCCAAAACCCTCGACCACACCGATAACCGTCCAAAATCACTAATCCTCACCTTCTTTCGCTCAATTCCGACCTCGTTTCACCCTTCCTTCTGGCCACAATCATTCCCCAACGACTCGATCGCGTCCTTTTTTACCGATTTCCTGGCGTACGTCTCAAAGTCGGCCGAATTGGATCCGGATTTCGCTGTCGATGTTGCCGGACTTGTTGGAGAAGTTGTCGTGGCTGCGATCGGGAACAATGCCGGTGAGAATTGGGAGAGTTCGGCGATTTCTAGGGTTTTCTTGATTGCGTTAACGAAGAATTTTGTTCCAATTTTGCCGGAGGATGGAGAGAAGTTGATTACGTGTCTTTTAGATCAGTTTAACCTGCCCGTACAGGTGCCGTCGTCACCTAGTGAGCGAATTGGGATGAATTCTGGAACATCTTCGTCACAGAGTTCGCCATTGAGCAATAATGTGAATAGTCATAATAGTAGTTACAGTGCCCATAATGAGATTTCGAGTATGGTGAATGATTTGAGTCAAATGTCAGTATCTTCGTCGAGTGCATCGACGACAGTTGTGGTGAATGGGAGTGGAGTCACGTGGAAGAGTGGATTGGAGACAATGGGGGTGGGACTTGATGGAGGTGGGGTATTGAGTAGGCAACAAGTGGCTTCATTCGAGGAAGAGAGTGTGGAGGGATTGGAGAAGCAGGAGATCGCATACAAGTTGATTGGACTTGTTTTGGATTGTGCTAGGATAGACAACAAGCTTTTGGATCAAGTTAGGTTAATTGCTAAGAAGCAGCTTCAATCTCTCTCTGCATTTTTGAAGGTAAATACTGCCGCTATCATTATCATATTATTGTTGTTTTTGTGTGTGTGGGAATGGTTCTTAAAGTGTATGAAGGTGCTTTTAGTGCATTCCACTGGAAAAATTTAATCATTGATATTTTTGGGTATTTATTGGCTGCGTTTGAAGCTAAGCATGCTTATATGATGAATTGATTTTGGATTCACTGTTACATTTTAACATAAGAGGTTTCTCTCAGGAGAAACCATGGATTGGGAACTTGTCACAGTAAAAGCTTGAAATAGGAAATCGGTTATGGGCTCTCTCTATTCATATATGCATGTATTTGGGGATATAAATGTCCGGGCTAGTTTTACTTGCGTGTATGCATGCGTGTAAGCACATGTGTGTGTGTGTGTGTGTGTGATAAATGAGTGTGCTTGTGACCTCGTACTGTTGCAGGGCATATAAATAGCAAAACTGTTGAATTTAAGGGTTGATATGGGAAAATTGGTTATGTTGGCAGATACGGAAACGGGACTGGAATGAACAGGGACAACTTTTAAAAGCAAGAGTCAGTGCAAAACTTTCTGTCTATCAAGCTGCAGCCAGGATGAAAGTTCAGAGTCTTGCATCTCTTGATGTGGATGGCAAGACATCCAAGAGGTTGGTGCTTGAGACTCTGGCATTGTTGATGGATGCTGCAGAAGCCTGTTTGTTCTCAGTGTGGCGGAAGCTGAGAGTTTGTGAAGAGCTGTTCAGCTCATTGCTTGGTGGGATTGCACAAATTGCGGTAACCAGGGGAGGTCAGCCAATGCGAGTCCTGCTTATTCGCCTTAAGCCGCTTGTGCTGGCTGCATGTGCACAGGTATTTGTTATGGATAGTTTCCAATTTTGCTTGTACAAGCATGCAACATGGTCTGTAATGTTGTTCATTCCAATTGTAACAGGCTGATACCTGGGGTGGCAGTCAGGGAGTAATGTTTGAGATTGTCATGAAGACAAGTTGTCAGATAATTGAATCTGGCTGGACAAAGGACCGGGCTCCTGTAGACACTTTCATCTCTGGTTTGGCCTCCAGCATACGTGAACGAAATGATTATGATGAACAGGTTGGTTAATATTACAAGCAACAGGCTCCAATGCATCCATAACTTTGATATACAGATCACGGACACTTTCTCTCTTGGTGTGCCTGTCTGCTTGTCCAAGTTAATTTGGGAGGGCACATCTTGTTTCTTTTTCTTAATTATTCTTATATTCACTATGAATGAGAACATCAAAATGTTCTCATCCTTTTTTTTGGGGGTGAGATTATAATGACAGTAACAGAAGTTGTTTGCTCGCTAGGATTATAACCTTTTAATCATGGAAACCTTCACGCCCTAGTTCATAGTTTCCAATTTTTTAGCGATCCCTTTTTCAAATTCATTCTCTGTTTACTAGTTGTGCTGATTTTCAGGTTGAGAAGAAGCAGGGAGTTCCTGCTGTGCAGCTTAATGTTATTCGCTTGCTTGCTGATTTGACTGTTTCCGTTAACAAGTCTGAAGTGGTAGACATGATTTTGCCACTTTTTATTGAAAGCTTGGAAGAGGGCGAAGCTTCAACTCCTGGTTTATTGCGACTTCGAGTATGGAATCTGTCTTCGGAGCAATTTATTATCTGATATAGATTTGATTTGCTTGTATCTACTCGTTCATTTTTATTGGTGGCCATTTCAATTGGTAATTTACTATTTTGCATCTTAATTTGGAGGCATGTTATCTAACTTCTTTCTCTCCTGAACTTCTTGCAGCTTCTTGATGCTGTTTCTCGAATTGCAAGTTTAGGTTTTGAGAAGTCATATCGTGAGACAGTTGTTCTTATGACAAGAAGTTACTTAAGTAAACTATCAAGTGTAGGGTCTGCTGAAAGCAAAATATTGGCAGCAGAAGCCACCACAGAACGTGTTGAGGTATGCATTGTTTATAATGATCAGTCATGTATAATGTCTTTAAGATGGTTGATGGTTTATCTTATCATACGGCGGCTCACTTGTTCCATCACATTCTAGACTCTTCCTGCAGGATTTCTTCTGATTGCTAGCAGGCTTGAAAATAAGAAATTGCGTTCAGACTATCGTCATCGATTGCTATCTCTGTGTTCAGATGTAGGCCTGGCTGCTGAATCTAAAAGTGGAAGGTAGATATCTTTATCTTTATGTGGAATCTCTTGTTTTATTTGCTTACCACACAAATTATTTTCCCTCATTGCATTGTGTTTCTGGTGTTGTTCTGCCTGGTACTCCAATTGTTGCAGGAGTGGAGCAGATTTTCTAGGACCTCTGCTTCTTGCTGTTGCTGAAATATGCTCTGATTTCAATCCCGCTGTGGATGTGGAACCATCACTCTTGAAATTGTTCCGCAACCTGTGGTTCTATGTTGCTCTTTTTGGTCTAGCACCTCCAATTCAGAAAATTCAACAACCAACAAAGTCAGTTTCAACTACACTGAACAGTGTGGGAAGCATGGGCACAATTGCTCTTCAAGCAGTGGGTGGACCATACATGTGGAATGCACAGTGGTCGTCTGCTGTTCAGCGAATTGCTCAAGGGACTCCTCCCCTAGTAAGTTGATTGCAAAAGGTTACTAAATGATTTCTTATTTACTAATAATATTTTTCCTGTTTGCTTTGAAATCGTGCCAAATGCCATCAACTTGTTTTTTCTTAGTTTAATTTTATAAGTTGCTGCAACAAATTGCTGTTCTGAAATGCATATGTTACACGCTCTACTAATCAGTTTTATTTTTTAATTTTTGCCCCTGACATGACTTTAACTGAACCTATGAAAAGTTAACACAAGATTGCATGTAAAGTAACGTTGCTAGAACATGGCTCTACATCACCCCTGGTGGAACAATTAAATAGGGAAAAAAAATACGTTATTTTTGCAATTTTATAATGGGGCCACTTACAGTGACCTCAGTTTGCAAATGAATTGATCGTTTTCTGAATAAATTGTAAATTATAGTGAAATGTATCTGAATTGGAACAACATTGTCTGATATTGGTAGATACACAACTCTAATGTCTTCTGAAAAGAATTTTAATGATTGCAATGTGTTTAAGTTCTGCTTATATTGGTTTTCCATTTATTCATATATTTATGTTTCTGTTTTTTCCTTTTTTCTTTTTTTTCTTCCTTTTTTTCTTTTCTCTCTCTCTCTCTCTCTTTTTTTTTTTTTTTTTTTTTGGGGGGGGGGGTATCAGGAGAGCCCCTGATGAATGGGTTTACTATTTGTTCAAATTAGGGAGGTTGTTAGTCTGTCAGTATTTCTCTCTTCTTTCATGCATATGTTTCTTCTTTATCACCATGCCAGCTTTAATAATAGGACTTTTGTCCTGCAGGATGACCCATGTTTAATATTAACTGTACAAGAAGATCAATTTTTTGTTTGTCTTGTAGATTGTAGTAATCTGAGACTCGTAAGAAATTGGGTTAAGATCATCATTTTGATGGTAAGGTGTTTAGTGTGTCAATTACTATATACTGGGCATTTATGGATTAAATATAAAACCGATAACTTGAAGTGGTTTCCTTTTCACTATCAAACTAGAATCTTTTTGCTATATATGCTTTTGCACTCTAAAGTATTGCCTTCCTTAATATCTTAATTGATTTTGGATTACTTAAGAAGTTCTGCCTTTTGAATTGGCCTGCTTTACATTCGTTCTTAATTATATCACTCCAACTCTAACTATTTTAGAGAGCATTTCTATGGATTTTACACTTACTTGAGTTTGACATAATTGTGTATCTCTCCAGGTTGTTAGCTCAGTAAAATGGCTTGAAGATGAATTGGAACTCAATGCCCTTCACAATCCTGGAAGTCGTCGGGCCAGTGGCAATGAGAAAGCAGCTTCAACCCAAAGATCTGCTCTTTCAGCTGCTCTAGGTGGCAGAGTTGATATTGCAGCTATGAGCACAATTTCAGGTTCTATAGATTTCTTAGCATGTTGTTGCACTTTAAAATTGTGATTCTGGTGGTGTTTAATTGTTTTCATCTTTATGCATCTTTCTTTAGTCACTTTGAAAATTTGGTTGTTTAAGGACCTTATTTGGTGGAATCTTCCTTGTTAATGTTAATGAAATATAAATTTTCAAGTCAGCTTTAATTTTGGTGTCCCAATCATGTGTGTTGTTTGCACATTGGTTTTACAGGTGTGAAGGCAACCTATCTTCTTGCTGTAGCATTTTTGGAGATAATACGCTTCAGCAGCAATGGCGGCATCCTTAATGGTGTTGCTAGTTTGAGTGCTTCTAGAAGTTCCTTCAGCTGTGTCTTTGAGTATCTAAAAACTCCAAACCTCATACCGGCTGTGTTCCAATGTTTAACAGCTATTGTTCATAGGGCGTTTGAAGCAGCAGTATTCTGGCTGGTATTTTTCAATTCATTCCATTTAAAGCCTTTCTCTGGCAATGCCCTTCCATTTGTATTTCTACTCATGCAGGGAAAGTTGATTCTTCCCTATAGTGCTTATTTCTTGCATGGAAGGTGTAAATTTTGTAATAATGCACCCGTGTATCTTCTCTGTAAAGTGCCAATTATAATCCCTATAATTCTTCCTCCCAGGACTTCACTTCAGTGAGACAACTAGTGATATCATATTTGTTCTCATACTTTGTTTAAAATGAAACAAATTTGCTACTATAGCCGTGGATGATTTTCACGTGTGACACTAAGTGACTTTTGATTTCTTGTTTCACTGAGACTGTTCTTTGTAGTAGATATAGAAATGGTACCTTTACCTTGTAATATGATTTTTGCTTACTGCTTTCTTCCCCTCTTATCACATTGTGAACATCATTAATGCTTTGATATGGTTTCAGGAAGATCGAATAACTGAAACAGGCAATGAAGCCAATGTTAGAGAATCAACTCTTTTCTCCCATGCCTGTTTTCTTATAAAAAGCATGTCTCAGAGGGAGGAACACATTCGAGATATTTCTGTAAGCTTGCTGACTCAGCTTAGAGATAAGTTTCCTCAGGTATGTTGTTCAGTAATGCTGTTTGCATTAGATTGTCTTTTTTTCCTTTTTTCCTGTGATCCACAACTTCCCTCATCTTATATGGAAGAAATGGAACTACATATATGCAGGTTTTGTGGAATTCATCTTGTTTAGACTCCCTGCTATTTTCAGTTCACAACGACTCACCTTCTACAGTTATTAATGATCCTGCTTTGATAGCGTCTATTCGTTCTTTGTACCAAAGGATTGTGAGGGAATGGATCAGCATATCACTTTCATATGCTCCATGCACTAGCCAAGGTCTGCTTCAGGTTGGTTTTACAATATTTCCACAATCAGATGAAGTTGATTTTGATTTCTTTAATTGCTATGTGAATGTCTGTGACATAGCTGTTGTGCTCGAGTTTTTTCTGATATTTCTTGCAATTTAGTCAGAATCATGCATGCTCTCTTGTATGCTTGTGTCATGCTTCATTTAAACAAGGTCTTATACTAGTCAAATGGTTATGCGGTTATGCGAAACAGAAGTTTCCCTTCTATAGTATTGACAGTTGGCAATGATCAATTATTAATCTGTTTTCTCAATGGTTATATATTTTGATGATAAACATTTGGTATCTCAATAATTATCAAAGATTTGCTTGGAGTAAAGTGTGAATTTCAGATGTAGTCACAATTTTTTTTAAGATGCACTCAGTTTGGATGGTCCCCTCCCTATTTTGGGTGACCTACTGGTTTTTTATATAAGCTGCCTATGAATTACAAGTACATCTTTCTTTGACTTACTGGAATTTTGTTTAGTTCTGCATTTCATTGTAAATCCTTTTGAATATTTTTATGGAAATTAAGCTTCTTGATGTTGGACCAGGATGATCTTGTTTATTTTATAGAGTTTCCACTTTTCATTAAAATTACTTGTGTTTATTTCGTTTTCTGATGGGTTTTTGTTCCTTTGTTTGTGGTTCCAAACACTAGGAAAAGCTTTGCAAGGCAAATACGTGGCAGAGAACGCAACATACAACTGATGTTGTTTCTCTTTTAACTGAGATACAGATTGGGAATGGTAAAAATGATTGGACTGGCATACGAACAGCTAACATTCCTGCAGTCATGGCTGCTGCAGCAGCTGCTTCAGGAGCAAACTTCAAATCGACGGAAGCTTTCAACTTGGAGGTGCTCAGTATTGGTATCGTCAGTGCAACAGTTAAGTGCAACCATACTGGAGAAATTGCAGGCATGAGAAGGTTGTATAATAGCATTGGTGGATTTCAATCTGGTGGCACACCAACAGGTTTTGGTGGTGGTCTTCAAAGGTTGATATCTGGAGCATTTTCTCAACAACCACCAGCCGAGGATGATGCATTTAATGAGATGCTACTTAATAAGTTTGTGCATCTTCTTCAGCAATTTGTCAGTATTGCAGAAAAAGGTGGGGAAGTGGACAAGTCACAGTTTCGTGATACATGTTCTCAGGCCACTGCATTTCTTCTCTCAAATCTGGTAAAATGATGCTCCCCATCTTGTCATTGATTTCCTTGCTGTTAAGCTCAACTACTTTTGGGTCTTACCTTTTCTTTTTCATCTGTTTGATTTATTCCTTGGTGCTAGGCTTCTGAGTCAAAATCAAACGTAGAAGGCTTTGCTCAACTTCTACGTCTTCTTTGCTGGTGTCCAGCGTATATTTCTACACCTGATTCGATGGAAACTGGTGTTTTCATTTGGACTTGGTTGGTTTCTGCAGCTCCGCAACTCGGTTCTCTTGTGCTTGCAGAGCTAGTGGATGCCTGGTTATGGACAATTGATACGAAACGAGGAGTTTTTGCTCATGAAGTGAAGTATTCTGGACCAGCTGCAAAACTGAGACCTCAGCTAGCCCCCGGGGAACCTGAATCGCAGCCTGAAATTGATCCTGTCGAACAAATAATGGCGCATAGAATATGGGTTGGATTCTTCATTGACCGTTTTGAGGTTAGGAATTATTTATAATTGGCAGTTACATATTCTGCTATCAGTTTTCATTCTTTTGTATTTATTGGAATGCATTCTAGGTGGGATAATGTGTTTTTTAGTGGTATTCAGTATTCACATGCAGGAGTTTGCACATTAGAGTTAGATACTAACATTAAATTTAGATATTAGTTGTATTTGTTTTGCAGCAATAAGCAAATAGTTTTCTTATTCCATTAAAATATTGTGTGGTTTGGTGTTGTACAGGTAGTTCGACACAATAGTGTTGAGCAACTCTTGCTTCTTGGCCGGTTGTTGCAGGGGACAACCAAGTCTCCCTGGAACTTTTCATGCCATCCCGCAGCTACTGGCACTTTTTTCACCATCATGCTTCTTGGTCTCAAGTTCTGTTCATGTCATTCCCAAGGCAATTTGCAGAATTTCAAAACAGGGCTTCAACTGCTGGAAGATCGTATTTATAGGTCACTTCCATTGACTACACTTCAAATTTGCTGCATATTCTCTTTATGCTTCAATGACTGTTTACTCAGCCCCCAAGTAACTGAAAGAAGAAAGTTGTATCATATATTTGAAATAATCTGCTAATAAAAAAATTAAAAAAAGGAAAAAAGAAAAAGTACTGAAAAGTGAAAAGAATGAAATAATCTGAAAATGGAATCTTTTGGTGACTGAGGATTGGGGTCTCTATGATTGTTTTATTTTTTTGTGTGCCTGTGTGTTGGTCGGGGTAGGGGATTTGGAAAACTATTGAAGTAGGTCAATGTGCTGGTTATTTTCCTGCAAAAGGAAATGTCGATGAGGATGGTATTCTCAGTTACTTTGTTAGTGGCCTTATCTGTTGCATTGCTGCTTAGCCAATATTTTTGTGGTTCTGCTAGACACCTCCAATGCCTGAGTTAACTAGGTGGCTTGGGAGCACTATTGGTTTGGTTTCAAAGTTCTTTATTGATGATGATTAAATGCTTTAAGTGTTGCGTCATTTGAGGATTGAAAATCATGTTTGGTGCATGTTTCAGGGCCTGTTTGGGTTGGTTTGCTTTTGAGCCTGAATGGTTTGATGCAAACAATGTGAATTTTGCCCATAGTGAGGCTCAATCTGTCTCCCTATTTGTTCACTATATTTCTAATGATGGTCAGTCTGATGCAAGAGGAAGGGGGCATGAGAATGGGACTTATTCGGTTGATATGGTAAGATTATTGCATTTGTTGCATGTGGAATCAATCGCCATGCATAGATCTAAGACATACTTCTTCCACATTTTAATACTTGTATAGATCCTCATCCAATTTTTTTATCACTATCCTATGGTCCTAAATGTATGTGCTTTTTTCACATCCATCTACTGAAGTGGAAGTTCCAGGCACTTCAAAAACACTTTATTCCATTTTTCAAATAATCTAGTAAACTCATGTAATCCTAAATGTAAACCATTTTGGATAACCTTTTGTGGATTTCCTAATACAGAAAGGTGGAGATACAATATATGACCTTTTTTTTGTGTGTTGGGGGCAGCTTCAATAGTTGTTTGAATCTCGGAGCTTGCCTTTGTATTGTATTAGTGGATTAATAAAAAGAAGTGATTACAGAATGATCAGTATCACCCTGTATGGGGCCAGATGGAGAACTATGCTGCAGGTAGAGAAAAACGGAGGCAGCTTCTTTTAATGCTATGCCAGAATGAAGCTGATAGGCTTGAAGTTTGGGCACAACCTACTAACTCTAAGTAAACCTTCACAATTCTATGCAATAAATTCATATTCTGTTGCCTAGTTTTTGAAGATGTTCTTATACTGACTTTCATGGAGTTTTTTTCATCATAAGGCATGCCATTAGTTTCTTAAGATCTTGACTCCTTTTGTGTTTCCATTTAAGGGAAAATACATCTTGGCCAAAAATCAGCTCAGAGAAATGGATTGAATATGCTAGGACTGCCTTCTCTGTGGATCCAAGGATTGCCTTATGCTTGGTCTCGAGGTTCCCAACAAATACTAATCTGAAAGCTGAAGTAACTCAACTAGTTCAGGTATGTATTGCCATATCTTTATTAGCAGGGGTGTAAAATTGCAAGGAACTGATGATATGAAACACCTGAATAAGAATTAACATTTGTAATTTAATTGTTGGTTAGAAGATTATATCATTTAGGAAAATCATCTTTTGAATGGTTGTTATGGAGTGTGGAAGTATAAAAGCTTATTGGGAACTAGTTAAAAATCAATTTGAACCATTGGAAAGCGGAAAGTAAGAGACTTCATGTTTAATTCTGTGCCACTAAATGATCTGCTATCATTTTCATAGACTATGAAGTGGAGATATTATATAAATACCGGAAACAAGAATATTTAAATTTTTTAAGCTGTGCTTGCAGAAGGGGATTTCTGTTCTGCTGCACTTGCTTTATTTACATTTTTGCTAAAGTGATCTTCGGTATTTTTATGGTATCTTGTTTTTAGTTTTACATTTTTCCTAATGTTCTAGTTATTGTTGAATTTCTTTCATTTTGAAGTATCATTGATGTTTTTTAGATCCTTTTTTTTTTTTTATAGCATCTTGTTTTTGTCTTGTTTGGCCATAATTTGTTTGTTCTTTCTTATTCTTTTGTTCTTTTTTCTTCTTGTTCATTTTTGGTTAGAACCTGATTCATTTTTTCCCTCCTGAATCTCTTCTATTCTTCTACTGTCCATGGGTATTTGATTTTCTTTAGGATTTTTGCCCATAAAAACATCATGATTTCCTTTGATATATAAATTTGAAGTCTAGATCCTAAAACATGACTCAAACAACAATGTTTTTTTTTTGCTTAAAGTATCCTTTAATTATCAGTGATGAGTTGAACCTTTTATCATTTAATAACCATACAAATTTAACAAACCCAAGACCAGGGGCAAGTTCAGCAATTGATAGTAGAATTAGTTTGCATCTCTTGTTTATTAGGTGCTCTAGTGTAAGGTTGATATCATCGCATTCATTTTTTTGTAGCATTTCATTGTCATGCATCCTTTTTGATACCTTGGTGTAAAAGTGTTTTGCCTCTTTGGATTGGAGCATGCTAAGCTTGTATCAGCTAAGTTGGGTTGAAATGGTCCAGTGTTGTCAAAGGCAAAAGGAGTGAAAAGGCGCCAGGCCTGTAAAATGCTCGAGGCACTAGGCGCACGCCTAAGCGCTTGCCTGAATGAACCAAGGCGATATGCTATAGATTAAAAAATATAATATGTATAATATTATATTATATAAATCTAAAATATATATCTTCCCAATTAAGATTAGATCATTAGAAAATCAAAAGGAAATATAAAATAGCTTAACATAGTCATATAAAGTTATATTTTTCACCCTTAAAACAAAATAAGATAATTTAAAGTAGTCAAATAAATTAAAAAGCAAACTTTTATATCATCATCGTTATTCATTAATCTTTAAAAACATCTTCATCCATGCTTTCTTGTTCTGTACTTGTGTTGTTGTTCTTTGACTCTGTTCAACATAAAGTGTGGTTGGTGTTTCTCTTCAAGTGTCCTTATCTCCCACATTAATGATTTTTTATTATTTTTTTACCCTAATCTTTGTTTTTTATAAAAATACCCCTAATTTGTTTCTTGTGGTAAATTAAAAAATGGACAAATAGGTCAAAACATAAATCAATTAAAAAGAAAAAAGAAAAAAAGAAAAATCCAACAGAAAAAGAAGTATTTCAACTAGGCACTCTCTTTAATGCCTAACGCCCACTCACGAGGCGCTCGCTTAGGCAATGCTTCATTGAAATTCATCGTTCAAGGCTAATAAAGGTGTTGTGGCCTTGCTGGAGCGCCTAGGCAAGCGCCTCAACACCTCTTGACACCACTGAAATGGCCTTATTTGTTGTTTTAATTTGAAGTTAAAACTCAGTGCCCCTGGCTAATTCAAAACCATTGATTTGATAAAGAGTGATGAAGAAATGTGATCTTTTATCTTTTTTTTGATAAAAAAAATTTGGCGATTATCCTTGCCTAACTCTAAATTACTCTAATAATTTTGTTTGTAAATATCATCTATAAGCAAGGATATTCTTCTTTAGTTTTGTGGAAAGTTGGAATGGGAATGATTTATGTTGCCCTTTGGTGATGCCAGCCGTCTTTAATTTTTCTGGTGTTTCCATTGCAGTCACATATTTTGGACCTCCGCTGCATACCTGAAGCATTGCCATATTTTGTCACCCCAAAGGCTGTTGATGAAGATTCAGTGCTTTTGCAACAACTGCCTCACTGGGCTGCTTGTTCAATCACACAAGCACTCGAGTTCCTGACTCCTGCATACAAGGGTCATCCACGTGTGATGGCATATGTTCTTAGAGTTTTGGAGTCTTATCCTCCAGAACGAGTGACCTTCTTTATGCCTCAGCTAGTGCAGTCTTTGCGATATGATGACGGGGTGGGTTATCTGATGAATCTTGCCATTTGGGTTTATTTTAATTTTTCAGTTCAGGCTTGATTGGGGAAGCCCTAACCTTATACTAAAAGAGGGGTTCTGGTGAGGTGGAGGATGGCATATCAAATCAATTCGAACCTGTATAGTTCTTATCGATTTATGTTGCATGAGACAAGCAAACCAAGGGAAAATTTTATTTTTATTTTTTTAAAAGGGGAAAAACTTCTTTTGTAAACATCTTTTATCCACACCGACCTTTAGCCTCTTACTCATTGTAACCTCTCATCTATACTAGTGGAATTGTGGACAATCAGGTTGATGGGGAGTTGGATCAGTAGGGTCTAGTTTGTCTATTTAACCTTATAAAGCTCCAGAATTGAGACAGGGATTACATACTAGTCCTTTCTTGAGAATGAGATTTTAATACTGCCACCGCAAATCTGCAAGCATCTTCATATTCACTGGATCTGTGCTTATATTATTTTTGCAGAGGTTAGTAGAAGGATATTTACTCAGAGCAGCTCATAGAAGTGATGTATTTGCCCATATTCTGATATGGAATTTGCAGGTGTGGAAAGATTCATAGATTTGTGTGGCTAAAATGTCTGCTAGTTACTAACATATAATAGTCTTATATTCTCTTCTCTGGGTTTCTATAAGTCGTGAGTTTCTTATGCATGGCAGGGTGAAACGTTTACATCAGAATCAAAGGAAGCTTCTTCTGGAAAGGTATATATAGGTTTTACTTTTAGTCAACCAGAACTCTTCCCTTTAGACATAATCTAAGCATTACTCTTGACACCACAGAAACTGTGAATAGTAATGGCCCCTTTATGCATGGATACTTTATATGGAAGGTTAGGCATGTGTCCCAAGTGGGATATAAGTTTATTAGTTCGCATTTTGTTCATTTGACCCAGTAGAATACAAGAGTTCCACAATATATGAAAGGGATCAGAGGAAAGGCTTGAGAGATACCACCTTACACCGCTCCCTTACTGTATGTGTGTATTTGTCATATTTGGTTTATGAGGAGCCTGGTCTTAATGGTGCAGTGTGTCAAGAGGTTTTTGGCATTAGGAAAATGTATATACATATGCTAAAACACAGTACACTACAGGTGGTTGGTGAATATTAATAGCAAGTTTTGCAATCACAACCTGCTATGTAAACAATTCCATGTCACATTGGATTACTTGAGATAAGTGTCACCTTTTGTGGATGTATGTACAATCTAGGGTGTTTTCATATCTAGGATATATGGGCTGTTCCTGAGATGCTACATGTGCATGTGCATCATGCTTAACTACTAGATTTATATATGCTTTTATTTCAGAATGTTTCCTTTCAAGCAATGTTGCCAGTTGTTCGTCAGCATATTATTGATGGTTTCACTCCCAAGGCCCTGGACTTGTTTCGAAGGGAATTTGATTTCTTTGATAAAGTTACATCTATATCTGGTGTTCTTTATCCACTTCCTAAAGAAGAACGCCGGGCTGGTATTCAGAGGTATACCCCTAATCTCTTAGGTAGCATTTGGATGCTGTCTCGAGACGTTAGAGATGAAGATAGTGGGGACATAGGGGACATGTCTCCCTTTGTTGAAAGTAAAAACCAAAATTGTTCCAGAGACCAATTTATTTTGTCTCTATCTGTGTCTTTATCCAAACAAGTTTTTGTCCCCATTGTCTCCGTCTTTTTTGTCTTGTGACAGTAATCCAAAGCTACCTTAATGCCTAAGCTCACTCTGTTTATGGCTTGTATCTTGCTGTTGATGTTGCCCTTTGGCTTGCAACAATAGGGAGTTGGAGAAAATTGAATTGGAGGGGGAAGACCTTTACCTACCAACTGCTCCTAACAAGCTTGTGAGGGGTATCCGGGTGGATAGTGGAATACCTTTACAATCTGCAGCAAAAGTTCCCATCATGGTGACATTTAATGTGGTTGATAGGTGTGGGGACCGGAATGATGTAAAACCCCAAGCTTGCATTTTCAAGGTATGATTGTGAATAGATCACTGCAACTAAAATTCTTATTGGACCCAAAAAAACTCTAGTTATAAAATCCCCTATAGAATGTACCACCAATGACACTGATATTAATAAATTCATATACATGATGAACCATATGCACATGTATTATTTATCTAAAGGGGTTTCCCATTTTCAGGCCATGTTATGTTTCTGATCACATAATTTAATGAGGCTTGCAGAAATTCTTTTGGATTTGAATGGAATAAATGGCATGGATGATAGTAAAATGCGTCTTCCTTTGTGAACTAAATTTTGTCAGTTTTATGTTTTGGTTCTCATTCAAGCTGCGTGATATTAGATGGCTTAATTGACACTTTCCATTTTTCAAGGTAGGAGATGATTGTCGACAGGATGTTCTTGCCCTTCAAGTGATAGCACTCCTTAGAGATATATTTGAAGCAGTTGGAGTTAATCTCTACTTGTTTCCTTATGATGTCCTCCCAACTGGCCCGGAGAGAGGTATAGTTGAGGTGAGTGTTTGTCTGTAGCCTTTATTTTAGCTGTGCTTGTCTGGTGCAATGTTACCTGGAAAACAACTCAATACAATATGCAGAATGAGAGCAAGAGTACAGTTTGCCATTTAGAGTGGAATGCGGTCCCAACAAGACATGTTCATATAGAGTTAGGAATGCCATTCCAGAAATGGTAATTTTGTAATTCAAGACTAATAGCCAATCTCTAAACATCAGACTTCCCAAAATATTAGTCCTCCTTCCATTCCCTTTTGATGTGGCAAGGCTCAACCTACCATCCTAAATTATCTACGCTGTTTTAAAAGAATCTTCTGTAATGTTGTATGTGTATTGCTTATATGTTACTAACCATGTTTAATCACACAGGTTGTGCCTAAAACACGAAGCAGAAGTCAGATGGGTGAAACAACAGATGGCGGTTTGTATGAGATCTTTCAACAGGATTATGGGCCCGTCGGCTCTCCTAGTTTTGAAGCTGCACGCAAGAATTTTATCATTAGCAGTGCTGGTTATGCAGTTGCCAGTCTTCTACTTCAGCCGAAGGATAGACACAATGGGAATCTTCTTTTTGACAAGTACACATCTTTTTATTCTTCTATTTTTATGGAAAGTAATTGTTGATTGTAATGGGTGGGGAGTCATGTTAGTTCATTCATGCATAAACATGCAATCCTAGTCAATATGGAAAGGAAAGGGGGGGAAGTGAAAAAAATAAACATAATTCCAAACACAAATCAACGAAGTCATTAATTTTATTTTATCTCGTCTATTCATTTATTATCTCGACTGATAGCTCATTTTACCTTGTAGTTTGAGCTAGTACAACCAGTTCTTGAAAACCTAGGATTTAATATTAGGTTTAGGATTTTGAGAGAAGATTGACAACTTAACACTGCCATTCATGTCAATGCAGCGTGGGGAGGCTTGTCCACATTGATTTTGGTTTTATCTTGGAAACATCACCTGGTGGAAACATGCGCTTTGAGAGTGCGCACTTCAAGCTGAGCCATGAGATGACTCAATTACTAGATCCCTCTGGTGTTATGAAGAGCGAAACTTGGTTGCAATTTGTAAGGTAAGATTGGTGCTTGTTTTTGGATATTCTCTCTTGTTATCTGCTTTCATGGACAAGGATTCTGAGAGGGTGACTGTTTGGTTTCCCACCATTTGTCAACAGCTTGTGTGTGAAGGGGTACCTGGCGGCCCGCCGCTACATGGATGGGATAATCAACACTGTGATGTTGATGCTTGACAGTGGATTACCTTGCTTCAGTAGGGGTGACCCAATTGGAAATCTTCGCAGGAGATTTCACCCTGAGATGAGCGAGCGTGAAGCTGCCAATTTCATGATCCGTGTGTGCACAGATGCCTACAATAAGTGGACCACTGCTGGCTATGACTTGATACAATATATTCAACAGGGCATTGAGAAGTAAATAGAAACGTAAAGAGTTAATTGTAAATGTACATGATTGCTTGTAGTTTTGTAATTGTTGTGTAGGTTTACAGCTGTGATTTTTTCAAGGGGTTTGCACTTCAGAGAGATGAGGTAAATATTGGGAAAACGGCAAAATTCTAAAAATTGAGTCCTTGTAACCTGGTGGTGGATTACTTGTGCGGTTTGTAAGAATACTGTTTGTGGATCCTATACATAATGAAATTCATGGTTCTCTCGTTGCCAGTACAAGAAACAAGCCATGAAACCCCGCACCTCTCGCTCTTGAAACAATTCCTTTCCTTTCAAGTAATCTTCAATATTTTTCTTATCCTTGCCAGCTTTGTGTTGTTGACTGTTTAATTGGCATGCTATAGAGTACGGGCAGTTTTTGCTTCCTTTTATATATATATATAATGCGGCTGGACACATGAAGAAATTGTTATACGGGGCTATCCTTTCTACATTATGAAGGAGGGGATTAGATAAACTCACCTCTATCTCTCTCATTCCAAGTATAAGCAGCTGCTTAGTTTACCCTATTCTTTACGCGCAACATCCACGGTGATCCATGACATGCAGCCCAATAAAGCCCACGTGCTTCTAGCTCATAGCACCACCTTAATCGTGTATTTTCTTTTATCTCATTTCGTTTTGATAATTGCGTTAGCAAGTCTTTCTGATTTTTATATTATAGTGTGTTGTATTTTTTAAAAGTTTTTTTATTTAAAAATATATTAAAATGATTTATTATTATTATTTTTTATATTACAACATCAAAATTATTAAAAATACTAAAAACAAATATTAATTTGATGCTTGTATAATTAAAATGCATTCAAAAACAGTAACTACCACACTTTCTTACATTCAAAAAATTCTTTGTAGTCCATATAATAGAAATTGTCCACACTCTCATGCATTTAGAAAATTCTTGGTAGTCCATATAATAGAAATACAATTTGCTAAACAGAATTATATTAAGAATTATATTATGCAGTTCCAAATCCTATTATTTTATTATTATTATTTTTGATATTCCAAATCCTATTTTTTGGAAAGTGATTTTTTTAAGTGATTTCAATGAAAAGCTGATTCTTGCAAAATTGATTATTTTTCTATGTTTTGCTGTGTGACATCCTAATTTAGAATTATTACAAATGGAGAAATTGAAATTATCCTGATTTAATAATAAAAAAAATTAGGTTACATAAATCATCATCGCTGATAAGTTGACTTTTTAGTTGATATTTTTATAAATAAAAATAATTTTAAATAAAATGAATCTGGTAAGCATGTCAAATCCAAATTAGTTGGGTCTGGTTGTGAACTAAGTTTAAGATAACATGAGTTTAATGAATATGTCAAATCTAAAAAATTTGGACATTACTAAATTTTAAGGCTATATGTTTGATCGTGGACGACTCTCTACAATAAAAGTATTAAAGACATGATAAACTATAATGTCTAACTTATAGGTGTATACAAGGTCTTTTAAGAGATCTATCATATTTACTATCTCAATAATGATATGTAAGATATATTTGTCTTTCATTAATGTCGTTGAAAGCATAAGACTTTTTAGTCCTTCTCTTCTCCGAAAACGACAAGGTTTAGGGGGTATAAATACCCTGTGAACCATTCAAGTAAAATATTAGAACTTTTTATCTCTTAAGATAAATATATATAGATTTCAGAGTATTAACCAACTTAAAACTCAATAACAAATATATTTACAATGCTCTATTAAATAATTTATTAATTTAAGTTATTTAATACATTTCTTATAAATATACTGATTTTATCATCGGAGAGTCAAGTCCTCCCGATTAGGACTGTTTTTACAGGTATTCAAGCTTATATTCATAAGTCTAAAGTTCCTTAAATTAAAAAGAAGAAATCCAAGCACTTGAACGTATTGATTAACCACCATCTCAAATACTAAATAACATTTTATTTATATATTTTAGATTTTAGTTAATTATCATTTACAGCTGGACCACCTCTTCTAAGTCTTCGTTTTCGCTGCATTTCAGCCTAAATAAAAAAGATTATGTAATCAATAAAATCAAAACAGCAGGAAAAAAGGAGAATAAAGAAAAGGAAAGATCCCTTTAGCCATGGTTGCAAGTAATTCAAGTTCATGCAATCCATCCAAGAGAAGGAACCACTTATTCAAATACGTGAGCCGACCACTCAAATATCCAGTTTTCTTCGTCATGTTGGAAAGGGAAATGTGTAGAAAAGTAAAACAGAAGAAGACAGCGCGTACCAATGAATAAAAGGGAACCCAATTATATGGCAGGAATCAACCAATCCAAGGCTACTACACGAAGCTCATTTCTTACATGTTCATTTCAATCTCCGATAATTGACAGGTATCCATCTTTTTACACACAAGCCGGTGAATTCTGTTTTCCGAACACATTACTGTTCCCATAATTAGCTAATTGCGAGAAGTATTTAAGATAAAAAGAAGAAGGGATATTCACTATATTATCTTTTTGATTCATTAGATATCTGATTTTTGTTCTTCTTCTTTTCCATGAACGTCCACAAGCTTCTCATCTTCACACCATCTCAAGCGTTATTTTGCTCCAGTCTCCCATCCTTGCTAAAAAAAGAAGGAAAGAAAAAACTAATCTAACATCTTGAGAAAAGAAGAAGAAGAAGAAGAAGAAGAGATACATTTATCACACTATTCTTAAGCTTTAGTTCCCATCTGGATTTGACCATCATTTCCACCGTGAACTTCCTCCTCCTTTTTCCCATCCTTTAAAACAGACCTCCAGCTGATAAAATTACCAAAAAGCACTTCCATGTCCTCCAAGGTTCTTCCTCGTGTCTCAGGAAAACATGCAAAAAAGAATACCCAAGCCACTGTTGCAAAACCTGCGAACAGGAAAAAGGCCCCACCAATAGATATAGCCTTGTATAGCATAATAAAAGTTGTAGATATTACCCCACTTGTCACTCTATTCATGGCCACCCCCATACCTGTCCCCTGAGCGCGTAATCTCAACGGGAAAATCTCTGAACTATAAACCCAAGGTATCGGTCCCATTCCTATGGAGAAGAATGCAACAAAAGCTAACACCATAGCGATTGATAATGCAACTGCCCATGGTAGTTTCTCAGGTGAATGATCAATTATTGTCAGCCCGAATCCGAGGGTTGCTAGGGATAGTACCATACCACCAACACTACTTAAGAGCAGCGGCCGTCGCCCGATCCTATCTAGTAGGAATGTGGCCACTAAGATAAAAACGGTCTTGGTGAATCCAACCGCTACAGTTGCCAGTAATTTATCATTGGATGATGTGATTCCGGCCTTTTCGAAGATGTTGGTACTGTACAAAACGACCGCGTCTATTCCTGAAGCTTGTTGGAAGAAATGAATACCGATCCCACAAAGCAGGATGTGACGAACAGGACGTGTGGGATGAACGAATAATTCTTTCCAAACACCTTCGCCGTGACTCTTTTTCTGCACACGGACAACGTCATCGTTGCAATCTTGAGGGATTCCGGCGGCTTCTTTTATGTCTGACAATCTCTGTTGAGATTCTTCTTTAGTGTCGGAGGTTTTGTCAAGAACTTTCCTAGCATCACCGAGTCGACCTTGCATGACTAGCCAACGTGGAGACTCGGGCATGCCTATAACAACCAAAGCTAAGAAAACTGAAGGAATTGCTCCAACTCCAAGCATGATTCGCCAACCTAAGTTAGTTGGGAGCTTAGAGAAAGCATAATTGGATACATATCCTAGTAAGATCCCAACATTGATGAATACCTACACCAGAAACAGAGTCACAGAAGTTATGTTAATATCAATTATTCCCCATATATTTTTAAAGGGTTTTTTGACATTAAAATTGCTAGAAGTGGGATTCTTGTGAGTGTATTGAGATTTAATTAGTATTTCAAACTAAACATTTTAGGGATATTATCGAGTCTTACATCCATTTTTGGTATATAACTACGAATTAAATACTCTTAAGAAACTGGAAATTAAATTAGTAAAAATAGCATTCTATTTGCACTTCTTCTTTAGTCTCTCTCTTGCCTAGTGAAGAAATTGCAAAGCAATGGCCTTAAAAAACAACAATTTCTTTTGCAAAATTAAAGAAAACGTATATGAATACTTACTTCTGGGAATGAGGTGAGAAATCCACGAGAAGAAGCTGGCGAAACTTCAGTGGTGTAAACAGGGGCAATCATGAGGGCAAAACCGACACCAATACCAGCAACAAAGCGAGCAACCATGAGAAATGCATAATTTGTGGAAAATCCCATGAGCAGAGCTCCAGCAAAGAAAACGGCTCCTGCCACCACAATAGTGTATCGACGACCAATCCAGTCAGAGGTCACCCCAGCAGCGGCTGAGCCAACAAGAGAGTACCAGTTGAGAGTTCCCACAAGTAATCCTACTTGCACGTCACTGAGTTTAAGGTCAGTTTGGATGTAGTCCTTGGCTCCACTCATTACTCCGATATCTATCACCAAATATACATGTTGTGAAACAAGTTGTTAGGATAATGTAAAAAATGAAGGCAAGATCAAAGTTCTATGTAAAGAAGTATTTTCTTGGAAAAAAAGAAAATCTTTTTTGCTGCAAGTCTCACTCTTCGTTGAGGGTTAACAGAGCTAGTTTTTTGGAATCTTCACTAGCAGTATTCCAAGTGATGAAAAGAATGGTTTGAGAGAAAATTGAGTCCTCACCATAACCAAGTAAGATTGAAGCCACGGAAGCTGTGATTGCGCAAGCAAAAGCAAATTTGTTTCTTTTTGGTTTCTTTACAGGATCAAAATCTGCTAGTGTTTTCTCTGTTGTGGGTTGGCTAGGATTGACATCCCTTTCTGAGTTTAGACCTGCAGACATGATCTATTCGCCTAAACAAAGAGAGGGAGAGACAAAGAGTTGGTTTAAGCTAAGCAGTGCTAGTGTTGTACCCTTATTTTGGATAAACTCATGCAGCCATGCGAACTTGAAGTTGGGGATGCAGCCATAAGTGGGAGGCTGGAGTCGCTTAAATAGAGACCAGCAGGTTGACATCATCATTTTGGTAACCTGGTGACCAGTCTAGCTGGTTATAAAGCAAACAACACTAATCTTGATTGTACCTTGAATGGTTGGTCTTAGTGGTGGTGAGTAAAAAAACCGAAAAATCGATTAAATCGAGAAAACTAGAAAAAAAACGAACCGTGAAAAAAAACCGATTAGAATTTTTAAAAAACCGACCGGTTCGGTTTTATAAGCCTGAAACCAAAAAAACTGAACCGAGCCAAACCGGAAAAAACCGAGCCAAACCAGAACCGGTCAGTTTGAACATGTTTCATTCTGGTTTTTTTTTTTAAAAAAAACCGATTTGATTATTTTTTTTTATAAAAACCAAATCGAATCGAAAACGATCACTCTTAATTAGTCTAATAGCTAAACACTAATTAGGGTTGTATGTTGAAGTGGGTGGTCTAATAGGCATTTTTAGTTAATTAAAAAAAATACAATGTTAAAATCCTATTTCTAAACAATTTGGTTTTTGGCTTTTTTTTTAAATTATTTATTTTTATCTAACTAGGTTTTTTATTGGATCAATCAGGTTTAATTGAATCGATAAATATGCTAGTCAATTCAATTATAAATAAATCAACTTGTTGAATTGGTTAGGTTATACAACTAGGCATGCTCTTTAAAGAAAGAAAGTAATTAACAAGAGGGGAAAAGGGAAAGAAGTTGAAAGGTGCTCGCTCTCCACTTTAAAACTTTTTGAGTTATAAGTTAAAATCCCTTCAGAGCTTGCTTTTATGTTAATATATTTATTTTTTAATCAATAATATCTTGATATCCATTAAAAAAAAATAAACATACATTAGATCCATCTTGCCACGTATATAGATTGAAAAAAATTAAAATATTGATACAACATTAAAAAAAAACTTTAAAAAATTAAAACAACACTATTTCGAATAAATAAAAAAATTATTAGAGTTTACACGTCAGGTCATGAGTTAACTCTCGGTCACCCGAGTTTAAATAGTAAATTGCCAACACAGTTCAAAGCAAAACTAGCTTGGACTAACCATCTAGGTGGTGGCCCAGTAGTAAGAATTTGAGATCAAGAGGTTTGCTCCCTCTGTGGTCTCAGGTTCGAGCCCTGTGGTTGCTCATATGATGGCCACTAGAGGCTTATATGGTCGTTAACTTCAGGGTCCGTGGGCTTAGTCGAGGTGCACGTAAACTGGCTCAAACACCCATATTAAACAAAAAAAAAAAAAAAAACTAGCTTGGACTAGTATCATGATCGAATCACCTGGCTCTTTGAAGCGACCTTCAAAAAAATATGAAATCATTAACTGGAACATGCACAGTACAGATGCATGGCAAGATCTTGGGTTTATACCTGGGACTCTAGTTGATGACTAGATTATGCTTATATTATGCTGCTAGTCATATTAATTTTTTTAATATAAAGAAAATATTTAGTTGTTGTTTTTTCTAGTAAAAAAAATTAAGTTGTGTGGGGATTGATCCAATGTGACTCGGTCTTTCTGACAGGTTCGGTCTTTTTGACAGGTTTAAAGATGACCCGAATAACCGGTAAAAATATAGTTTGACTCAAAATAAATATCTAAATGAAACTTTTTATAAATATTGAGACGACAACATATTAAATTAATTTTGCTCAACACGAGTTAACTTGTCAATTCACATGCCGAATCATGAAATCATACAAATTATAAAGCTCACTTTCTAATAAATTCAATGTTAAAAGATGAAATTGAAAAAAAATCAATTAAAAAAAAATAACCCGAGTCATCTATGGTTAACATGTTAAACCCGTGACCTGGATTATGAGACCAATATAACCCAATAGAAAGCAAATTGGAATAAATTATGAACCTTAATTCTAATCAACTCAATAATGAAAGATGAGATTGAAAAAGAAATCAATTAAAAAAAAAGATAAAAAATAATTCGAGTGAACCTGGATTAAACCACCAAACTTATGACCCAAGTCATGAGATGAAGATAATGTCATAGAAAACAAATCGAAACAAATCAAAAAGTTTAATTCTAAATTAACCCAATATTAAAGAATTAAACTGGAGAAAAAATTCAATAAAAAAAAATAAAAAGATTTGAATCAATCAAGTTAACCTGTTAAAACTACAGTTTGAGTTATAAAAATAAGATAATTTTATAAAAGATAAATAAATAAAAAATTTAAAGTACAATTTCTAGTTTTTATTTTTTTATTTCTATTATTAATGTTTATAATTACAATTATATAATAACGTTGACGGGAAAAAGTGCTTGCCCAAAGTCTCTGCCGTCTTCGCATCATTCATCTCTACTCTGTTTAAGATAACGACTTGGTCTATAAACAAAACTTTAGGACCAATTCGGCAGGAAATTAATGTTAACAAGTTCTGGCATTCATGCCTCCTGTAGAAAGGTATTCGCCGTTAAACTAATTCGTGCCTAGATTTTCCATTTTCCGACGAGATGCACACTTCTTTTCGTTTCCATTCTCCCTTCTTTATATTTTGCCTAAAGCAGGAGGTGATCAGTACCAATCTTCCAGAGGAAATTGGGTTCTCCTTTTTTTTTTTTTTTTTTTTAATGAGGATATATGTATTCATTTCCAATTTTGCATTTTGTTCGTAGAATCCTGTGTCCGATTATATTAATACGTACGGCAAAGCAGAGATAAGATGGGATTTTAATAATAAAACACTATCCAGAAATAAAAAGAATTTATCACACCATTGATTTAAAGATGCTCTAGTCATTTCACCCAGAAATAAAAAGAAATTGAGGCTAAATATCTCGGGTCGAGCTTAAGCCTTAAGGATGGTAGTAAAATTGGGTCAGTGACCTGTTTTCTCTCCAGATTAGCTCAATGGTCATAAAAGGAGATTCGAGGAGATCCCTCCATCTGATATTATTCGGAAAAGCCAATACCTCAAACACAGTTGCTCCCGAAAAAAAGAAATTGTGAAGAGTTTTCTCTCCAGATTAGCACGATCCCTTTTCAATTAATAATAATAATAATAATAATAAACTTTGTTCAGCCTTGTCAAAGAATTATCTCCACCTAATAAGAAGGTCTCAAGATATGATTTATATTATTCTCTAACACACCCCCTCAAGTAAAAGCCTTTTAAACTTGAAACTTGCACATGTCCACATTACGTTGTGCTTAATTTTTATCAAATAAATGAGGATGGTGAGATTCGAACTCGTGACCGCTTGGCCATAAATACTCCGATACCATGTCAAAGAACCATCTCAACCCAATAGATTAAACTGTTAAGTAAAATTTCAAAATATAATTTATATTATTCTCTAACAAGTCTGGCATGAACGGAAAAGCATAGAGAAGACAAGACAAGGGTCATTTTAAGAAGAGAAACTTAATAAATCTTGCAATAAAAATTTCAAGTGATATATATTTTTCCTGCACTCTGTTCATGTTTCGCATTCAACGGATGCATGCACCTTTTATTTTGTTAACTCTGTGTTTAAACTTTCAACGTCTTACTTATGCCATCGCACCTCTGCAATTCTATTTCGAATCGACACTAGCAGATGTCACTGTTGTACTGAAAGTGAACTTGGACAAATAATTGAACAGAGAGACCTTCGGCTCTAGAGATGGGTCCCCGTCTGCCTTTGGAAACACTAAACAGCTCGATATACGTCACTTCGAATTTTCTCATTGGCCTCGTGACAGAACAGAACACTACTACCATTCCTCTGCTGATTTCTCTGAACCACTACCAATCTGTGACAACAGCGAGCAGCTACCACAAAAAATATATTAAATCTGACAGAAGTAATGGTAATTAGTGATAGTTTAACTAAAGATTCAAGCATTCAGGCAACTCATTAATTTTCGTGCATTTTCCCCCCTTGATTAATTAGCATAATTCGAATATTGCACTGCCGATTTTGGCAGCATGAGAGTCACAGTTGGATTCAAAGTTCTGGTAAATCTGGACTCAGTCGAGTTCATTAATGACGAAATTTATTTTTCCTTTTATTTTTTTTCTACTAAACACAAATATCATATTTTTGCATTACTATATTTTTATACTCGAAAATATATTAAAATAATATTTTATTATTATTTTTAAAAAATTATTTTTAACATTAACACATCAAAACGATCCAAAAAACATAAAAATAATTAATTCTAAACAGTGTTTTAGCAATTCAGAACTGCATCTTAGATTTATCTCACATGAACCTCACTTTTCAAAGAGTTGCAAATGCATTTCCACCCCATCCACAAAATCCACAGCATCAATCCAAGCTTCTTTGACAATAAGTAGTTTTAAGGAAAAATTGTTTCATTTCTTGGAATTACTCTGCTTCTTTGACAATAAAGTGCATTCTCGCTTTATAATTTCAAGTTTGATACTGTAACATGCATCATCTCCATGTGCCGTGGTGTAGGACTTGGAATTTGGAGAGGGATGTCTCTCGATAGAAAACTTTACCACAAGAAAGAAGGCTATATGATTTTAGTCACTTTCTGTCTTCCATAAACCCAAGGATTTTTCTAGAAATGAAACACAAAATCCCACAACCTCACAATGCTCCATCATCACTTTCCTTCTCCAATCCGATACAGATCTCTGCCCTGCTAAATTCCAAAAGAGGAGGGGGCTCTGCTGTAATCATCTCTATCCAATCACTCCAAAAAAGAGCTTCGTCATGGTTAGAAACTGAGCTTGGACTGTCCTCGGAGGGGACCATGAATCATCAAAAGACACACGTGATGTAGAAATTGACTTCAAAGTAAACACACTGACTGCTTGGTCTTGGTTTTCTTTTAAATAATAATTAAGGTGTTAAAATGTCCAAAGGCGAAAGCTGGTAGTCCTACAAGGCAACTAGTGCTGGTTTCATGGAAAGAACGGGTTGTTGTTCAACTTCAATCCTATAATTTGAGCAAGGGGCGGTGTTATTTCTCAATCAATCTTATCACTTCATAGAACCAAAGTCACACCACCCGTTTCTTGCATCAACTTGGCTGTGTTTGATTTCTTTTGAATATTTTTGAAATTAAATATCTTCTTAATTGTGTCTAATTAAGACTCCTTTTCAATTCCGAATCTCATTCTGCTTTCTAATCTTGCACTCTATCATTAACTAGTTAAAATCTCTAAAAGGTGGCCGTTGAACAGCTGGTGGGGGAGTTGAATCCGTGGACAATTTATCAGCCAGCCAACCTTTACCAGTTTACGTTAACTTATTCATATCCAAGTGAAGGTTTTGTGGATAAACATAATCGCATTGCTAAATCCTATATATAAAATATCAAAAACAAAGATTTTGTAGAGAATATCTCTAATTATTTTTATTGATATTACAAGTAAGTGTGTGTGTGTATCTTTCTATTTCCACTTGCTTTGTTCAATCATGTTGAATGGCTTATTGTCACAAAATAGATTCATTGCCTCTTTTGGTTTAAATCCCAAGTGATTCCACAGATTTCTCAACCACAATAGCTCATATATCCTAAAAGCCATACCTCTATATTGTGTTTTTACTCCTCCAGGTTACGAGATTCCCACCGATAAAGGTGAAATATCTTGAATTAGATCATCTCTTATTAGTTGAGTCTGTCCAATCAGCATCATATACCCTTCTATCTTTGAATGACCATGTTTTGTGATCAATACTATTTTATTAGGAGCACTCTTTAATATCTCAATATATGTTTTACAACATCTATATGAGGCTTTCGTGGATCATGCATGAAGTGACTCACTGTATATATAATGTCTAGCCTAGTATAAGATAGATAAATTAGTTTTTCCACAAGTTATTGATATCTCCTTTTATTTGCTGAGTTTGAGCTTGAACACTGAAACAACTTATGATTCTACTCAATACAAGTTTCAACCGGCCGGTTTACATCGAAGCATTATTGTCTCAGATAATTAATAAATCAAGGATGTTTTTTCATTGTGACAAGAAAACACCATGATTTGATCAAGCTACCTCAATCCCAATGAAATATTTAAGGTCTCCAAATTGTTTCATCTCAAACTCGGAAGCTAAATACTGATGTTGCTTAGAAATCCCATCATAATCATCATCTGTCACCACCATATTATCAATATAGATAATTAAAATAATAATTTTACCATGTCTATGTTTCAAAAAGTGTGATCTAAATTACTTTATAAACTTGGTAAATCTACCAAACCAAGCTCCTAGAGATTGCTTTAATCCATATAGTGTCTTTTTCAGTTTACATATTATTGTTGAACCTGAATATGTTGACAAACAGAAGGAGGATCCATATATACATTTTCAGTTAAGTCACAATATAAAAAAGTATTTTTTACATCAAACTAAAGAAGTGGCCAATCTTGGTTGGCTTCTAATGATAAAAGTACTCTTACAATATTGAATTTAGCAATTGAAACAAAAGTTTCTTGATAATCTACACCATATGATTGTTTATAACCTTTCATGTTCAGCTAATCCTTATATCTCTCTACAATTCTATATGCTGTGTTTAATAGTAAACATCCATCTACACCCCCACAGTTTTATTCCTTGTATGCAAAGAAACAAGTTCCCAAGTGCCATTTTTCTCTAGTATATCCATCTCTTTTGTCATAGCATGAATCCACATAGAATCCTTTAAAGTATATTGTGTTTTACTAGGAATGGAGATAGAGGATAATTGGAATGTACATGATGTATATAACTTGGACAATTTTGCAGTTGACACATGATTACTTGTAGGATATTTCACTTTAGCTTTAGGGTCGGGTTCATATTTAGCTGGTGGTTAACCATGGTTAGATTGAGGCAGAAGATGGTATTAGAGTACTAAATTAGAATTACGATCATTATCATGAATATTAGAACCAACAAGAATGAGATTAGAAGGAATGGAATCAGAAAATGAAAATTCCTCTAGTGAGTTTCCCATAGAGGATTGGGTTAGAAAATAGCTAGGAGTATTGTACTATAATGGACTTGTTCTTGCTCTTCACATCTTTCATTTGCACTTGACTTTCGTTCTTCACATCTTTCATCTACACATTAAACTGAGGTTGATTCAACTTCTCGAGCTAAGTTCTTATCATGAGTTAGTATATCAAAAGAACATATATACTCATGAATGTGATTTTGAACTTCATATGTACTCCTCCCCTCAAGTGATAAATCAATGACCACTGTGGCGTAGAAGAGCTCGTGTTCAATTTTATTATCATCAGAATAAAAAATAGTATGATGATTGTTTTGCCATTACATAAGTCTCACACACAAATTAGAAAGATGATAACCATTACATAAGTCTTTTAAATAAGCCAAATGGAGGGTGATTCAATCATCGATGCCAAATCCAAATCTTCATCTGTTTTGATGTCAGCATAGTTTCACTCATAACATTTGCTGGTGCTTTTTTAGTAGGCTGCTGAAATCCGCTATCCAAATAGTACAAGTCTCCTCTTGTTTTACCACTGTCAATCCTCTTCTTGGTATGGATGTTCTATAAAATACAATGAGTAGGGAAAAACAAAACAAAACAATTATGAGACTTCGATATTTTGCTAACAGAGAGAAGGTTACAGTTCAGCGATGAAATAAATAGAACTTCAGAGATCTATGAAAAAGGTAGAAAAAGAACAGTGCCACTACTAATAATGGGAGATGACATACAGTTGGCATTAGTAACGATTATTTTGGAATAAATATAAGATAAACTACTAAATTTATGGTCATCACAAGTCATAATTATCCAATAATTATTTCTAGTACAAGAAAGAGATTTATGGGTAGAGTTTGTTAGACCTATCTTGGCAACAAAGGCTTCAGCAGTGACTAAATGGCCCTTTGAAATCGAATTCTCTGCCTCAGGATTAAAGGACTTGAAAGAACTAGTCTTACCCTTAGGATGCCAATCTGGACCATGGAGTTTTGAAGCATGTATCAATTACATAATTTTCTCCATTACAGTGAGTACACTTACGAGCTCCTTTCTTTGGATTCTGGCGAGAAAATGACCTTTTTGCGACCATATATTACCTCACAATATAATTGATAAGCCTTTGATGCATCTTGACTAACTGAGTAGGTTTGTTTGATAGTGTTCCAAATCTCCTTGATGGTAGGTGAACGAATGAAAAGTGACCTGATTTCTCTGGTCATAGCATCAAGAAGCCAAGATTTAACCATATAGTTCTAATCCTCCCAAGCTTCATATTCCTCTGAATTCTTATTCTTTGGAGCAACCTTAGTTCCGTAAATAAATCCCCAACTCTTCCTGCCTCTTATTTTATTTTTCTCATTCAAGGACCACTTGATGTAGTTGGTACCATCAAGTCTTTCTGGAGTAATAAGTGAAGACACATCTTGCATGTAAAGAGAAGGCAGAGTACTAGAACTAGACTTATTTATTTCTGCAGCAGATCCTATTTTATTTGTAATTGAATATGCCATTAAGATGAACAAAGAGCAAGATCAAGAGAGGGGACAAAAAAAGAAAGAAAGGGATATTAGTCACAACAATATGCAGGTGGTAAAATATTATGTGATCAAAAAAGACATAACCCAGCTCTAATTTCCTATGAAAGTAGAGATGTTCAGAGTTGACTCTGTACATGTCAAAAACAAAGGTTTTGTAGTGGATATCTCTACACACACATGCACAACAAGAACCCTTATAATTTATAGGGATTCACAGAAGATCTCCTTGATTTTAGAAGATTTACGATGACTAGAAGATTTTCCTTAAGATGTTATTAAGATGTACTATTCATATACAAAAGATACTGTAAGGTTCGTTGGCTTGTTTCAACATAAAAAAATTCGTTTTCTGCTAACTCAGGATTCTCATAATGGTTTAACTCGTACATATTCTTGCTGGGAATTCTTTCTTACCGGGGACTAACTTTCTTAAATAAATTATCCAGTCAGTGAAAGGTTTTACGAAATCTCTCCTTGGCCAAGTCGAACTGAATAAAGTTAAACAGAACAGCCAACTTGAAAGATCACTGTCAAAATGTTTGCTTCTAAGTTATACATAGACGCAACGATCGTAAATTATTATTTATTATTTATTATTAATTCTTCATGTTTGGTATATGGATAGCTTGTTTTTTAATGGATCGAAAAGAAGAACTTAATTTCGGTACACGTAATTTTCAGACATCAAATTGGTTCGTAGAAATTTCTTTGATCAATAATAATCTGACAGACTACATACACATCAACGATGTTTTTCCTTACATGAACACTACAAGTAACTTGAACCAACCGAACTTGCAATCCTAATGATATGCCGGAGTTCTTCTTGATATATACCAACGTGAACCAGCCAAACTTTCAGACACCAAATTTTAGTGCTAGTCATTATCATTATATGACTTTCTCGTCATAATCATTGTTCAACACAATCATTTTATATGATCACATAATCCCCTCCACATCATCCCAAGCAAAGGAGATGGCTACTAATGGGAGTCTCTATTTCGACAAAATGTGCCAACATAAGTTTAAAAACAGAGAATAATTTTTTGTCTAAAAGTGCCAGAGGTTGCAGAGAGCGTTGAAGGTGGGTCATTGGACAGGTTTTGTACACTTTCTTGCTCTCGATTAAAAGTTTATTATTCTCCAAATTAGCAGCAGATTAATGTGCATCTTGAATATATGCTTGAGTGCTAATGATTTACCTTGGTCATCGTGGGTCGTGTAAGATATTACTTGTGCATGTCCATTAAAGAAGTTGAGGTAGTTTTTGACTTGTCATTTTTATAGCCAGCTCTACCAGAGACGCAAAGGCCATTGTTGCGTTGTTGATGGTGAATTGTGATTGTAACATTGCTATAATCCGTACCAATAGAATGTGATGAGGCTTGCTAACCCAGTTGTGACTAGATGGCTAGATGCCATGCCATGTTTATTTATTTACTTATTAATATCACTCCTAGGTTTTGTGGGGGACTTAACTTAGCATCAGTTTTCAGTTTCCAAGTGGACAGAAAAAAAAACAAATCACTACCATACAACAACACTACTATGATCTTTTTCGAAGGCTCCAAACAGTACACATAAGCCAGCATTGTTGAGGAGGCACTCGTTCTGACGACCTTCTCTTCTTTCGTGATTTACACTTGTTCTGTCTTTCCCTTTGACTTTTTGCTGGACCACTTCGTTTAGTCAATGCTCATACTCAAGACCTGCAAATGGGGATGCGCCTGCAGTTTTCTATTTCGTTCGTCTAAACCACTGAAAACATCATTTGTCAAGATCTTTTCCCTCTGCATCACCGACATCACAAGCCGAGTCAGTCATCATCTTCATTCACAACTTGTTCCAAATCATCACGGTAATATCTGGTTCCCGCTTCAAGAGACAGATCGGCAGAGTCTAAAGGATTATCAATCTCTTCACTATCGCTCTCAGCATCACACTCTTCAGCTGCCTTCTTTTTCTTCTTCTTTGGCTTTGAGGTATTCATTTCATTCACATAAAAAATGCGGAAGACGAGATATTCTGGAGGCACATCAGTTCATGAAAGAATTTTGAGCCAAATCAAAAGGATTTATCTACAAAATTCTCAAAAAACAAGGTGGTGTTGCTGAAGCATAAAAAGCTCAAAAACCAAGTTAGTGTTGCTGAAGCTTTACGAAACCATGCTAAAACTGTGGCATAACTCCTTGACGAAGCATGTTACCACACCTTCAGCTTATAAAATGAGCATAGTATGTGGGAAGGATAGCCTAAATGTGCTGTTCAAAATCCATGGGAGACTTGACCTTGGGCTTGGAAGAATTCCGAGTCCTAGAAACAGAAACAGAAATAGATATATATTATAAATTGTTTAAATAAAATAAAAGAAGAAAAATATTATACAAGGCTATGTATATTAAAAAATTATTTGAATTTATTTTTTATTTTAAAAAATAAAATTCATTTATATAAAAGATTAAAAAAATTGCTTCAAAAATTAAACATACACAAAATAATTTTAAAAAAATCTCTATCCAAAAAATGTTAAATAAAAAAGTTAAAAACATATTAAGTGATATTAATTAATCAAAACCCGATTGTAACCCATTGACTATTTATTTTTTTAACCAAAATGATATCATTTTGATTTATAAAAAAAATTAGGGTTGACCCGGGCAAAACCTGTGACCCTTGAGGTGGGTCGACCACCCAGTCGGGTTTAAAAACTTTAGTTACGGCTTTATTTGTCAAACTTGTGATTTAGGTTATAAACTCAAATGGGTTAAATAATGTTTTTTTCTCTTAAATTTATACTTAACACACACACACACACACACACACATATAAAAGAATAACTATCATTAAAAAGAGGCTCTATAAAAAAAATAAAAGAGAGAAAATGTATTAATCTAAATATAAATAAATAAAATTAGAAAAAAATAATTTATATATAAAAATAAAAAAAAAATTTAGAAAAAAAAAAGTCAAGCGTTGTTAGTCCTGGCAGCCCGCCTAGCCCATTCGTTAGGGCTTGCATGTATGGGCCCCTTTTTTTTATCTTGCAATCTAGGGCGGATGACCGTCTTTCTTTTTTTTTGAAAAAAAAAATCAGACGACACATCCTCTAAGTTTTCCAGAATTCGACCATTATAATAGCTGGAAAATCAGACCATACAGTTCTTTAACTCAAAAACCCATTTTAAATTATTTTTTAACCCAAAACACCTAGAAAAAAAATCATAGGAGTCGTGATAAACCCATCCATGACCTCTAAAAATTAAAGATCTTCTCGAGCTCAAATATGTTGTTTTAGACAATTTGAAGGTAAAAAAAATCACATAATATGAATTCTCCTTGTCAAATGAAACCATATGACACAAAGATCGATTCTTTTGGTGGCCTAAGTCAACGTCAACAACATTTTCTCTCTCACCGCTGAAATTCAATGACCTTTCTCTCCTCTCTCAAATGAGATACTAAAAAATAACCAAAATAAACTTTTATATCAAAATAAAATTGATAAAATATTAAGGTACTGAGTATTTATAATTTCTAAAACATGATGACCAAATTAAACCTTTTGTAGTAACTTTAAAACCATCACCCATTTATAGCGTCTTTTCTATTTTAATCCTTAATTTTTCAATTTCATCCTTAGCCAACAATTTTTTTTTAATTGCCCTTGAATTTGGCTCATAGAAGATGCAATTGCATAACAAAAAAAATTGAGGACCAAATTAAAAAACAAAAAAATTGAACAATCCATTCATAGTAATGTTTGAAATGATGAATAGTGCAATCTTTCACATAGAAAAACACACTCATTTTAGTTTTCTACTTAATTAAGTATAACTCTAAAAGGCATAGGTTTTTCGCTATGTAAGGCTTCATTGTTCATCCTCTTACACATTACTGTAGATGGGCTGTTCAAAAATTTTTGTTTTTTCAATTTGATCGTCAAACCCCCCCTCCCCCCGATAATTTCAAAATAATAAAGGTGTTGAACATGAGTGACGTGACATAAGTTTCGTAAAAGATGCACTTTGATTCGTAAACTTTAAAAATCACACAAATTATATAATTTCAGTCCCTCAATATTTTTCCAATTCAACTTTGATACAAAAGTTCATTTTTTTTTTTATCTTTTATTCCTTAGTTGAGAGATAAGAGAGAGAGGCTTCTGGATTCTAGTGGTAGAGAAAAAAAAGTGTTGTTGACACCGATTTAGGCTACCAAAACATACGATATTTATGATAAATGGTTCCATTTGATGAGTGGAGTTCATATCAGATGTTTTTTTTACCTTCAAAGTTCATGAAAAATCCAATTTGAGCTCTGGTTGATATTTTGTTTTTGAGGTGGTTTTTTATGTCATAGATAGGTTAATCACGGTTTTTACAGTGTTTTATAAGTGTTTTGAAGTCAAATATAGGTTGGAAAATGGATTTTTGGGTTAAAAAAACATAAGCCTTGATTTTTCAGCCACCATAGTGTCTAGAATTTAGGCACATTAGATGACCCATCGTCTGAAGTTTTTTTTTAAAAAAACATTTAGAGTGAACAACAGTTGTAGACAAAAAAAGTTTAAGTACCTGGTCGCGTAGGCTTGCTAGGGTAGGCCTACATGTGGGCCCTAAGAAAATGGGTTAGGCGGGCTGGCCTGGCTGACCACGCCCAACAACGCCTGACCTTTGCTTCTTTTTTTTTCTAATTATTTTTTAAATTAATGATTTTTTTATGGTTGTTTCTCTATTTTTTAATTTATATTTAAATTAGTATTCATTATCTCTTTTATTTTGTTTGGAGAGCTTCTTTTAAATGACAATTATTTTTTTAGTTATGCTTTTAAATTTGAAGAGTTTTTTTTTATGATTTATCTATATTTGTTTTTATCTTTTTTATGAATAAAATTTATTTTTGAAAATAAAAAAAATATTATTTTTAAACAATATTTCTAATGTGCAGTATTGTAAGGTGTTATTTTCCCCTTTTATTTTATTAGATCAATATAATTTGTGTTTCTATTTCTATTATTGTTTACTTGAATAAAAAGATTATTTTAACAAATAAATTTAACAAATACAACTAGTTAAAGTTCTATTTTCGAGATTAAATATTTTAATCTACTTTTGTTTCTCGATATTTCATATTTTATTTTTAGATATCGTTAATGATTTTTAATTTATTTATTAACGCATATGGTTCTGAATTTATTTGATTACATGTATATATAATTTTTTTATTTAAATTTAAATTTTTTAAGCTATAAAAATACATTAAAAAAATCTACACACCAATTGCCTAAGCCCTATTGGACTCTGCCCGTCCAATCTCTTTTTATATATTCATGGATGGGATGAATGAGTAATAAATTACTAATTTATATATATATAAAAAAATTAAGATTAGGATCAGGAAAGTTGAATTTTTGGCGAGGGTTGTGGATTGCCGCACAAAAAAGCTCACCTGCCTTCGAGTCGAATAAAGAATGTCTTCTCTACTTCTTTTAGGCAGGTTGTTGGCCTGACATTATAATGCCATGATTAATGATAATTGTATTAAACATTTTTTCTCAAAAAATATCATATGTTAAATAAGTGAATTAATATATTTTGGTAACTTGATGATTGGAATTCTTCAACAATTGGTTTGGGGAAGAATTTTGGGGTAGGAAATCATGATTAGATTACTTAATCGGTGTTCTTAGCACTAATGATCATTTGTTTTTGTATTTTAAAAGTGTTTTTAAAAAAAAAATTAATTTTTTTTATTTTTTTCTTTGTTTTAAATTAATTTTTTTAGTGTTTTCAAATCATTTTAATGTATTGGTATTAAAAATAATTTTTTAAAAATAAAAATAATATTTTAATATATTTCTGAACAAAAAAATACTTTAAAAAACAACCGCTATTACATTCTCAAATACCTCTAACATTGATTGCTAGTTTGTTTCATATAAAATATTTTATTTTTATTTTTTATGCTTGATTTATTGAATATAAAATACTTTACAATCAAATAAAAATATAAGCTTAAAATAATATATAACTTACTATTCTTTAATATTTTAGAATACTAGCTTTGTTGATAAATCATGGACTCTATCATTGCTTTTTTAAGCACATATACACTAATTATTTTCCACGGATTGAAGTCAGGGAAGGTCACATGTCTGACCCATGCTTTGTGGGTTGCTGAATACCAACAGAAAGATTGGATCTTTTCTTCTATCCCAACCAAACAGCTTCCTCAACCAGGCCGGAACTACTGGGCTGAAAAAACATCGCTAGCTTCCACATGACCGGAAAAATGGAACACGCCTACAAAGTACAATCATAATTACAGTGCGAAGACAGCACTCGGTAGTTTGTTCCGAAGGGTAAAAGACCTTACTCTTGCTAGCGGAACAAAATCCAATACCCATCCGAGGAAACGACAGAGACTAAATGGAAAACAGTGCACAGAGGAGATTGGAACGTGTTTCTGGGCACCTGTTGTCTCCGATTGAAGTCAATAATGGTCTTTCCCAGGTTAGATTATTTCATTGCCTTTGTTTTCTTACTCGTGTTTTAGTGTTTTTCTGTCTCTGCTTGCATGTTCTGGTAGACTAACATGTCTGCTACTTTTGGTTATTACTGTTGTTTCTGTTTTGAAGGTTTTAATAAAAGGTGCGCATGGAAAACATGAGGAAGAAGGAGACCCAGTAGTTATAGGAGGCATGGTATTGGATATACATGCAACCCCTTCACTCCCTCTAAATCCTAGAACCACCACTCCTGGGAAGGTTTGTATTTATCTTCTCAAAACCCTTTTCTTCTTTTCTACTTATGTTGATAATAATCTTTATTTTTGGTAGAGGTTGTGATGCTAGAAAAATGTTGTCACATGAAGGGCCTAATTGTTTTCAGGTCCATTATGTACTAGGGGGTGTAGCAAGGAATATTGCTGAGTGTATGTCAAAGCTAGGAACTAAGCCTTATATGATTAGTGCCCTGGGAAATGACATGGCAGGTAATTATACCACCTCTGTTTTTTTATTCCTTGTGATGCATGGCTAGAGCTTTATAACCATTTCTTTGGAAGAGGTTTTGTGGTTTCAATGGTCAAAAAAACTTGTCAAAGTGAATAAAAATCTTCTTTTTGATAGGCAAGCTGCTGTTGGAGCATTGGAATTCTGCGAGCCTATCTACAGAAGGTTAAACCTTAATATTTACCACCAAAATCATCTGTAATGACTAAAGCTTTGCTAGCACTGTTGGTTTTATTTCATGTTCCTAATCTTTTATATAGTAGCTGGTTATGAGATGCTGTTTGCCACCAAAATCATCTGTAATGACAATGGCACATTATATACTGCTGTTTGTTAATATTTACTACCAAAATCATCTGTAATGACAACGGCACATCATGAGATACTGTTTGCCTGAGGAAACGACATGGATTTCAAAAAATAAATCAGTTGGCACGTTATGCATCCGTTGAAAAAACTTTTAAAAGTCATTTTTGAGAGCTATGAATTAAAATGCAATAAAAAGAGAAACAGAGACCGCAGGAGCTAATATAAAGGAAAACTATGGTAAAGCGCCTTCAGTGTCATTCAACAAATGTGTGTGTCTGAGAGATTTTCATTAGTGAGACCTGTTCCATTTTCTATGAATGTACTAGCTCTCTCCGCTGTACTTAAGAATTGAATAACAGTAATCAGAGAAGTGTTTATTTCTTTTTAAACTTTCTTCTCGGAAATCAATTGGCACAGTAATGAAAAGTTAGGTATGATTTAATTTAAGATATATGCTCCATTTTTTCATAATATCATCTGTGGAGTAGGCATTATGAAGCACCAAGATATCAAGACTCCTGTCATATGCAACATATTTGACACTGAAGGAGAGTTGGCAGCTGCTGTTGCTAGTGTGGAAGCAGTTGTGAGTTGATTTTTCGATGCGGATTGTGTTGAAATAGGAATTTTTTTTCCTTTTCTTTTGCTGGAAACTTGTATATGCTCAAGAACAGAATACCTTCAGAAACTTACTGCTTGTATGATAACTCTGTCCAGGAAAAGTTCCTAACTTCTTCGTGGATTCAGCAATCAAAGCAAAATATATTTTGTGCTCCTGTCATGATGGTTGATGCAAATCTAAGTCTCCCAGCTTTAGAAGCTTCTTGCCAATGTACTTGTAGCATATCACTGTAGACCCCCCCCCCCCCCCCTCTTTTCTCTTACGCACATTCTATCCTTGGCATTGGTGAATGATCAACTCTATGCTAATCATAAATCTCCCTGTTTCTACTTTCTTGTTTTTTAACTTTTTTTTTTTTCCACTCAGTGGCAGCAGAATCCAACACCCCAGTTTGGTTTGAGCCTGTTTCAGTGGCTAAATCTAGAAGAATTGTCTCAGTTGCTAAGTATGTGAGTGCTTCGATGTTTTCAATTACCTATGTCCTATCATCAATTAATATCAACAGTGCTTTCTAGGTCAGCCCCTTTGTTTTCTTTGTGAATCAAACTTCGTAATATTTTGTTGTGCATCAGAAATTAGCCAGATCAGTGTTACTGGCTGCTTTCTATTTTGCAATCAGTATCCTTTTCGGATACCTGAGGAAGGCTCTACTTTCTAGAATGAGTAGGTCATAGATGGAGTCATTCTGATCAGTAGGTTGGGTAGGATACATTGTAAGTTCTGCTCCACTTCCATCTTGATATATTGCTCATGTTTAATTTACCTTTCAACGGAAGCTAATCTCAACTTATGTGTCAGCAAGCTTTTAAAATAATACCAGTTTATTGTCTCATTTCAATTAAAGGGTGATCATACTTGATGAGTGAAACAGTAATTTAATACCTTAGAGCAGAAAGAATTGTTAGAGAAACTTCTTGAATTTGCAATACCTCTATTATTCATCACACATTGAACCCCAAACTGATTTGGAAACTTTTACAGGTAACTTTTGCTTCACCTAATGAAGATGAGCTTATCGCCATGGCGAATGCTTTATCTCATGAAAATATGTTTCGTCACATTGAAAGGGATTCCAACAGTAGGTGTTCAGTCGAATCTTTGTTCCAATTTTTGAAACCGGCAATCCTGGTTTTGCTAGAGAAGGGTATCAAGATAGTTGCCGTGACCCTTGGTGCAGATGGCGTGTTCTTATGTTCTAGAGGACCAAACGTAGTGAGATTTAGTTTGGATAGAACCAAAAAATATGGAGTCAGTGGACAGTTATATGATAAAGTGGTGTCCAGCTGTCCTTCAAGTAGATTTTCTGGTGCTCTGCAGATTGAGAGAAGCTCTCATCTTTTTTCTGTACATTTTCCTGCACTTCCTGCATCAGTTGTGAGGCTTACGGGGGCTGGTGACTGCTTGGTTGGTGGTACACTTGCTTCTCTCTGTTCAGGTTTAGATATTATGCAGAGCATTGCAGTCGGTATAGCAGCAGCCAAATCTGCTGTGGAGGGAGAGGCGAATGTGCCTTCAGAATTTAGTTTGGCCACTATTACAGGTATGCTTTTTAAGCTGAATCATTTTTGTCATGATAAATTTTGTTCGTAAAAGGAATCAAACAAATATTTATTATCATCTTATGACTTTCTAATAGCAATCATTATCAAAATTATTCTGAAGATAGGTGGTATTGCCACTTATGTTATCCAAGGCATAATTTTCACACATTTAGAAATTAGAACAGTCACATTCCAAATGCCAAGGAACTATCCAAGTATATTTCATCGGTGAAAGGTTGAAGACTATCCTGTGACCATTACCAAGGGGCATCCACTTGCTTGCCAGTGCAAGCCCAGTCCAGATGGTCAATCTGACCAATAACCTCGACTCCCTTTTGGTTTTACAAATAATATCTTGAATCAGATCATCTCATTAAGACTGCAAGTAGTGATTTTTTTGAGTTTCTTTTTGTGCAGACGATGCAAGGTCCATATATTCTGCTGCCAAAATTCCGTTTCATCAATCAATGCTTTAATCCATGTGATAGATATTGTTGTATGTTGAAAAACCACAAGTCGAAGCAGTGAACCACTCAGATTTTAGTAAATCAAACTGGAATTGAAGCTTCAGCATGCCCTACACAGTAAGGGCACCTTTCTAGGAATGATGTCAATCTCTCTTCTGACAATTGTATTCATGTTTTGAGTTGTTGTCAGTTCTTGCTTGATTTGTATGAAGGGAACCACATTGTTTGTCCAACCTTGCATGGACATCAACTCTTTGTAATGCCAAAGGGAAACGTTTCTGTTTTCTTTTCATGCTGGTTATGAAGTTGGAAATCTAATGAAAAAACCACCCTTTCCTGCTCGGATCCATGCTATCTAACTATTTAGACCATGAAAGGACCAAGCCCATCAACTATCAGTAATGTCAATTTTACTGAAATCACTTTCAGAAGAATCTCAAGCACTGAATAAGTGGATTCTACTGGTGGATTTTATAAATTCAAAGATTGAAATCCTTAGTTGTCAGACAATGTTGTTCCTAGAATTGTGCAGTCAGTTTCAGTCCACTCTAAAACAATGTTGTTCCTAGAATTATTATTTTTTTGATGTTTTAGTTTATTTTTAAATAAAAATAAAATAAAAATGATATTATTTTAAGATTAGCATTACTCAACCATATCAGTGAAAATCTGGCCAATATGTTTATGCCCAAAACCTCACAATTTAAACATACAAGATCTCCCTGGCCAGACCCGTTGGAGCCCAGAGAACCCTCCATTGTTACCCTCTTGCTTATAATGAACAACACCTAGTTCGCAATTGGACAACGTGTAGCAGAAGTCATCGTTTTCCCCTTCTTACCGTTTGGGAACGGGCGTGGAACGCATTTCTAAAAAAATTTTGTGTTACAAATTATATTTTTTATATATTTTGAATTATTTTAATTAAATTAAAAATTATTTTTTTATATATTTTTTGAATTATTTTAATTAAATTAAAAATTATTATTTTTTATATATTTTGAATTATTTTAATAGAGTAATTCCAAAAATAATTTTTAAAAACTAAAAATATATTATTTTAATATATTTCAATACAAAAAACACTATAAACCTCACTCTCTAAACTGTTCAAAATCGCTTCTGCAATTCTGTTCATGCATTGTTTTCTTCGATGTATCTCAGTAAATGAGGTCCTTAAAAGATGGACTGATGCGACATGTCCGATCCATAAAGTCTGGTTTCACACTACCAATCTTAACCTCAAATCAACTCGTTCATTTATACTCCAAGCATTGCCTTATAAATGAAGCCCAGAAACTGTTCGATGAAATGCCTCAAAGAAACACTTACTCCTGGAACACTATAATATCTGCCCACATAAAATCCCAAAACTTAGCACAGGCAAAATCCATTTTTGATTCTGCTTCTGTTAGGGATTTGGTCACTTATAATTCTATGTTATCGGGTTATGTTAGTGTGGATGGATATGAAAGAAATGCCCTTGAATTGTTTGTTGAAATGCAAAGTATAAGAAATGAGATTGAGATTGATGATCTTACTATTACAAGCATGGTTAACTTGTTTTCGAAGTTATGTAATTCGTGTTATGGGAGGCAATTGCATTCATATATGGTGAAAACCGGTAATGATAGAAGTGGGTTTGTTGTGAGTTCTTTGATTGACATGTATTCTAAATGTGGGTGTTTTAAAGAGGCTTGTCAGGTATTTAAAGGTTGTGAAAGAGAAGGAGGTTTTGATTTGGTCTCAAAGAATGCGATGGTGGCAGCGTATTGTAGAGAAGGGGATATGGAAATGGCTTTGAGGTTGTTTTGGAGGGAAAGTGAGTTGAATGATTCGGTGTCATGGAATACATTGATTTCGGGTTATGTTCAAAATGGTTATCCAGTGGAGGCACTGAAGTTGTTTGTGTGTATGGGGGAGAATGGTGTTAAATGGAATGAACATACTTTTGGTAGTGTTTTAAGTGCTTGTGCTGATTTAAGGAACTTGAAGATTGGCAAGGAAATGCATGCTTGGATTTTGAAGAATGGACTGGGTTCGAGTGCTTTTGTAGAAAGTGGCATTGTTGATGTTTACTGCAAGTGTGGGAATATGAAGTATGCAGAGTCATTGCTTTTGACAAGGGGGGTCAGAAGTTCCTTTTCCATCACTTCAATGATTGTGGGGTTTTCGTCACTAGGAAACATGGTGGAAGCTTGTAGGCTTTTTGATTCTTTGGAAGAGAAGAATTCTATTGTTTGGGCTGCATTATTTAGTGGTTATGTCAAATTGAAGCAATGTGAAGCTTTTTTTGAGCTTCTACGAGAGTATATAGCCAAGGAAGCTGCGATTCCTGATGCTTTGATCCTTATCAGTGCATTTAACGTGTGTGCATTCCAAGCTGCCCTTGGTCCTGGGAAGCAAATCCATGGTTATGTATTCAGAATGGGGATTGAAATGGACATGAAGACGACTACAGCTATGATTGATATGTACTCAAAATGTGGAAGTATACCATACGCAGAAAAACTGTTCCTGAAAGTTATTGAAAGAGATTTAGTCCTTTACAATGTTATGCTTGCTGGATATGCTCATCACGGGCATGAGATTAAAGCTATAAATTTGTTTCAGGAAATGTTGGAGAGAGGAGTTGGACCAGATGCCGTTACTTTTGTTGCACTTCTGTCAGCTTGCCGTCACCGTGGATTGGTTGATTTGGGTGAAAAAACATTTTATTCCATGACAGAAGATTATCACATACTGCCTGAAACTGATCACTATGCATGCATGATTGATCTTTATGGAAGGGCTAGCCAACTAGAAAAGATGGTCCTGTTCATGCAAAGAATTCCTATGGAGCATCAGGATGCTGCTGTCGTTGGGGCATTTTTTAATGCATGCAGGCTAAATAATAACACAGAATTAGCAAAAGAGGCAGAGGAGAAACTGTTAAATATTGAAGGTGATAGTGGAGCTCGTTATGTGCAGTTGGCTAATGTTTATGCTGCAGAAGGGAACTGGGCTGAGATGGGGAGGATTAGGAGGGAGATGAGAGGAAAGGAGGCCAAGAAGTTTGCTGGTTGCAGTTGGGTATACTTGGATAATGAAGTCCATTCATTTACCTCTGGTGATAGAACCCATACAAAAGCAGAGTCTATCTATTCGATGCTGGAGTTCTTGATGGCAGAATTATATGAAATCGCTGGGGCATTCCGTTAGATAATGTTTTGCATATTGGCATGCCAACATGGTTCAAAAGCTTGCACAACCTGCAATGAGGATGAAGAGTTGGAGACTTCGAGTAGCCGCAGATGTTTAGCAGGTATATTGAAATATTCAAAAGCTAGTCTATCGTGAGAGCACTTCATGATTGTCTTTATTGGGAAAGATGAGAAGATCATGTTCTAATTCCAATGGCCCTTTCTGGTATGTGCATGCGGCAGTGTCAGATTCCTCACGTGATGCTTTATCCCTGCATGCTAAGAAACAAACTCCGTAGTGCATTGGTCAATGATGTCTTTCCACCAGAGTCATATCAATCTTAATAGTCATGCAAGATTGTTTTGTGCTTCAAATAACCTTTTTTTTTCCAGATACAATAACATGTAGGAGTTTAATTAATTTTGGTGGTTCTGAAACAGGATAAATAACTGAAGCTTTTGAGGAGAACTGTTACTGAAGCCAAAGCAAACATCCAGACGAAGAAATGCTGGAGAGCAAGATGTTTAGTGTAGAAGCAACCATCGCAACTGTTCTGTTTCTAGGACTCGAAATTCTTCCAAGCCCAAGGTCAAGTCTCCCAAGGATTTTGAACAGCACATTTAGGCTATCCTTCCCACATACTATGTGCATTTCGTCAAGGAGTTATGCCCCAGTTTTAGCATGGTTTCGTAATGCTTCAGCAACACTACCTTGGTTTTTGAGGTTTTTATGCTTCAGTAACACCACCTTGGTTTTTGAGGTTTTTATAGATAAACCCTTTGATCTGGCCCAAAATTCTTTCATTAACTGATGTGCGTCCAGAATATCTCGTCTTCCGCATTTTTTTATGTGAATGAAATGAATACCTCAAAGCCAAAGAAGAAGAAAAGGAAGGCAGCTGAAGAATGTGTGATGCTGAGAGCGATAATGAAGAGATTGATAATCCTTTAGACTCTGCCGATCTATCTCTTGAAGCGGGACCAGTTTTACCGTGATGATTTGGAACAAGTTGTGAATGAAGATGATGACTGACTTGGCTTGTGATGGTTTCTTCTTATTGGTGCAGGCCTGCAATAAAGATTGCTGAAATTGGGTGTAAGCGATCTTTTGGTCGCTCCGAGGTAGCTTGAATTTGCTAGTTAAAGTCCATTAATGGACCCTCTTAGATCATCAAAATAAACTCATGGAGTTAATTTCATAAAGAAGACCCAGAGTAGCTTGCTTTTTGACTGCTTTCCACTTCGACTTTTATAAATCTCGCAGACTATGAATTCATCATTCACTATCCATGCCTCAGTAGATAGAATAAAAACTGTATGGATGACAACAAGCATGTTCCTATGGTACATAATTTAGGATACTGACCAGCTACGTGACCTGCGTTACATCTAGGTTTAAATATTTTTATTTTTTTATAAAAATATATATATACAAAAAAAATTTAATGTATTTTTATAGTTAAAAAATTATAACAAATCAAAAAGTTTATGTATACATGTAATTAAATAAATTAAGAGTTATGTGCGCTAATAAAAAAATTATTAATGATATTTAAAAACAAAACTTGAAAAGCCGAGAGATAGATGTAGATTAAAATATTTAATCTTGAAAATTGGATATTAAATTGATTGAATAAAATAAAGAAAAATAACATGTAAGGCTACACATGTTAAAAATATCATCTGAAAATAAATATTTTTTATTTTCAAAAATATAATTTATCTATATAAAAGATAAAAACAAAACCATAGATGAACTAGAAAAACCTCTCTGAAAATTAAACGCATAACAAAAAAAAATCAATATTATTTAAAAGAGGTCATCTAAACAAATAAAGGAGAGGATGTTTTGTCTATCTTTTGACCCAAATAAAAAATCAGGGCCTATGCTCTTTTGACCCAAAAACCCCTTTTGCAACCCGTTTTTGACCCAAAACACCCTAAAAACCATGACAAACTCATTCATGGCCTCAAAAAAACACCCCAAAAACCGAACTCAACTCGAAACATAAAACCAACCTGAGCTTAGATTTATTTTTTCATAAATTTTTAAGGTCTAAAAACACCTAATATGAACTTCCCGCATCAAATGGAACAATTTAACACCAAAATATTTTATTTTGGTGGCCTAAATGGATGTCAATGACAAGTTTCTCTCTCTACCGCCGGAATCCAGCGATTCCTCTCTCTCTCCTCTCTCAACTAGGAACCAAAAAATAATAAAAATAAACATATGTACCAAAATAGATTTGGAACAATTTAAAGGAACTGCAATTATATAATTTACGTGATTGTTTAAGTTGGAGGACTAGAGTGAATGTTTTCCAAACTTATGATACGTCATCAATGTTTGCTGCATTTTTCATTTCGATCCTCCCTCTTCCAATCTCATCCTTTAATAAAAATTTGAAATCAATTGCTCTTTAAATAAAACTTGATCGCCTAAAAACAAAGTTTGAGGATCAGATTAAAAAAAGATTTGCATAATTACAAATATCCAATGACAAATATACAGTGAAAATCTCACGCATTTTAGTATATAAGTAATAAAAACCATAACCTTATATCCAATCCCATCCTCAAATCTTCTGGAGACAAGCTTCAGTACATGTTGTATCTATTCTTACAACCATATAACCCACCAAATAGTAAATTAAAAGCAAATTGAGTGGATTAAGTTTCAAATCTACAGAATTTATTCTGAATGCTTGAATCTTCAGCAAAAATGTGATTTGCCTCACAGAAACAATTATCTCCTGACTTCAAGTAACATACGAGAGTCAGCAGTTTGGTTCTGTTCACTTAGAGTGGTTTCCTCGTCATTGTCGCTTTCAGTTTCAGCATCGGATTCCATGACTATAAGATCTGGGATTGCGTCTCGCCCATATATCTTGGTTAGCTCCTCCTGTTTCATTGATCAATCATATTCTTTCAGCAGCAACTTATTTAATTTTGATGTTGAGGGGGAAAGGGGGAAAGCGAACAAATGGATTAACTTCAAGTCCCATTAGTAGTGAGTATTAGACTTCATTTGAAAAAGAAAAAACAGACAGATTAAGAATATGAAAGAAGCTGGGTTAGGGGGTGAACCATAATGGATTTATTTTCATCTTTAACTCTTTCACATTTCTTAAGAAGATTGTCCATCTCAGCTTTAAGTTTAGACCACTCAGTTCTCAATCCCACAGCCATTGCTTGTAAATTTTCACATTCTCGCTGCATCATACAAAACACAAAATTCGAAATATTAATTCTAACAAATGACAGTATTCAAATATAGAATCCAAAAGTTGTGATCTAAAGTTTTTTTTTTAAAAAAAACAATTCACAACAATTTGTCTTTTATTTTCTTCTCTCTTTTTAGTGACATTCTAAGAAATGGTGATGAGACTAGTGGCGTGCTAGCAAGTTGCTCGCCTACCAAAAAAGAGGTTGTTTAATGACCTTGCACTAAGATTTGTTGAATACATTAAGCTATCATCATTAAAACTAATGACTGAGTTTTGCAGACTTACATTATTGGTTTCACATAATTTCATGTTTACTACCCGTCTTAGGCCATATTGTATATAAGAAGCGGGAAGTACCGGTGAAATGTAAAACCTGTACTGAACATTGTAAGCAGATAACGTAAGAAGCCAACATAAAAAGCCACCTCCCCCTTGGGTCTGGAATTTTTTCATGTGCCTGACATCCACATGATGTGACATATGAAAGAAGAAAGTTTAGATCCTAATTGAAATAAGCGAGGCAAGAGATTTTGACTGATAACAAGGTCAATAATCTGCCAGTGGGTGCATGGATTTTATACAGCAGGCCTGCAACTCTTGCAGGGACAGGGCTCTGGGACCCATATCCACCCCACCCTGCTTGAAGCTGAGAACAAGATGAGACGAGGAGCTAATAGTTTTACAAGATGGGTGCATAGAAGATGACATCCACCCTAAGCCTATATTGCCTGATTGTGGATATGATTCTCTGCAATAAAAGTATCATGGACATGATAAATTATCATGCGTATACTCATAGGTGTAACATATCCTATGCAAATGGTTCGTGCCTGTTTGGAATTTGAAGTTGAACTCACTTTTGTTAAAATTTGATTTTTTTTGTTTTAAAATAATTATTTTAGTATTTTCTAGATCATTTTATTGTGCTAGTGTATTTTTAAAAATAAAAAAAATATTATTTTAATATATTTTTAAATAAAAAATAATTTGAAAAACAACATCTATCACACTCTCAAACCTCTCCTGATCTGGCAGATCTCAAGGTAGCTTCTTTAACTCTAATTCATTTCCCCTAGTCTTGCAGATCTCAAGGTAGCTTCTTTAACTCTAATTCATTTCAGTTTTGGGTGGTGTGGGCATCTTTTTTTTTATTATTTTATTAACGTGGATGTCTGGACCAGTTTGTGCGCACTTCGACTAATCTCACGGGTCTTGAAGTTAACGATCATATAAGCCTCCAATGATCTTGAGGTTTGCAAAATTCAAACTAATAACTTTTAGAAAATAAATTTAGAATTTGACCAGTTAAACTGTAGACGAGTCGAGCTATTCCCTTTATGATTTTTGGGCATCTTTTTTGTGGTGATGCTTCTAGGATGCTCATAGTTTGAAATTCATTACCACATGTACGCGATTCCATTTTTAGACGTGCACGACCAATTCCATCCATAAATGGTGGTGTGTTTTTAAAATCATTTCATCAAGATTTTTTCAATGATGTGGGTGATATCAAAATCAAAGCATTATGATCCATTCTTTCTTACTTTCCATTTTCTTTTCTTATTTTTCTCTCCTGACATGTAAGGCTTGAATTAAATGTGCAGGGAAGAAAATATGCATGGGTTGAGAGAAAACAATTGCATGAAACAACCCATTTCCTAGCAGCCTGCCCAAACAACTAGAACTTTTCTAGACTCTTGCTGTTTGGACCCGGCCCATATAACTAGATTATTTTTTAAGAAAAAAGAATTGGGCACTGTCAACTATAACACATTAATGCGAATATAGACATCAGATTAAAAAAAAAGAGAGAGAGTCTAGCTAGCTCAATTGAACAAAACCGGAGGACAGTGGACATGCAATCCCCCCAAGGTAAAGCGTAAAGGAAAAATCCATAACACGATCGTCCCGTTAAACATACAAGCCGAATCCTTAAAAGTGCAAACTTGCCAAAACAAAAACTTATGGCTCTAATTTCACTATCAATTTTGTTATTCCTAATTAATTTTTTAATATGATTAATGTGACCTTATATTAATTTTTATTTATTAACAATTTAGAAGTGTTTTATGTCAAATATCCAAAAAAGAAGAAGAAGAGAAGATTGCATCAATCATTTTAAAAGTTCAGGTAGTTAGAATAAAGAATAACAGAGTTGATGTATCCCTTGCATTTGTTATTGGATAATCTATATTTGATATTCCTCTTTTCTGCCTTCATTCTGTCTTCTTCTTCTTCTTCTTTTTTCTTCCCGAGACCATGATGTAATACCCATTCTCGAGCACTAGCAATGGAGCTCTAACAAGCCCCCCTCCCTTTACTTTAGTCCACCTGAAAACTTAGCCATCCAAGTTATAACATAAGTATCTCGTGCCATTCTTGCGATATGTTTTTATTATACATCTCCTCGCCTAATTTAAACACTGCAATATGGAGATCACACCTAGATTTGCTTCCGATTCCTGATGGTCATTTTAAATTTTACTCCATTTACCAAAGTTAACGATATTAAGTATATTTTCAATTAATGAATCCCGCATGGCTATATATACGTGCATCAGGCCATGCTAGGTGTCACGAACCGATTCTCAGATCCATGACCGGCACATAAACAAGATTCCTCTCCAAGATTCCATACGTATGCGAACTCAAACTTATATATAAACTTATCCTTCAAATAAATCAATCAGAGTTCAACGCAGTAGCAACAACAAACTAACTTCATAATATAATTTAATTGTCTTAATACAAGAGTTAATATAAATTTAGAGTTTTGAAGCACTAACTAGACATAAAGGAAAATGTACAAGGTACAACCAAAAAACAAGTTCTGAAGGTCCAACAAAAATAACCTGCTATCAAGCTATAAGCTTGAAAAGGGTAAATAATGAGAGGGTGAGTTCAACAACTCAGTGAATAGATAACGTTCAATACACACACATGAGGTAATACAGCAATGAGAAATATATATACAAGTATGGCTCTAGGTTCTTATAGAAATGTTTCTCAAATTGGCCATAACAAGAATATCATATGGTAAAACTCGTCAGAAAATCAAAATGCAATAAGCATGAGGTTCTGTACTGTGGGATGATCAATCCACACAGGTTGGTGACTCCCCCGACCAACTAGGATTCAGATATGATGTGCACAAAGACTAACACTACCCTGTTAGCATGAGTATTCTGAATGACATACCATAGGTTCATAATCATAATCAAACAGACATATTCATATCTTAAAGCTCAACTCATGACACCAATCAAATGAGGAGCTATCAATTCAGAAGTCAATTCAAAATACATACTGGTTCATATCAAGAATTCATATTCAATAAATGATCATGCTTATCATAACAAGGATAATAGTTAACATATATATTATCAAGAAGCATGATCCAATTCATATTACACAAATCAAATATTTATAATATTTCTCATGCATATGGAAAATTATCCACTCACCTGACTCAAAAGCAACAAAACTCAAAAGCAGATACCGAAGGAAATCCTACTGATGACCCGCTGGTAGAATATCAGGATTATCTGAATACAAAGAAGATATATTCAAGAATGACTCAAAAGAATATATATAACCTATTTAATACACTTATCTAAGGGTATATTCCGTAACCCTATATGTTTTTGAACTAACTAGTTAATTTTTCAAAAACCCAAAATTTAACGGTTTTCCCGAAATCTAATCCATAATAAGACAAATAATAAAATTGGTAATAATTCAATAAATAACCCTCAATTATTCATCAAACCAATATGCAAAGGCAAATATTACAGCTAGGAACTAATTTGTAATTTATCATATTTTAAGGGTCAAATTGTAACTTTTGTTCATTTGGAGGACCAAACTAAAATTGTCATAAATCCATTACTATACTGAAATTCTGACCATAATTAATCCTCAATTCTGTCCAGAAAATCTCATTATGCTCCAGGGACCATTCTGGAATTTTACCAAAATTTTAGGTCAAATTGTAATTTTTGTCAAATTGGACTAAATTGAAAGTGTTAAAATTTCATAACCATACAGGAATTCTGCCCATAATTCATCCTTTATTCTGTTCAGAATCTCGGAATATGCTCCAAGGACCAATCTGTAATTTTCCAAAGTTTGGGGACTAAACTGTAATTTTTACAAATTGAGGGACCAAACCGAAATTTTGTCATCTTCAACCTCCAACCCAGAATTTCAACAGAAAACCTACTGTTCTTTCCATATTTCTAACTCAAAATTCATCATTTACATAATTCATAACTCAAAATCATCACAATCTTCCATAATCAACTAAATAATCAATTACCCACAACAATCAACCTCATAACATTCAATTTAATTCATCAATTAAACCCAAAACATAAATTTTCAAAACCCTAACATTCATCAAAACTGAAATTAAAGTTCAATTAACATACACTTATACATTTAACAACCTAAATCTTACTTTTAAACTTATTTCTTCAATTCCTTTCTATTTCCCTTCTAATTTTCCTCTTTTCTCTTCTTCTACTTCCCCTCTTCTTCTCTTCTCCCATCAGTTTTTCACTCTTAATTTCAGACCTCTCTATTTTTTTCTATTTCCTATTTATATTTATCATCTTTTTATTCAATTACTACTATACCCCTCATTTAATTATACTTACTCTTTAAGTCTCCAAGGGCTTTGTTGCCATTTCCTATATTTTTATATTCAAAACATTACACTAGGATAAATTAAGTTTTGTAAGAATCTGTGTGTTTCTATATATATCCTGACAACAAACTACCTTGCATCCCGTTCAAAAAATAAAATAAAATAACTTCCATCACCATGGATTGAAGGCAAGATGGTCTTTATATATGTCTGGATTCATGAAAACTGCAGATGAGAAGAGAAAAACTGACCAGTCTTTTGGAATCGTGTATCCTGTAAAAATTGAATCTGTGGTGTTCAGAACTATAATAAAACTGAAGGGCTAAAGGTTAATGCAGGAAAACAGAACTTGCTATGTACCGTTTACTTGAATGTCTTGTTTTGTTCTTCTTAGGATCCCAACTCCACCACTAATCCGTAGGGCTTCATTGATAACCTGTATTTCCATTAAACCAACCAACCAAATAAATAAAAAGCAAAGAAAAAAAAAAGAATCCAAATGTTATTTCTACTTGCATGCATTGTAAAGGTCATGGATTTATATTCTTTCCATGTTAACCCAGTTTCTTTATCTTCCCTGCTAGAAATAATTTCCTCGTTTTCTTTCTGATAACAACATCCATCCACAGGAGTCTTAGTGAAAAACTAAACAGCATTCGAAGAGACAGAAAAAAGATGAATTGAACACAACGACTTTAGGAAAAGATGAAACAGAAGTAGAGAGCGAGGTCAAGGTTAAGATGATCGATGTGGTGGTTGCTTTAGTTACCACTAATTCTTGCATAACAAGAGCATGCTCTGCCAGTAACTTGATGGCCACACTTGAAGTTGCGGTGATCGTCCAGTGGGACAAGTGATTTTTCCTTCTATCCTCGCCTTTTTCTTTTCTTTTTTTCATTTTGTTGTAGGGGGAGAGGTGATTTGTTTCTGTTTTTTTATTGACTTGGTATTGTGAAGATCGTATGTTACTGGGGCCTTGGGGTGTGTACAGAACTGGGTAAGCTATTCAAATATTGTTTGATGAAACCCTACTTTTCTACTGCCTCCCTCTCCTTGCTGGTCCAAAATTTGCACCATGGAACCTCTCTGTCAAACCAGCTAGTTTTGCCTTTGCATTCAACGGGACTCATAAAAAATTCAAGCACTTGAACATATTGATTAACCACCATCTCAAACACTAAATAACCTCTTATTTACGCATCTTAGATTTTAATACATTATCAATTACAGCTGGACCACCTCTTTTAACCCGTTGTTTTCGCTGCATTTCAGCCTAAATAAAATCAATAAAATCAAAACAGCAGGAAAAAAGGATAATAAAGAAAAGGAAAGATCCCTTTAGCCATGGTTGCAAGTAATTCAAGTTCATGCATTCCATCCAAGAAAAGGAACCACTTATTCTAAGACGTGAACCGACCACTCAAATTCCAGTTTCCTTTGTCATGTAGGAAAGGGAAATGTGTAGAAAAGTAAAACAGAAGAAGACAACGCGTACCAATGAATAAAAGGGAACCCAATTATATGGCAGGTATCAACCAATCCAAGGCTACTACACGAAGCTCATTTCTTACATGTTCATTTCAATCTCCGATAATTGACAGGTATCCATCTTTTTACACACAAGCCGGTGAATTCTGTTTTCCGAACACATTACTGTTCCCATAATTAGCTAATTGCGAGAAGTATTTAAGATAAAAAGAAGAAGGGATATTCACTATATTATCTTTTTGATTCATTAGATATCTGATTTTTGTTCTTCTTCTTTTCCATGAACGTCCACAAGCTTCTCATCTTCACACCATCTCAAGCGTTATTTGCTCCAGTCTCCCATCCTTGCTAAAAAAAGAAGGAAAGAAAAAACTAATCTAACATCTTGAGAAAAGAAGAAGAAGAAGAAGAAGAAGAAGAGATAAACTAATCTAACATCTTGAGAAAAGAAGAAGAAGAAGAAGAAGAAGAGATACATTTATCACACTATTCTTAAGCTTTAGTTCCCATCTGGATCCTCCTTTTGCTCATCCTTTAAAGCAGACCCTCACTTGATAAAATTACCAAAAAGCACTTCCATGTCCTCTAAAGTTCTACCTCGTGTCTCAGGATAACATGCAAAAAAGAATACCCAAGCCACTGTTGCAATTCCTGCGAACAGGAAAAAGGCCCCACCAATAGATATAGCCTTGTAGAGCATAATAAAAGTTGTAGTTATTACCCCACTTGTCACTCTATTCACGGCCACTCCCATACCTATCCCCTGAGCGCGTAATCTCAACGGGAAAATCTCTGAACTATAAACCCCAGCTATCGGTCCCATTCCTATGGAGAAGAATGCAACAAAAGCTAACACCATAGCGATTGATAAGGCAACTGCCCATGGTAGTTTCTCATGTGAATGATCAATTATTGTCAGCCCGAATCCGAGGGTTGCTAGGGATAGTACCATACCCCCAACACTACTTAAGAGCAACGGCCGTCGCCCGATCCTATCTAGAAAGAATGTGGCCACTAAGATAAAAAGGGTCTTGGTGAATCCAACCGCTACAGTTGCCAGTAATTTATCATTGGATGATGTGATTCCGGCCTTTTCGAAGATGTTGGTGCTGTACAAAACGACCGCGTCTATTCCTGAAGCTTGTTGGAAGAAATGAATACCGATCACACAAAGCAGGATGTGACGAACAGGACGTGTGGGATGAATGAATAATTCTTTCCAAACACCTTCGCCGTGACTCTTTTTTTGCACACGGACAGCGTCATCGTTGCAATCTTGAGGGATTCCGGCGGCTTCTTTTATGTCTGACAATCTCTGTTGAGATTCTTCTTTAGTGTCGGAGGTTTTGTCAAGAACTTTCCTAGCATCACCGAGTCGACCTTGCATGACTAGCCAACGTGGAGACTCGGGCATGCCTATAACCACCAAAGCTAAGAAAACTGAAGGAATTGCTCCAACTCCAAGCATGATTCGCCAACCTAAGTTAGTTGGGAGCTTAGAGAAAGCATAATTGGATACATATCCTATTAAGATCCCAGCATTGATGAATACCTACACAAGAAACAGTCACAGAAGTTATGTTAGTATCAATTAATCCCCATATATTCTTAAAAGGTTTTTTGACATTAAAATTGCTAGAAGTGGGATTCTTGTGCGTTTATTAAGATTTAATTAGTATTTCAAACTGAACATTTTAGGGGTATTATCGAATCTTACATCCATTTTTGGTACATAAGTACAAATTAAATACTCTTAAGAAACTGGAAATTAAATTAGTAAAAATAGCATTCTATTTGCACTTCTTCTTTAGTCTCTCTCTTGTCTAGTAAAGAAATTGCAAAGCATTAATGGTCTTACAAAACAACAATTTCTTTTGGAAAATTAAAGAAAACGTATATGAATACTTACTTCTGGGAATGAGGTGAGAAATCCACGAGAAGAAGCTGGCGAAACTTCAGCGGTGTAAACAGGGGCAATCATGAGGGCAAAACCGACACCAATACCAGTAACAAAGCGAGCAACCATGAGAAATGCATAATTTGTGGAAAATCCCATGAGTAGAGCTCCAGCAAAGAAAACGGCTCCTGCCACCACAATAGTGTATCGACGACCAATCCAGTCAGAGGTCACGCCAGCAGCGGCTGAGCCAACAAGAGAGTACCAGTTGAGAGTTCCCACAAGTAATCCTACTTGCGTGTCACTGAGTTTAAGGTCAATTTTGATGTAGTCCTTGGCTCCACTCATTACTCCGATATCTATCACCAAATATACATGTTGTGAAACAAGTTGTTAGGATAATGTAAAAAATGAAGGCAAGATCATAGTTCTATGTAAAGAAGTATTTTCTTGGAAAAAAAGAAAATCTTTTTTGCTGCAAGTCTCACTCTTCGTTGAGGGTTAACAGAGCTAGTTTTTTGGAATCTTCACAGTATTCCAAGTGATGAAAAGAATGGTTTGAGAGAAAATTAATTGAGTCCTCACCATAACCAAGTAAGATTGAAGCCATGGAAGCTAGGATTGCGCAAGCAAAAGCAAATTTGTTTCCTTTTGGTTTCTTTACAGGATCAAAATCTGCTAGTGTTTTCTCTGTTGTGGGTTGGCTAGGATTGACATCCCTTTCTGAGTTTAGACCTGCAGACATGATCTAAACGCCTAAACAAAGAGAGGGCTAGACAAAGAGTTGGTTTAAGCTAAGCTAGCCTTATTTTGGATAAACTCATGCAGCCACGCGAACTTGAAGTTGGGGATGCAGCCATTAGTGGGAGGCTGGAGTTGCTTAAATTGAGACCAGCAGGCTGACATCATCATTTTGGTAACCTGGTGACCAGTCTAGCTGGTTCCAAAGCAAACAACATTAATCTCGATTGTACCTTGACGGGTTGGTCTTAGGGGTGTTCAAAAAAACCGAAAAACCGAGTAAACCGATAAAACCGACAAAAAATTAACCGAAAAAACCGAACCGAAAAATAAAACCGATTAAACCGATTAGATAATGTAGGAAAAACCCCGGTTCGGTTCGGTTTTCGGTTTTGTAGTGCAAAAACCGGGTTAACTGGACCGGTTCAAAAATTTCGGTCCCTAGTATAAATACAAAATTTTATCGAGCCGCGCCGCACCCCTCTCTTCTCTCCAGACTCCAGTTCTCCACTGCGCGCAACAAACCCTAAACCTAAACATTTCAATCTCTCCTCTCACTACTCAGAGCCACCCGTCGGCCCACCCCCTCGCCCCCCACCCTCTCCGGCCTCCGCTAAGGCCGTCCCCGTACCAGAGCACCCACAACCCGTCCACTCTCGCCTCTTCGCCTCTCCCTCTCCACTGTCCACTCTCCTTAGACTAAGAAAAGTAGAAAACATAAACACAGATCGACGATCGACGTTTCCTGAGTCTCAACTGGACCAAAATAGTCTGTGTTTCCATCAGACCGACGGTTCCTCAACCTCTCAAAACCAGTAAGTTTTAATTTTTTTTCTCCTTTCTAATTAATTAATTCGGTTAAGGTTATTGTTATTTTAAATACAGTTAAACTTATTTTTTTAACGTTTCTTCCTCAGTCTCCACTGGATCAACACAGTCGGTGACTCAGTGTTTACATCAGACCGAGCCTCTCAAAACCGGTGAGTTTTAATTTTTTTTCTCCTTTCTAATTAATTCATACAGTTAAGCTTATTGTTATTTTTAATCAATTTTGTTGGGTGATGAATTTTGGTTTAGTTTGAAACCACTGGATAACGAATTTTTTTTTCCTATATGGGTTGAACTTGTTTCTGAGTTTGAAACCTGTGTCGTTTATATAAATTACTATTGTTACATGTACAGTTAAGCTTATTGTTATTTTTAATCAATTTTGTTGGGTGATGAATTTTGGTTTAGTTTGAAACCACTGGATAACGAATTTCTGTTTATTTATCACTTCCAGTTCCTTATGTGCCAGACTATTCTTCTTCTCCTTTTTAGAATTTATCTGTAATATTATCTGTAATATTATTAGGTGTTGTTCTGTTTCTGTCTATAAAATTTACCAATTGATGCCTTCACATTCTTGGTTATTATTTTATTTTCTGTTTGGTTCCTGTGAAGATTGATTTCTTAGGTATTTGTTTTGTTGAGCTAATGTGACAGTTAAGTTTGTGTCTTTTTTAGGATTAAAGTATGATTTTAATGTGTGATTTCTTTGGTATTCGTTTCATCTTTACCTTATTTTAGCTCATTGATAATTTCACCTTATCAAAGTAGAGTTATGTTATTGATGTTATTTTGATCATTCTTTTAGAACTGATATCCGTCAAACCTATTCATTCCTTGAGAATAATAGTTTTCCAGCATGACTAAATTTGGATTGAATGTCATCTTTGACAATCTCCTTCTTTGCAGCTCTTAAAGATAGTTTTGTTTTTCATTTTGGTCTGTTGTATGAAGTTTTTTTTTTTAAAATATGGAGATTGTATTTTAATTCCCTTAGTCATTGATTTGGTTGTTTGTCTTTCATTGCAAACTAGTTTTGTTTTGATGGGTTTTTTTATTCGGTTTTGTTTTGTCATTCTGTAAAATGTATTCATTATTCTGTTTTGGATGATCTTGATTGGCATTTTGTAGTCATTAAAATCATGTTATTCTTGTATTCATTGTTCTGTTACTTCTGTAATTATTTTTCCTCCATTGATAGATTTTCTAAGCTTGTTTTGACACATTTTCTAAGCTTGTTTTGACATGTTACATGACTTCTGTAATATTTGTTTCATTTCAATTTTTAAACTGATTTTAATCTTTATGTTTATTAAGTGCTGAAAAGAATTGTGCAAGTGATAATGAACATGTTTGCATTTGGTAATTTACAGATGGAAAACCTTCAAAATCAAAATGCTTCATCCACTGGCACTACCCCAACATCAACCAATGCCCCATCTTCAAACACTAACCCAGCGCCAGCATCAGCTACTGCAGGATCCACCACGGATAGTAAAGGTAAACAACTTCAAGTCCCTGCATCTAGGAAAAGAAATGTTGATGATAAAAAAAAGTCACAAATTTGGGATCATTTTACAAAACTTGATGGTGATCCTACAACCCCTAGAGCTGAATGTAATTATTGTGGAAAGGATTATGCATGTCATACTATTATTAATGGGACAAGTAATATGTGGAGTCATTTGAAAGTATGCAAAAAGTTTCCTTTTGTGGTTGATAAGAAGCAAAAAATTTTGGTATTAGAACCTAATAAAGTAGGGGGTGAATTAGGAGATCGAAGTGTGGGAACTCTTAAGGCAATAGGTTATGATTATGATGAATGCAGAAAGGCACTAGTGAAAATGGTTATAATTGATGAGTTGCCTTTTAATTTTGTGGAGGGTAAGGGACTTAGATTATTTTCTAGGACCTTGCAGCCTAGATTTGACGTTCCTTCTCGTTTCACTGTTATGAGAGATTGTTTGAAACTTTATGTTGAAGAGAAGGAAAGATTAAAGAGAGCTCTTAAGGGTCAACGATTATGCTTAACAACAGATACATGGACATCAATCCAAAACATTAACTATATGTCCTTAACGGCTTATTGGATTGATAATGAATGGAATTTGCATAAAAGAATTCTGAATTTTTGTCAAGTTTCCAATCATATGGGTGAGACAATTGGTCAAGTTATTGAGAATTGTTTGTTAGATTGGGGGATTGATAAACTTTTAACTGTTACAGTAGACAATGCAAGCTCTAATAGTGTTACTCTTTCATATTTAAAGAATGTGATGAAAGATTGGCCAACTAATATATTGTCAAATGAACATTTGCATGTTAGATGTTGTGCACACATTGTAAACCTGATTGTATGTGATGGTTTGAAAGAGATGAATGTTTCTGTTGTTAAGATTCGAAATGCAATTAGGTTTGTGAGATCTTCACCCTCTAGGCTACTTGCATTTAAGAAGTGTGCAGAAAAGTTGCATATAGAGTGTAAGAAATCATTGTGTTTGGATGTTGCAACTCGATGGAATTCAACTTATCTTATGTTAGAAGCTGCTGAAAAGTTTGAAAAGGTGTTTGTGAGGTTAGGTCAAAGTGAACCTAGGTATGTGAGTTACTTTTTGGAGGTTGATTCAAAGGGGAATAAAAAAAACATAGGGCCACCTAGTTTGGAGGATTGGGAAAATGCTAGAACTTTGCTGAAGTTTTTAAAGATCTTTTACATGGTTACATTGAAATTTTCTGGCTCATTGCATGTTACATCAAATTCTTTCTTCAATGAATTGATTTACATGCATACAAACTTGATGCAATTGTGTAAAAGTAGAGATAATCTTTTGAGTGGAATGACGATGAACATGATGAGTAAGTTTGAGAAGTATTGGGGTTATGGAGCAAATCAGAATTATTTATTGTATGTTGCTAATGTTTTGGATCCACGTCTTAAATTGAAATATGTGAAATTTTGTTTTGGTGAGTTGTATGATCATGACAAAGCACAATTGCTAACAAAAAAAGTGAGAGATAATTTGGTGAGTTTGTATGAGTTTTATTTGAAAACCGATGAAATGGTGGATGATAATAGGCATAAACAAGATGTTAATGATGCTATTGATGACATGGAGATAGATGTTAACACTTTAGCTCGGTTCAAAAGGCACTTGCTAGAGGAAGATAGTGTGGAAAATAGAAATGAGGTTGAGAGGTATTTGGTCGATGGTTGTGAGGATCCTAATGATGATAAATTAGATATTTTGGGTTGGTGGAAGATTAATGCTTCAAAATATAAGATACTTTCGAAAGTTGCACAACATGTTCTGGCTATTCCTATATCCACAGTGGCTTCCGAATCAGCCTTTAGCACAGGTGGTCGTATACTCGACCAATTTCGAAGTTCTCTATCTCCAGCAACAGTTCAAGCACTTATTTGTTGTCAAAATTGGTTGCATCATGGTCCAATTACAGTTGATAATACAACCTTGATGAATGATTTTGAAACCTACGAAAACCTTGAATCAGGTAATGTTTCTTAAAAACTAACATCTTTTATTTTATGATTTATTAATTAACATATTTTTATTCTAACATGTTTAATATTTTATTTTGTAGAATTTGATGGAAAGTTGCATTTAGCAACGGATGATAATTAGTTCACAAATTGTGATGCATATGGTATAAATATCTTTTTTTATTTTTATATCTTCTGATTTAATTTATCATGTTATAATTCTAGATTATGAATTTCAGGAATCAAAGTGCAATGCTCTTGAAGTGCTTTTTTATTGAGACGATGTGCACATGAAGATTTATTTTTTGTGGCTTGGAGTGTTTTACGATAATGTAATGTTATTTGTTGTTTTTTTGTTAAGCCCTTTGAAGGCAATGGTTTGTAATTTGGATTTAAACTTATTGTTGTGTGATTGTGAGTGCGTGTTATTTATTTAAACTTTTCGGAAATAGAAAAATATTAGTAAGTTAAAAAATATATTGAACAGATTGACATTAATAATTTCATATAAATGAATATTTAGGGGTAAAAAAATTAAATATATTTGGAATCTTCAAAGAAAATGAGACAATATCAATATTAATTGTAAGCCTAATAGAAATCCATTAGAAACCCATTACAAAGCCCATAAAAAAGCTCAAAATAAGCCCAAAATAAGCCTATAGGTTTGTCCGGTTTTTTGGATAAAAAACCGGACCGAAACCGGCCGGTTTGGGCCGGTTCCGGTTCGGTTTCGGGTCTCTTTTTTTTTTTTTTTTTTTTTTTCGGTTTGGGTGTTTTTTTCGGGTCAAAACCGAACCGAACCGGATTTGCTCACCCCTAGTTGGTCTAATAGCTAAACACTAATTTGGGTTGTACGTTGAAGTGGGTGGTCTAATAGGCATTTTTAGTTAATAAAAAAAAATACAACGTTAAAATCCTATTTTTAAGCAATTTGGTTTTTACCGAGTTTGAATACTAAATTGCCAACACAGTTCAAAGCAAAACTAGCTTGGACTCGGATCCTGATCGAATCACCTGGCTCTTTGAAACGACGTTAAAAAAAATATGAAATCATTAACCGGAACATGCACAATACAGATGCATGGCAACATCTTGGGTTTATACTGGGACTATAGTTTATAACTAGATTATTGGTTTACATTATGCTGCGAGCATATTAATTTTTTTTAATATAAAAAAGTATTTAGATATTATTTTTTCTAGGAAAAAAAATTAAGTTGTGGGGGGATTGATCTAATGTAACCTGATTTTTTTGACAGCTTTAAAAGTGACTCGAATGACCAGTAAAAACATAATTTGATTCAAAATAAATATTTTAGATAAAACTTTTTATAAATATTAAGACGACAACATATTGAATTGATTTTGGTCAACATGGGTTAACTTGTTAATTCACATGCTGAATCATGAAATCATACAAATTATAAAGCCCATTTTCTAATAAATTCAATATTGAAGGATTAAATTTTAAAAAAATTAATTAATAAAAAGAAGAATGACCCAGGTCATCCATGGTTAAAATGTTAAAACCACGACCTGGATCATGAAATCAAGATAACTCAATAGAAAGCAAATTGAAACAAATTATAAACCTTGATTGTCAGTCAATCCAATATTGAAAGATGAGATTGAAAAAAAATCAAATAAAAAAAGATAAAAAAACAACTCGAGTGAACTTGGATTAAACAGCCAAACTCGTGATCTAAGTCATGAGACGAAGATAATATCATAGAAAATAAACCGAAACAAATCACAAAACTTAATTTCAAATCAATCCAATATTAAAGGATCAAACTGAGAAAAAAATTCAATAAGAAAAAGATGAAAAGATTTGTCAATCGAGTTAACATGTTAAAACCATGATCCGGGTCAGAAGACTGAAATAATTTTATAAAAAATAAATTATAAATAAAAAATAAATTACAATTTCTAAATAAACCTAATGTCCAAGATGAAATCCAAATTAAGTTTTGAGAGGAGAATCCTCTCCCCCTTCTAGTTTTTATTATTATTATTATTATTAATGTTTATAATTACCATTAGAGCAACATGATAATAACCGTTGAAGGGGAAAGTGCTTGCCCCAGTCTCTGCCGTCTTCACATCATCCATCTCGACTCTGTATACTATGATAAAGACTTGGTCTATAAACAAAACTTTAGGACCAATTCGGCAGGAAATTAATGTTAACAAGTTCTGGCATTCATGCCTACTCTAGAAAGGTTTTCGCCGTTAAACTAATTCGTGCCTAGATTTTCCATTTTCCGACGAGATGCACACTTCTTTTCGTTTCCATTCTCCCTTCTTTATATTTTGCCTAAAGCAGGAGGTGATCAGTACCAATCTTCCAGAGGAAATTGGGTTCTCCTTTTTTTTTTTTTTTTTTAATGAGGATATATGTATTCATTTCCAATTTTGCATTTTGTTCGTAGAATCCTGTGTCCGATTATATTAATACGTACGGCAAAGCAGAGATAAGATGGGATTTTAATAATAAAACACTATCCAGAAATAAAAAGAATTTATCACACCATTGATTTAAAGATGCTCTAGTCATTTCACCCAGAAATAAAAAGAAATTGAGGCTAAATATCTCGGGTCGAGCTTAAGCCTTAAGGATGGTAGTAAAATTGGGTCAGTGACCTGTTTTCTCTCCAGATTAGCTCAATGGTCATAAAAGGAGATTCGAGGAGATCCCTCCATCTGATATTATTCGGAAAAGCCAATACCTCAAACACAGTTGCTCCCACAAAAAGAAATTGTGAAGAGTTTTCTCTCCAGATTAGCTCATGATCCCATGCTTTCTGAAACGATCCCTTTTCAATTAATAATAATAATAAAAAAACCTTTTCAGCCTGGCATGAGCTGAAGAGTAGAGAGAAGACAAGACACGGGTCGTTTTAAGAAGAAAAACTTAATAAATCTTGCAATAACAATTTCAGGTGATATATATATATATATCACTTGAAATTGTTATTGCAAGATTTATATATATATATCCTGCACTCTGTTCATGTTTCGCATTCGACGGATGCATGCACCTTTTATTTTGTTAACTCTGTGTTTAAACTTTCAACGTCTTACTTATGCCATAGCACCTCTGCAATTCTATTTCGAATCGACACTAGCAGATGTCACTGTTGTACTGAGAGTGAACTTCGACAAATAATTTAACAGAGAGACCTTCGGCTCTGGAGATGGGTCCCGTTTGCCTTTGGAAACAGCTCGAGATACGTCACTTCGAATTTTCTCATTGGCCTCGTGACAGAACAGAACACTACTACCATACCTCTGCTGATTTCTCTGAACCACTACCAATCTGTGACAACAGCGAGCAACTACCACAAAATATATTAAATCTGACAGAAGTCATGGTAATTAGTGATAGTTTAACTAAAGATTCAAGCATTCAGGCAACTCATTGATTTTCGTGCATTTTTTCTTCTTGATCAATTAGCATCATTCGAGTATTGCACTGCCGATTTTGGCAGCATGAGAGTCACAGTTAGATTCAAAGTTTTGGTAAATCTGGACTCAGTCGAGTTCATTAAAGACGAACTTTATTTTTCCTCTTTATTTTTTTTTCTACTAACCACAAATATCATATTCTCATTTTCAGCAATGTATTTTTTATTCGAAAATATAATAAAATAATATTTTTTATTTTTATAAAATTATTTTAATATCAATATATTAAAACAATTCAAAAATATAAAAAAAAATTATTTTTAAATTATTTTTTTTTATAAAACTCCATTTAGAACACAATTCCGAATTGCGTCTTAGATTTATCTTATATGAACCTCACTTTTCAAAGAGTTGCAATTGCATTTCCACCCCATCCACAAAATCCACAGCATCAATCCAATCCAAGCTTCTTTGACAATAAGTAGTTTTAAGGTAAAATTGTTTCATTTCTTGGAATTACTCTGCTTCTTTGACAATAAAGTGCACTCTCGCTTTATAATTTCAAGTTTGGTTCTGTAACATGCACCATCTCCATGTGCCGTGGTGTAGGACTTGGAATTTGGAGAGGGATGTCTCTCGTAGAAAACTTTACCACAAGAAAGAAGGCTATACGATTTTAGTCACTTTCTGTCTTCCATAAACCCAAGGATTTTTCTAGAAATGAAACACAAAATCCCACAACCTCACAATGCTCCATCATCACTTTCCTTCTCCAATCCGATACAGATCTCTGCCCTGCTAAATTCCAAAAGAGGAGGGGGCTCTGCTGTAATCATCTCTATCCAAACACTCCAAAAAAGAGCTTCGTCATGGTTAGAAACTGAGCTTGGACTGTCCTCGGAGGGGACCATGAATCATCAAAGGACACACGTGATGTAGAATTTGACTTCAAAGTAAACACACTGACTGCTTGGTCTTGGTTTTCTTCTAAATAATAATTAAGGTGTTAAAATGTCCAAAGGCGAAAGCTGGTAGTCCTACAAGGCAACTAGTGCTGGTTTCATGGGAAGAACGGGTTGTTCAACTTCAATCCTATAATTTGAGCAAGGGGCGGTGTTATTTCTCAATCAGTCTTATCACTTCATAGAACCAAAGTCACACCACCCGTTTCTTGCATCAACTTGGCTATGTTTAATTTCTTTTGAATATTTTTGAAATTAAATATCTTCTTAATTGTGTCTAATTAAGACTGCTTTTCAATTCCGAATCTCATTCTGCTTTCTAATCTTGCACTCTATCATTAACTAGTTAAAAGGTGGCCATTGAACAACTGGTGGGGGAGTTGAATCCGTGGACAATTTATCAGCCAGCCAACCTTTACCAGTTTACGTTAACTTATTCATATCCAAGTGAAGGTTTTGTGGATAAACATAATCGCATTGCTAAATCCTATATATAAAATATCAAAAACAAAGATTTTGTAGAGAATATCGCATTGTATGTATCTTTCTATTTTCACATGCTTTGTTCAATCATATTAAACAGGATCATGAACAATTTCCATAGCTGACTTATTGTCACAAAATAGATTCATTGCCTCTTTTGGTTTAAATCCCAAGTCATTCAACAGATTTCTCATCCACAGTAGCTCATATATCCTAAAAACCATACCTCTATACTCTACTTTAGCACTTGATCTTATTACTACTAGTTGTTTTTGGCTCCTCTAGGTTACAAGATTCTCACCTATAAAGGTGAAATATCCTGAATTAAATTATATGTTATTAGCTGAGCCTACTCAATCAACATCAGTATACCCTTCTACCTTTGAATAAACATGTTTTGTGAACAATAATCCTTTATCAGTTGCAATGTCTGGTCTAGTATGAGATTGATAAATTAGCTTTCAGCTTGAACACTGAAACAACTTGCTATTCTACTTAATAGAAATTTCAATTGGTTTACATCCAAGCATTCTTGTCTCAGATAATAAATCAAGGATGTATTTTTATTGTGATAAGAAAACACTATGATTTGATCAAGCTAGCTCAATCCCAAATTACTTTATTTGTTGCCAAAATTCTTTATAGACTTGTTAAATCTACCAGACCAAGCTGCTCGAGATTGCTTTAATCCATATAACATATATATTATTGTACCTGAATACGCTGACACACACGAAGGAGGTTCCATATATACCTTTTCAGTTAAGTCACAATATAATAGAGCATTTGTTACATCAAACTAAAGAAGTGGCCAATCTTGGCTGGCTTCTAATGATAAAAGTACTCTTACAATTGGTGAAAAAGTTTCTTAATAATCTACACTATATGATTGTTTATTATTAGTAATTCTTCATGTTTGGTATATGGATAGCTTGTTTTTTTATGGAACGAAAAGAAGAACTTCATTTCGGTACATGTAATTTTCAGACATCAAATTAGTTTGTAATAATCTGACAGACTATGAAACCGTTTGGGAATCCGTATAAATTATGTTTCTAAAAAATTCAAAATTTTTTTTTGCTAAAATTTAATATGGCTTGTATGTTTTGAATTGTTTTGATGTGATGATGTCAAAAAAAATTTTAAAAAAATAAAAAAACATTATTTGCATGCATTTCAGCACAAAAAATTATTTGAAAAACAACTGTTAAAAAACATCATTTGCATATATTTCAGTACGAAAAATTATTTGAAAAACAACTGAAACAACACTGTCAAATATAGTCAATGATACGCCTGAGTTCTTCTTGATATATACAACGTTAACCGGCCAAACTTTCAGACACCAAATTTTCGTGCTAGTCATCATCATTATACGACTTTCTCGTCATAATCATTGTTCAACACAATCATTTTATATGATCACATAATCCCCTCCACATCATCCCAAGCAAAGGAGATGGCTACTAATGGGAGTCTTTATTTCGACAAAATGTGCCAACATAAGTTTAAAAACAGAGAATAATTTTTTGTCTAAAAGTGCCAGAGGTTGCAGAGAGCGTTGAAGGTGGGTCATTCGACAAGTTTTGTACACTTTTTTGCTCTCGATTAAAAGTTTATTATTCTCCAAATTAGCAGCAGATTAATGTGCATCTTGAATAGTTTTTGACTTGTCATTTTTATAGCCAGCTCTACGAGAGACGCAAAGGCCATTGTTGCGTTGTTGATGGTGAATTGTGATTGTAACATTGCTATAATCCGTACCAATAGAATGTGATGAGGCTTGCTAACCCAGTTGTGACTAGATGGCTAGATGCCATGCCATGTTTATTTATTTACTTATTAATATCACTCCTAGGTTTTGTGGGGGACTTAACTTAGCATCAGTTTTCAGTTTCCAAGTGGACAGAAAAAAAAAACAAATCACTACCATACAACAACACTACTATGATCTTTTTCGAAGGCTCCAAACAGTACACATAAGCCAGCATTGTTGAGGAGGCACTCGTTCTGACGACCTTCCCTTCTTTCGTGATTTACACTTGTTCTGTCTTTCCCTTTGACTTTTTGCTGGACCACTTCGTTTAGTCAATGCTCATACTCAAGACCTGCAAATGGGGATGCGCCTGCAGTTTTCTATTTCGTTCGTCAAAACCACTGAAAACATCATTTGTCAAGATCTTTTCCCTCTGCATCACCGATATCACAAGCCGAGTCCGTCATCATCTTCATTCACAGCTTGTTCCAAATCATCACGGTAATATCTGGTTCCCGCTTCAAGAGACAGATCGGCAGAGTCTAAAGGATTATCAATCTCTTCACTATCGCTCTCTGCATCACACTCTTCAGCTGCCTTCTTTTTCTTCTTCTTTGGCTTTGAGGTATTCATTTCATTCACATAAAAAATGCGGAAGACGAGATATTCTGGAGGCACATCAGTTCATGAAAGAATTTTGAGCCAAATCAAAAGGATTTATCTATAAAATTCTCAAAAAACAAGGTGGTGTTGCTGAAGCATAAAGAGCTCAAAAACCAAGTGTTGCTGAAGCTTTACGAAACCATGCTAAAACTGTGGCATAACTCCTTGACGAAGCATGTTACCGCACCTTCAGCTTATAAAATGAGCACAGTATGTGGGAAGGATAGCCTAAATGTGCTGTTCAAAATCCCTGGGAGACTTGACCTTGGGCTTGGAAGAATTCCGAGTCCCAGAAACAGAAATAAAAATAGATATATATTATAAATTGTTTAAATAAAATAAAAGAAGAAAAATATTATACCAGGCTCGTATATTAAAAAAATTATTTGATTTTATTTTTTATTTTAAAAAATAAAATTTATTTATATAAAAGATTAAAAAAATTGCTTCAAAAATTAAACATACACAAGATAATTTTAAAAAAATCTCTATCCAAAAAATGTTAAATTAAAAAATTAAAAACAAATCAAGTTATATTAATTAATCAAAACCCGAATGGAGTCCATTGATTATTTATTTTTTTTAACCAAAATAACGTCATTTTGATTTATAAAAAAAGTTGGGGTTGACCCGGGCAAAATCCGTTACCCTTGAGGCGGGTCGACCACCAAATCGGGTTTAAAAACTTTGGTTATGGCTTTACTTGTCAAACCTGTAATCCAGGTTATAAACTCAAACGGGTTAAATAATGTTTTTTCTCTTAAATTTATACTTAACACACACACACACATATAAAGAGGGCAAAAAAAAAACAAAGAATAACTATCATTCAAAAGAGGCTCTATAAAAAAAAAAAATTGAGAGAAGATGTATTAATCTAAATATAAATAAATAAAATTAGAAAAAAATAATTTATTTTAAAAAATAAGAAACAAATAATTTAGAAAAAAAAGTCAAGCATTGTTAGGCTTTACAGCCCACATAGCCCATTCGTCAGAGCTTGCATGTATGGGCCCCTTTTTTTTATCTTGCAATCTAGGGCGGATGACCGTCTTTCCTTTTTTTTAAAAAAAAAAAACAGACAGCATATCCTCTAATTCTTCTTGAATTCGGCCACTATGATAGTTGGAAAATCAGACCATATAGTTCTTTAACTCAAAAACCCATTTTAAATCCTTTTTAAACCCAAAATAACTAGAAAACAAATCCTAGGAGTCGTGATAAACTCATCCATGGCCTCTAAAAATCAAAGATCTTCTCAAGCTCAAATATGTTTTTTTAGGCAATTTCAAGGTAAAAGAATCATATAATATGAATTCTTCTCATCAAATGAAACCATATGACACAAAGATCGATTCTTTTGGTGGCCTAAGTCAACGTGAACAACATTTTCTCGCAACAAAATTATTTTTAAACAATATTTCTAATGTGCAGTATTGCAAGGTGTTATTTTTCCTTTTTATTTTATTGGATCAATATAATTTATGTCTCTATTTCTATTATTATTTACTTGAATAAAAAGATAATTTTAACAAATACAACTGGTTAAAGTTCTATTTTTCAAGATTAAATATTTTAATTTATTTCTGTTTCTTGATATTTCATGTTTTATTTTTAAGTATTGTTAATGACTTTTTATTTATTTATTCATGCATGTACTTCTGAATCTATTTGATTAAATGTATATATAACTTTTTTATTTAAACATTGGACTCTGCCCGTCGAATCTCTTTTTATATATTCATGTAATAAATTACTAATTTATAAAATAAAAAAAATTAAGATTAGGATGAGGCAAGTTGAGTTTTTGGCGAGGGTTGTGGATTGCCGCACAAAAAAGCTCACCTACCTTCGAGTCGAATAAAGAATGTCTTCTCTTCTTCTTTTAGGCAGGTTGTTGGTCTGACATTATAATGCCATGATTCATGATAATTGTATCATATGTTAAATAAGTGAATTAATATATTTTGGTAACTTGATGACTGGAAATCATGATTAGATTACTTAATCGGCATTCTTAGCACTAATGACCATTTGTTTTTGTATTTTAAAAGAATTTTTTGAAAAAAATAATTTTTTTTATTTTTTTTGTTTTAAATAAATTTTTTTAATGTTTTTAAATTATTTAAATATATTGATATAAAAATTAATTTATAAAAGTTAAAAAATTATTTTAATATATTTCTGAACGAAGAAATGCTTTAAAAAACAAGTGTCTAATATCTGTAATATTGAGTCTAATATTTGAGTGCTAGTTTGTTTCATATAAAATATATATTTTTTATTTTTTATGCTTGAATTATTGAATTTAAAATACTTTACAATCAAATAAAATAAACTTAAAATAATAATAATAAAAAATATAACTTACTATTCTTAATATTTTAGAATACTAGTTTTGTTGATAAATCATGGACTCTATCATTGCTTTTTTAAGCACATATACACTGATTATTTTCCACGGATTGAAGTCAGGGAAGGTCACATGTCTGACCCATGCTTTGTGGGTTGCTGAATACCAACACAAAGATTAGATCTTTTCTTCTATCCCAACCAAACAGCTTCCTCAACCAGGCCGGAAACTACTGGGCTGAAAAAACATCGCTGACCGGAAAAATGGAACACGCCTACAAAGTACAATCATAATTACAGTGCGAAGACAGCACTCGGTAGTTTGTTCCGAAGGGTAAAAGACCTTACTCTTGCTAGCGGAACAAAATCCAATACCCATCCGAGGAAACGACAGAGACTAAATGGAAAACAGTGCACAGAGGAGATTGGAACGTGTTTCTAGGCACCTGTTGTCTCCGATTGAAGTCAATAATGGTCTTTCCCAGGTTAGATTATTTCATTGCCTTTGTTTTCTTTCTCGTGTTTTAGTGTTTTTCTGTCTCTGCTTGCATGTTCTGGTAGACTAACATGTCTGCTACTTTTGGTTATTACTGTTGTTTCTGTTTTGAAGGTTTTAATAAAAGGTGGGCATGGAAAACATGAGGAGGAAGGAGACCCAGTAGTTATAGGAGGCATGGTATTGGATATACATGCCACCCCTTCACTCCCTTTAAATCCTAGAACCACCACTCCTGGGAAGGTTTGTATTTATCTTCTCAAAACCCTTTTTCTTCTTTTCTACTTATGTTGATAATAATCTTTATTTTTGGTAGAGGTTGTGATGCTAGAAAAAGGTTGTCACATGAAGGGCCTAATTGTTTTCAGGTCCATTATGTACTAGGGGGTGTAGCAAGGAATATTGCTGAGTGTATGTCAAAGCTAGGAACTAAGCCTTATATGATTAGTGCCCTGGGAAATGACATGGCAGGTAATTATACCACCTCTGTTTTTTTATTCCTTGTGATGCATGGCTAGAGCTTTATAACCATTTCTTTGGAAGAGGTTTTGTGGTTTCAATGGTCAAAAAAACTTGTCAAAGTGAAAAAAAATCTTCTTTTTGATAGGCAAGCTGCTGTTGGAGCCTTGGAATTCTGCGAGCCTATCTACAGAAGGTTAAACCTTAATATTTACCACCAAAATCATCTGTAATGACTAAAGCTTTGCTAGCACTGTTGGTTTTATTTCAAGCTCCTAATCTTTTATATAGTTGCTGGTTATGAGATACTGTTTGCCACCAAAATCATCTGTAATGACTATGGCACATTATATACTGCTGTTTGTTAATATTTACTGCCAAAATCATCTGTAATGACAACGGCACATCATGAGATACTGTTTGCCTGAGGAAACGACATAGATTTCAAAAAATAAATCAGTTGGCACGTTATGCATCCGTTGAAAAAACTTTAAAAAGTCATTTAAGCTTCAGAAATCTTTTGTCTTTGAGAGCTATGAATTAAAATGCAATAAAAAGAGAAACAGAGACCACAGGAGCTAATATAAAGGAAAACTATGGTAAAGCGCCTTCAGTGTCATTCAACAAATGTGTGTGTCTGAGAGATTTTCATTAGTGAGACCTGTTCTATTTTCTATGAATGTACTAGCTCTCTCCGCTTTACATAAGAATTGAATAACAGTAATCAGAGAAGTGTTTATTTCCTTTTAAACTTTCTTCTCGGAAATCAATTGGCACAGTAATGAAAAGTTAGGTATGATTTAATTTAAGATATATGCTCCATTTTTTCATAATATCATCTGTGGAGTAGGCATTATGAAGCACCAAGATATCAAGACTCCTGTCATATGCAACATATTTGACACTGAAGGAGAGTTGGCAGCTGCTGTTGCTAGTGTGGAAGCAGTTGTGAGTTGATTTTTCTATGCGGATTGTGTTGAAATAGGAATTTTTTTTCCTTTTCTTTTGCTGGAAACTTGTATATGCTCAAGAACAGAATACCTTCAGAAACTTACTGCTTGTATGATAACTCTGTCCAGGAAAAATTCCTAACTTCTTCGTGGATTCAGCAATCAAAGAAAAATATATTTTCTGCTCCTGTCATGATGGTTGATGCAAATCTAAGTCTACCAGCTTTAGAAGCTTCTTGCCAATGTACTTGTAGCATATCACTGTAGACTCCCCCCCCCCCCCCCCCAACCCCTTTTTTTTACACATTCTATCCTTGGCATTGGTGAATGATCAACTCTATGCTAATCATAAATCTCCCTGTTTCTACTTTCTTGTTTTTTAACTTCTTTTTTTTTCCACTCAGTGGCAGCAGAATCCAACACCCCAGTTTGGTTTGAGCCTGTTTCAGTGGCTAAATCTAGAAGAATTGTCTCAGTTGCTAAGTATGTGAGTGCTTCGATGTTTTCAATTACCTATGTCCTATCATCAACAGTGCTTTCTAGGTCAGCCCCTTTGTTTTCTTTGTGAATCAAACTTCGTAATATTTTGTTGTGCATCAGAAATTAGCCAGATCAGTGTTACTGGCTGCTTTCTATTTTGCAATCAGTATCCTTTTCAGATACCTGAGGAAGGCTCTACTTTCTAGAATGAGTAGGACATAGATGGAGTCATTCTGATCAGTAGGTTGGGTAGGATACATTGTAAGTTCTGCTCCACTTCCACCTTGATATATTGCTCATGTTTAATTTACCTTTCAACGGAAGCTAATCTCAACTTATGTTTCAGCAAGCTTTTAAAATAATACCAGTTTATTATCTCATTTCAATTAAAGGGTTGATCATACTTGATGAGTGAAACAGTAATTTAATACCTTAGAGCAGAAAGAATTGTTAGAGAAACTTCTTGAATTTGCAATACCTCTATTATTCATCACACATTGAACCCCAAACTGATTTGGAAACTTTTACAGGTAACTTTTGCTTCACCTAATGAAGATGAGCTTATCGCCATGGCGAATGCTTTATCTCATGAAAATATGTTTCGTCACATTGAAAGGGATTCCAACAGTAGGTGTTCAGTCGAGTCTTTGTTCCAATTTTTGAAACCGGCAATCCTGGTTTTGCTAGAGAAGGGTATCAAGATAGTTGCCGTGACCCTTGGTGCAGATGGCGTGTTCTTATGTTCTAGAGGACCAAACGTAGTGAGATTTAGTTTGGATAGAACCAAAAAATATGGATTCAGTGGACAGTTATATGATAAAGTGGTGTCCAGCTGTCCTTCAAGTAGATTTTCTGGTGCTCTGCAGATTGAGATAAGCTCTCATCTTTTTTCTGTACATTTTCCTGCACTTCCTGCATCAGTTGTGAGGCTTACGGGGGCTGGTGACTGCTTGGTTGGTGGTACACTTGCTTCTCTCTGTTCAGGTTTAGATATTATGCAGAGCATTGCAGTCGGTATAGCAGCAGCCAAATCTGCTGTGGAGGGAGAGGCGAATGTGCCTTCAGAATTTAGTTTGGCCACTATTACAGGTATGCTTTTTAAGCTGAATCATTTTTGTCATGATAAATTTTGTTCGTAAAAGGAATCAAACAAATATTTATTATCATCTTATGACTTTCTAATAGCAATCATTATCAAAATTATTCTGAAGATAGGTGGTATTGCCACTTATGTTATCCAAGGCATAATTTTCACACATTTAGAAGTTAGAACAGTCACATTCCAAATGCCAAGGAAACTATCCAAGTATATTTCATCGGTGAAAGGTTGAAGACTATCCTGTGACCATTACCAAGGGGCATCCACTTGCTTGCCAGTGCAAGCCCAGTGCAGATAGTCAATCTGACCAATAACCTCGACTCCCTTTTGGTTTTACAAATAATATCTTGAATCAGATCATCTCATTAAGACTGCAAGTAGTGATTTTTTTGAGTTTCTTTTTGTGCAGACGATGCAAGGTCCATATATTCTGCTGCCAAAATTCCGTTTCATCAATCAATGCTTTAATCCATGTCCTATGTCTTTCGTGAGAAGAAGGCTCATCAAGATGTCATCGGATCACATTACTTTGCCTCCTTTTCTGCGGTGCTTATCTTGGCAGGGTTGGAATGGCCTTTAAAGCTAGCGATTTCGATTCCAAAAGCAGTGAACCACTCAGATTTTTGTAAATCAAACTGGAATTGAAGCTTCAGCATGCCCTACACAGTAAGGGCACCTTTCTAAGAATGATGTCAATCTCTCTTCTGCCAATTGTATTCATGTTTTGAGTTGTTGTCAGTTCTTGCTTGATTTGTATGAAGGGAACCACATTGTTTGTCCAACCTTGCATGGACATCAACTCTTTGTAATGCCAAAGGGAAACGTTTCTGTTTTCTTTTCATGCTGGTTATGAAGTTGGAAATCTAATGAAAAAACCACCCTTTCCTGCTCGGATCCATGCTATCTAACTATTTAGACCATGAAAGATTACTCAACCATATCAGTGAAAATCTGGCCACTATGTTTATGCCCAAAACATCACATTAAACATACAAGCCGAACAAGATCTCCCTGGCCAGAACCATTGGAGCCAGAGAACCCTACATTGTTACCCTCTTGCTTATAATGAACAACGTGTCATTTTTCATACACGACACCTAGTTCGCAACTGGACAACGTGTAGCAGAAGCTATCGTTTTCCCATTCTTAAGCCTCACTCTCTAAACTGTTCAAAATCGCTTCTGCAATTCTGTTCATGCGTTGTTTTCTTCGATGTATCTCAGTAAATGAGGTCCTTAAAAGATGGACTGATGCGACATGTCCGATCCATAAAGTCTGGTTTCACACTACCAATCTTAACCTCAAATCAACTCGTTCATTTATACTCCAAGCATTGCCTTATAAATGAAGCCCAGAAACTGTTCGATGAAATGCCTCAAAGAAACACTTACTCCTGGAACACTATAATATCTGCCCACATAAAATCCCAAAACTTAGCACAGGCAAAATCCATTTTTGATTCTGCTTCTGTTAGGGATTTGGTCACTTATAATTCTATGTTATCGGGTTATGTTAGTGTGGATGGATATGAAAGAAATGCCCTTGAATTGTTTGTTGAAATGCAAAGTAAAAGAAATGAGATTGAGATTGATGATCTTACTATTACAAGCATGGTTAACTTGTTTTCTAAGTTATGTAATTCGTGTTATGGGAGGCAATTGCATTCATATATGGTGAAAACCGGTAATGATAGAAGTGGGTTTGTTGTGAGTTCTTTGATTGACATGTATTCTAAATGTGGGTGTTTTAAAGAGGCTTGTCAGGTATTTAAAGGTTGTGAAAGAGAAGGAGGTTTTGATTTGGTCTCAAAGAATGCGATGGTGGCAGCGTATTGTAGAGAAGGGGATATGGAAATGGCTTTGAGGTTGTTTTGGAGGGAAAGTGAGTTGAATGATTCGGTGTCATGGAATACATTGATTTCGGGTTATGTTCAAAATGGTTATCCAGTGGAGGCACTGAAGTTGTTTGTGTGTATGGGGGAGAATGGTGTTAAATGGAATGAACATACTTTGGGTAGTGTTTTAAGTGCTTGTGCTGATTTAAGGAACTTGAAGATTGGCAAGGAAATGCATGCTTGGATTTTGAAGAATGGACTGGGTTCGAGTGCTTTTGTAGAAAGTGGCATTGTTGATGTTTACTGCAAGTGTGGGAATATGAAGTATGCAGAGTCATTGCATTTGACAAGGGGGGTCAGAAGTTCCTTCTCCATCACTTCAATGATTGTGGGGTATTCGTCACAAGGAAACATGGTGGAAGCTTGTAGGCTTTTTGATTCTTTGGAAGAGAAGAATTCTATTGTTTGGGCTGCATTATTTAGTGGTTATGTCAAATTGAAGCAATGTGAAGCTTTTTTTGAGCTTCTACGAGAGTATATAGCCAAGGAAGCTGCGATTCCTGATGCTTTGATCCTTATCAATGCATTTAACGTGTGTGCATTCCAAGCTGCCCTTGGTCCTGGGAAGCAAATCCATGGTTATGTATTCAGAATGGGGATTGAAATGGACATGAAGACGACTACAGCTATGATTGATATGTACTCAAAATGTGGAAGTATACCATACGCAGAAAAACTGTTCCTGAAAGTTATTGAAAGAGATTTAGTCCTTTACAATGTTATGCTTGCTGGTTATGCTCATCACGGGCATGAGATTAAAGCTATAAATTTGTTTCAGGAAATGTTGGAGAGAGGAGTTGGACCAGATGCCGTTACTTTTGTTGCACTTCTGTCAGCTTGCCGTCACCGTGGATTGGTTGATTTGGGTGAAAAAACATTTTATTCCATGACAGAAGATTATCACATACTGCCTGAAACTGATCACTATGCATGCATGATTGATCTTTATGGAAGGGCTAGCCAACTAGAAAAGATGGTCCTGTTCATGCAAAGAATTCCTGTGGAGCATCAGGATGCCGCTGTCGTTGGGGCATTTTTTAATGCATGCAGGCTAAATAATAACACAGAATTAGCAAAAGAGGCAGAGGAGAAACTGTTAAATATTGAAGGTGATAGTGGAGCTCGTTATGTGCAGTTGGCTAATGTTTATGCTGCAGAAGGGAACTGGGCTGAGATGGGGAGGATTAGTAGGGAGATGAGAGGAAAGGAGGCCAAGAAGTTTGCTGGTTGCAGTTGGGTATACTTGGATAATGAGGTCCATTCATTTACCTCTGGTGATAGAACCCATACAAAAGCAGAGTCTATCTATTCGAAGCTGGAGTTCTTGAAGGCAAAACTATATGAAATCGCTGGGGCATTCCGTTAGATAATGTTTTGAATGTTGGCATGCCAACATGGTTCAAAAGCTTGCACAACCTGCAATGAGGATGAAGAGTTGGAGACTTCGAGTAGCCGCAGATGTTTAGCAGGTCTATTGAAATATTCAAAAGCTAGTCTATCGTGAGAGCACTTCATGATTGTCTTTATTGGGAAAGATGAGAAGATCATGTTCTAATTCCAATGGCCCTTTCTGGTATGTGCATACGGCAGTGTCAGATTCCTCACGTGATGCTTTATCCCTGCATGCTAAGAAACAAACTCCGTAGTGCATTGGTCAATGATGTCTTACCACCAGAGTCATATCAATCTTAATAGTCATGCAAGATTGTTTTGTGCTTCAAATAACCTTTTTTTTTCCAGATACAATAACATGTAGGAGTTTAATTAATTTTGGTGGTTCTGAAACAGGATAAATAAATGAAGCTTTTGAGGAGAACTGTTACTGAAGCCAAAGCAAACTTCCAGACGAAGAAATGCTGCAGAGCAAGATGTTCAGTGCAGAAGCAACCATCGCAATTGTTCTGTTTCTAGGACTCGAAATTCTTCCAAGCCCAAGGTCAAGTCTCCCAAGGATTTTGAACAGCACATTTAGGCTATCCTTCCCACATACTATGTGCATTTTGTAAACTGAAAGTGTGGTAAAATGCTTCGTCAAGGAGTTATGCCCCAGTTTTAGCATGGTTTCGTAATGCTTCAGCAACACTACCTTGGTTTTTGAGCTTTTTATGCTTCAGCAACACCACCTTGTTTTTTGAGAATTTTATAGATAAATCCTTTTGATTTGGCTCAAAATTCTTTCATGAACTGATGTGCGTCCAGAATATCTCGTCTTCCGCATTTTTTTATGTGAATGAAATGAATACCTCAAAGCCAAAGAAGAAGAAAAAGAAGGTAGCTGAAGAGTGTGTGATGCTGAGAGCGATAATGAAGAGATTGATAATCCTTTAGACTCTGCCGATCTGTCTCTTGAAGCGGGAACCAGTATTACCGTGATGATTTGGAACAAGTTGTGAATGAAGATGATGACTGACTTGGCTTGTGATGTCGGTGATGCAGATGGGAAAGATCTTGACACCATTGATAACGGAGACGATGAAAGTGGGGATGCAAATGATGGTTTCAGTGGTTTTGACGAACGAAATAGATGACTGTAGGCGCATCCCCATTTGCAGGTCTTGAGTATGAGTATTGACTAAACGAAAGAAGGGAAAGTCGTCTGAACGAGTACCTCCTTAACAATGCTGGCTTATGTGCTGTTTGGAGCCTTCGAAAAGATCATAGTAGTGTTGTTGTATGGTCGTGATTTTTCTTTTGTCCACTTGGAAACTGAAAACTGATGCAAAGTTATAGGCAAGGTCATGCTTAATTAGGCAAGTTTGGTCGGTAGAGCAAGATATGACAGAATTGGTCACAGCTTATCATTGAGAAGATGTATGTATACAGTATACTATTACTCGCCTTGCCTTTTCTTTTCTTCCTGAATAATATTCCTTCAATCTCGCGAATCAATTGCCTGGTAGGGAAACTGATAAATAGTTGCTCTTCTGGGTTCTCAGAAACGCCATCTCCGTAGTGCCCCGCAGAACCTGAAAATTTTAAGCCTTTTTTTCAGTTGTGCTATAGATTTCAAGCTTGAATGCTTTTCCGGGAAGTGAAATAGAAAGAGCTTGGATTAGAGAGTATTTAAGAGTTTGTTTTGTCGTTGTTTTTTTTTTTTTTTTTTAGTAAATACATTAAAATAAAATTTATTATTTTTAACATTAATAAATCAATATAATCTAAAAATATATATAAAAAAGTTAATTTCAAATAAAAAATTAATTTTTTATAAAATACCATTTAAAACGGCCATTAGAGGGATAATGAATCGAAGGGGGTAAAACAAGATATTTACGTGAATTAAAATAATTGGCGTCGCCCGGACTCGAACCGGAGACCTTCAGTGTGTTAGACTGACGTGATAACCAACTACACCACGACACCTCTCGCTGTTAAAATTTACTGTAACTTAATTAGTTTAATTTATTTTCCTCTTCTGCGTTGAATTTCATTCGCGTATAAACTGCATCCCCTGTAGTGTATTTAACACGCACCCTGTCTCTGCAAATCGAATTCCATGGCGTTTCCAGGAGAGGTAAGAATCCACACTTCTAAACACTTTTCTGCTCTCTACTACTTTCACAGTCACTGGCTTGTATTTATTTGCATCCGCTACTCTCTGTCCCGTTTCAACACTTGATTTTCTCTTAAAGTAGGCTCAAATGAGTTACAAATCATGATTAAAATTCATTGTGTCTTTCTATTCTTGTTTGAATGTATAAACCTAATTTTATTTACCATAAAAACATGAATTCTCTTGTCTTGTTAGAGAAACACATGCCAGAAAAAAAAACAAAAAGAATTATTAAAGGAGGCGCTGCTGCTGCTGCTGCTTTTTGTTGCTGTCTTTCTTCTAGGTGGGCTTGAGACTGCTTCTTTCACCACTTAATTCCAACATTGTTGTCCGTACAGCATGGTTCTCAATGATAAGCTGTCGAGCGTTTTGTCATTTGCAGCTTGAGACAAAACGCTCGACAGCTTATCATTGAGAATCATCTGAAGAATTTATTTTGAGGTAAATTTTAATATAAAATAATAATCAATAAAAAGAGAATAGTGGGTTAAGCTAAGTAAAAAGAAAACCCTGCTCTCTTGCGCGCGAGTCAATGCCAATATTTTCTAAACCTTGCTCTCCATGACTTTTATAGACTTCGATTGCCCAGGTGAATCTCTGGTGGTTTCTTCTTATTGGTGCAGGCCTGCAATAAAGATTGTTGAAATAGGGTGTCGGCGATCTTTTGGTCGATCGGAGGTAGCTTGAATTTGCTAGTTAAAGTCCATTAATGGACCCTCTTAGATCATCAAAATAATCACATGGAGTTAATTTCATAAAGAAGATCCAGAGTAGCTTGCTTTTTGACTGCTTTCCACTTCGACTTTAATAATTCTCTAGGTTTAAATATATATATATATATATATATATATACACACACACACACAACATATAATTAAGAGCAACATATAATTAAATAAATTAAAAGTTATGTGCGTTAATAAATAAATAAAAAATCATTAATGATATTTAAAAATAAAAGTGACTTCTTTCTCTACCGTCAAAATCCAGCGACTCCTCTCTCTCCTCTCTCAACTAGAGACCAAAAAATAACAAAAATAAGCTTATGTACCAAAATAGAATTGAAACAATTTAAAGAGACCGCAATTGTATAGTTTACGTGATTGTTTAAGTTGGAGGACCAAAGTAAATGTTTTCGAAACTTATGATACGTCACTAATGTTTGCTGCATTTTTCATTTCGATCCTCCCTCTTCCAATCTCATCTTTTAATAAGAATTTAAAATCAACTGCTCCCTAAATAGGACTTGATCACCTAAAAACAAAGTTAAAGAATCAAACTGAAAAAAATTTCATAATAACAAATATACAGTGAAAATCCCACACATTTTAGTATATAAGTAATAAAAACCATAACCTTATATCCAATCCCATCCTCAAATCTTCTTGAGACAAGCTTCAGTACATGTTGTATCTATTCTTACAGCCATATAACCCACAAAATAGTAAATTTAAAGCAAATTGAGTGGATTAAGTTTCAAATCTACAGAATTTATTCTGAATGCCTGAATCTTCAGCAAAGATCTGATTTGCCTCAACAGAAACAATTATCTCCTGACTTCAAGTAACATACGAGAGTCAGCAGTTTGGTTCTGTTCACTTAAAGTGGTTTCCTCGTCATCGCTTTCAGTTTCAGCATCGGATTCCATGGCTATAAGATCTGAGATTGCGTCTCGCCCATATATCTTGGTTAGCGCCTCCTGTTTCATTGATCAATCATATTCTTTGAGTAGCAACTTATTTAATTTTGATGTTGAGGGTGAAAGGGGGAAAGCGAACAAATGAATTAACTCCAAGTCCCATTAGTAGTGAGTAATAGACTTCTTTTGAAGAAGAAAAAACAGACAAATTAAGAATATGAAAGAAGCTGGGTTAGGGGGTGAACCATAATGGATTTGTTTTCATCTTTAACTCTTTCACATTTCTTAAGAAGATTTTCCATCTCAGCTTTAAGTTTAGACCACTCAGTTCTCAATCTCACAGCCATTACTTGTAAATTTTCACATTCTCGCTGCATCATACAAAACATAAAATCAAAATATTAATTCTAACAAATGACAGTATTCGAATATAGAATCTAAAAGTTGTGATCTAAAGTTTTTTTTAAAAAAAAAACAATTCACAACAATTTGTCTTTTATTTTCTTCTCTCTGTTTTAGTGACATTCTAAGAAATGGTGATGAGACTAGTGGCTTGCTAGCAAGTTGCTCGCCTACCAAAAAAGAGGTTGTTTAATCACCTTGCACTAAGATTTGTTGAATACATTAAGCTATCATCATTAAAACTAATGACTGAGTTTTGCAGACTTACATTATTGGTTTCACATAATTTCATGTTTACTACCCGTCTTAGGCCATATTGTATATAAGAAGCGGGAAGTACCGGTGAAATGTAAAACCTGTACTGAACATTGTTAGCAGATAACGTAAGAAGCCAACATAAAAAGCCACCTCCCCCTTGGGTCTGGAATTTTTTCATGTGCCTGACATCCACATGATGTGACATATGAAAGAAGAAAGTTTAGATACTAATTGAAATAAGCGAGGCAAGAGATTTTGACTGATAACGAGGTCAATAATCTGCCAGTGGTGCATGGATTTTATACAGCAGGCCTGCAACTCTTGCAGGGACAGGGCTCTGGGACCCAAATCCACTCCACCCTGCTTGAAGCTGAGAACAAGATGAGACGAGGAGCCAATAGTTTTACAAGATAGCATAGAAGATGACATCCACCCTAAGCCCATCCATGATAAAACATACAGAACAGCCATGTGACCAGTAGTGTTCCTATAAACAAAAGGAATGTGTAGATGATGATAGGGATATGAAACGAAGTCCCCTGTATATTAAGTGAAGTTCCAACGCGGTTGACTCGAACACCATCAAGAGAAAGCAATTTAATCGTTTCTCCTTTGTCATAGACTGACGCAACTAAACCACCACAAAAAGATCACTTAAATTCGAAGAGAAGTCTAAAGAAGATCAAGCATTTTATGCTGAAAACATGGGTGGAAGCATCTCCAGCTACAAGACACGCCTATTCATTCGTCGACAACCACCACGTTCAGACCATTTAGGCCGTTAACGGTGCACCGCATTAACAAACACACACTTAAACATGGTCCTTAACGGAAACCCCTAAATGGTTGAACCATATGAATCTACACGTTCATGAGTGTGTATTATGTATACATGTTAGAAATTATTCATGGATAAATCATCTCATTGTTAGACTATTTCATTCAAAATTAAACTAAGAATGGTTTCATGAACACGAACCTGAGATAAAGAAGTTGATTTGGAACACTTAGCAGGTTTCTTGATACCCTTAGAATCCATTGATTTAAAGGCTTAGCAATAACAATATTATTTAGCTTGTTCCTTTCCTCAATCGCATAAGAGCCCAATTTACTTCCTGGAAACAGAAACAGGAAAAAAAAAACTATTTAGACCAAGAATAGCTGCTAGATAAACTAGTATTGCCAATAATGAACAGAAACTACATAGATTATTATACTACCTTAATCAATTCCTTAATATGAACCCATAAACCTAAATCTATCCTATGTGAAGAAAAAAATCAGAATCTCCCAAACTACCATTAAATAGTATTAATATATTTATCAAGATTTGTATAATTTAGAATGTCATAAACAGATCTCAAACAATTAAAAAATAAATAAATAATGTAGGTTTTTAGCAAAACAATTTGGTTACCTTCACAGCGTGGTTGCAAAACAAGCTAAAGAAAAATAAAATTAATTAACAGAAGCAAGCTCGCATTAGCATATTAAAATAAACTGAAGCGACCAAGAAAACAGTGTGAAAGAGTGGATTAAGGAGAATAAAATTAATTGAAATACAAAAAAACTGAGGTTATTATCAGAGTTAAATAGAGAGGGAGAGAGAGACGTGACTCGTGAGAGAGTGAGAGCGCGCGAAAGAGGACGGTGAGGGGGGTAGAACGGGTATTTACGATTGTTCCTTTCCAATCTAGAGTTCGGATGCTCTCTAAAACTGTTGACGGTTGCGATTGGTATAATTATAATATCTACGATGGGGAACATCCCAAATTACTCCCCGCATCTAGGTTCCTAAGTCACATTAATTAATTAATTAAGATTAAGAAAAAAAACTAAAGTGCGTAGAGAAATACTGTTAATCCACATCTATAACACTCTGGATTTTATTTCGTTTTGATCTTTTATTTCTTTTCAAATTAGTCCATAATTTATATGCTTATTAGGATTTACATTTTATAATTTATTTTAATTTATTTTTTATATGTTTATCTTGATATTGAAAAAATATTCTAGCATTGGGTTGATCCTTGATTTTACAAAAAAAAAAAAAAAACATTTATTATTGGGATGAAATTTAAAATTAAGGGACCAAAATTTAAAAAAAAGACAAAACAACAATCCTTTTGTTTTTGTTTTTTTCAAAAAAAGTGTTTCCAAGTCTAGTTCTCCATTTTTTATTAGTCGCCGAGGAAAATCCTAATCAAAATTGAAATAAAAAAACTCGATGACTAATAAACAATTATTTAATTTTTTGATGTTATATTGATTATGACTTTTTATATATAATTTGTTTTGATCTGTTTTTTATATGCTCATCACTATATTAAATAATTGTCTTGGTATCGAGATAGTGATTGATTTTGCAAGATATTGTTTTTTGGGTTCTTTATTTTTCTAAAGATAAAGAGTAAATGGACTAAAATTAAAGAATGGAAAAACATTGAAGTGCACAGGGAAGAATAGCATAAGCTAGTCATGAAACCCGAGGCAATGAGAAAGGTCAAAAAAAAAAAAGAGAAAGAGAAAAGAAAGAAGAATGGGTTGTTGGAGTCATACCAAACCTCCTCTTCCAACATGCACCACCTTATAAAAAAGAAGATGTTGTGATGATTCTTAGACAAAATCGATTGGAGCTCAAAGTAATTCTCATGCACCGCACAGAGACTGTAGGCCTTCTTCACACCAAGGGGCATGTTTCCTTCATGCAGGGCACTTCCTTCTTCTTTCAATTTAGTTCCTTAATTTTTAAAATCTCTTTGATTTAGCCATATATTTTTTTTAATGAATTTTTTACTTTTTTTCAATCTCATCCTTCAATATTGAATTGATTAAGAATTTAATTTCATAATTTGTTTCATTTTATTTTGCTTTTTACATGGTTTTTACATTTTAAAAAAACAACAACTTGACATAAAGTTGATGCTTGATTTTGTGATCGTTTATTTTTTTAACATATAGTTAAATGAAAAATGGTTCAAAAATCAATTTATTTAACTTTGTGGAATCCATGACTTAGTTTGTAGGTTTGATGAGGTAACCTGGGTTGCCTTAGTTCATGTTTGGAAGGATATGTTTTTTTTATTTAATTGAACTTGATTTTATGATCATGTTTTTTTTTTATAATATAGTTAAAAAAATAGTTTTGGAAAAAACCATGTTATTAAACTTCAGAGAGTTCATGAATCAGTTCATGAGTTTGACGGATTAACTAGAGTTGATCCGGTTTGCAAGTTTGGTATGTTAATTTCTTTTTTTATTTTATTTTTCAATATTAATTTGGTTGGGGATCTGACTTTATAATTTATTTTATTTTTTTATATATGGGGTTATCGTGGTCTCAAATAAACATCTAGGCATTGTGCTGGTTCTTGATTTTGCGAGTATTTATTTTTATATTATGTAATTAAATAAAATTAATTTTTTTAAAATAAAGTTATTAAACCTAGTCGAGTCCAAAACTCAGGACGCAGGTTGACATCCAATATGTCATCGTCTCAAAATTTTCTAAAGAAGTTATCATCTTGAATTTTTTTTTTTTTAAAGCTAACCATGTTTTTATAAATCATTAGAATTGTCTTCGGACACATGTGAAGTCAATCGATTCATGTCGAGACAACTTCCATACAGTTTAATTTGAAACTCGAGCTATGCAAGGAGTTAAGACATGAGATTTCAAAATTTGCATGCTTGACCGGGTTTAATAACATAACCAAAAAAAAATCCCACATGATCTTGACATTTATTTTTTACTTTTAAAAAACTTTCAGCTTGACTAGCGCTAGAGCGCAGACTAATAGACTTGTTAAATATTTAAATAATGTATTTTTTGTTACAAAAGTATTTAAAAATATAATTATGATTTTAAAATTTTTATACTTTAAATAAGTATTTATTTGAATTTTTTTATTTTATAGTTTGTTTTTCATAGTTTTTAAAATTAGAAAAAATATATATTTATTGTGAACTCCTAAAATCACCCCCTTCTATTTTGTAAATTTTTAGATATAATGAAAAAAAAAATCTATGTATATTCGTACATGTTAAATACATTATATATTATTTAAAATTTGTTCAGAAATTTTATTTATATTTGATAACAATATATTATTTAAATTTTATATTCTTTCATTATAATTTAAAGTATCTTTCAATCATATTTTTAAATTAATTATTTTTATAAATTATACATCTTCGCATTTTGATGTTTCATACGAACAATCATGTTTCTTATATAAAAAAAAGTTATACATTTTTCATTAGAATTACAATTTTAAAGAATGCAAATATTGCAAAAAAAATATGAATTTACTCCATCACTAGTCATTTATTTGGACATATGTGAAAATTGTGTGTTTTAGCTACACATTTTAAATTAATAATGTTTATATATTATACATCGTTATAATAAACAAGTTAAATTCAAATTTTATCTTAAAATATTTATTGTTCACTTTTACAAGATCAGTATATTTTTTAAATTATACATCATATCGTATTGAAATGTTACAAAGAGATACTAGACACATGTAAATATTTTTTTGTAAAATATCAGGTCAATCAAAGTTCAGAAACATATTATTTAAATTGGTTGAAGTTGTTGTTACTGTTTTGACAAATTTGCCAACAAAATGTTCTTTCTTGGGTATTTTTAGCCCAATCAATCTAGACCTGTAATGGGTTAATTTTGGACAGCAAATAAAGATTAAATAAGACTTATTTAGGGTCTAAACTTATGCATGAGCTTAGACTACAAGGATTTTTAATGTGATTTGAATTCATTAAAGAATTGAAATTCATATTTTCCTATGATACGTGTGGTGACTATATGAATATTTTAGTTTCCATTATATTTTATATATTTTGTCTATCTTTAAGTTCTAGCAACTTAGAGAGATCTGATCATGTAGTTTTTTGCTTTTAATTTATGCCTTTGAGTCTATATTTTCAGGTATATTAGTATAGGATTTTGGTCAGTTTTGTAAGTAAATCAATTTTACCCACAATGATAGTTCCATTAGGATTTTTATTTTCAAGAGTATAAATATTTTTTGTAAGGATAAAATATTCAGATTGGATAATACTATTGCTACCGAATTTATTCAGCTTGTGTAAGAGAGATTCTCGTATTCGTTGGTTCCCTAACAAAGTAAATTGTCTTATTAAAGATTAACTGGTTTCGTAGCATATTCCTTATACTTTCAATTTACGAATTGATATTTATAGAGTGGAGGGTTCTTATTCCAACAATGATGGTGTATTAGAACATGTTTTTATTGTGTTATACTCCTATTAAACATGTTTTGGTTTTTTAAAAATTATTGTTATTTTTATTATGAGTTTGTGTGACCACATTACTACAATATATATAAAGGTATTAAACGTATAAATCATGTTCCGATGAACAAGCTTATCTCTTATATCACAAGCAATGTATTCTTTTTTTTTTTTTAAATAATAATAAAAAATTAACAATTGTAAAAAATCACAACTTTTCCTCACAAACAATGACCATTATGACTTTTCATTGCATATTCAATAAAATATTATAACTTTTAGTTGCATATTTTAAATTAATATTGTTTATAAATCATACACCTCCACCTCCTCCTCCTCTTGTTTTTGTTTTTTTTAATGAAGAATCACATAACATCTTATCATATGATGGCTGCTGGAGACTTACATTATTGTTAATTTCAGGGACGTGAGATTAGTTAAGGTGCATATAAGTTGACCTAGACACCCACATTAATAAATAAATAAAAATTACAAATAACACATCCTCACATTCTCATGCTCTTTTATAAATTATTATATCTCTTGCATCAAGAGCACTGTATTTTTTTTTAATTGGAGTTACGAATTTAAAATATTGCTGTTAAATATTACAACTCTATCTCATTAATAGTCGCTATGACTTTTCATTGTACATTTATATATTATTATGTTTTTTAGTTGCATCTTTTAAATTAATTTTTTTTTATAAATCATAGATTTGTTTTTCAAACCAACCCAAACATCACGATTAACATAAAAAATATTGTTGATGTATCATTTAAATAGAGAAAAACTGATAATGATAAATTTAATGAGGAACTAGGAAACGCATCATTAATATTAAGGAAATTGTGTATTGATCATTAATATTATCTGATAGTTATACAATCATTCATTTATGAGATCAAAATTGTTACAAGAAAATTGTGTATGCTGCAGTAGAGGTAATCTTAACAGCAATATCAGGAGAACGGTAATTAGTTTGAAGAAGATTAAGGAAGGAGTTCCTTCCATTGTTGTTGGGGGCTTGCCACCCCTTTCTTCTGATAATATTCCAGGCCCTCACATCCTTCTGCCATGCCTGCACACATGAGGAATGCCTCATCAAACTCCTGATGTCAGGAATAACCTGGTATCTTTATTTTGGAGGGCCAAGGAAAAAAGAAGAAGAAGGGTGACATTACAGAAAATAATCAAGTTTAATGCCATTTTCCTACCTGCAATCCTTTATCATTTGTTGAAATCTTTGTGCTCGCCTTCCTGCAAGCTTGAATTCGTTTATGTCATGTCTTCTCGAGTGCAATCTTGACATGCAGGCCTGCTGCTCTTCTTGATCTCTGAAATTTCCTGTCTCTCTCTCTGCATAATTTAAGCAATCTTCCGAAGATAATGAATTTACCAAGGAAAGAACCATTATAAGGAGGTTGAGCTCAAGTAGAAAATTCGGGTTTGCCTCTGCTAAATCGGCAAAGGCGCCACCGTCATCCCTCGTTTCTTCATGGCTTGTTTCTTCGACAAGTTCTGCCATTATGGCTAGCTATTTGATTATCTGCACCAAGAATAAGATTATTGCTTCAAGATTGTGATGACGATGTTCTTGGCCGATATAACAGTAGCAAACATCACATAAACTATAAAAAAGTACGAAAAGCAAATTCCATTACAGAACATGAAAACAAACCTGACCTCGGTTGATTTCGAACAGACACCGGTTAACCAAAGCAAATTAATAGATAATTTTGAAAAAATGAAAAAATGAAAAAAATGTCAGGTAGAGGACCAGTTCTTGGCCATGAATGGTTTCCTGGGAAGAGTAGCTATGAATTAGTCACCCACTGTTAATTTTTAGCTAATTGCGGTTCACCCCTAGTTTACTTGTGGTTGTGTCTATTCAAAGAAAAATGGATTCTACTAAGAAACCCATGATATATATATTTTTTTCTGTTTTTATTTTTTTTATTATTAATATGAATATCCAGGTTAGCTTGCGTATATCTAATTAATTTCACGAATTTTAAAAATAACAATAATATAAGCTTCTAATAATTATAAAAGAGATTCAAATCCGTAAACTCTGCTTATTCTTCATCTGCCTATATATAATTTTACGGGTTTAAAATTTTCATCGAAGAATTTCTAATTTTTTAGGCTACTTGAACAATTGATCTGAGTTATGATGAGGACAAGTCGCCTTTAATAAATTTTACCCTTTTTGTATGAGTTTTAAGATAGTAATATAACTCATGATAAAAAAAGATAATACTATAGGTTTATAATTAATAATGTGATTATATTATACAATTTTTTCTTTTGGTTTCATCCGTTTTTTTTCCTAGAATTTGGTCTCCTAACTCTCTCTCTCTCTCTCTTTTAAGACATCGACTCGTGATTTATTGGTGTTTTACATTATACACAATATTTTATTTTGGCTGTTTTTTTTTTAATTTATAATAATAAACCTAAATTTAATAAGCTTAAATACACTTTGAATATTAAAAAAATCCGATGAAAATGAATTCAACTCTAGACCGAGTCTAAAAAAAATTGGGTGCAGGCGCTACTAGTACCACATACCCAAAAGCTAGAATTACAAGCACAGAAGCTTTTGACTACAATTCTCACAATATTAAATTTTTGTTTGTTTTTATTTTTACGTTTTAAAAATATTTTAAAAAAATAAAAAAATTATTTTATTTATTTATTTTAAATTAATATATTTTATTTTTTAGATTATTTTGATATATTAATATTAAAAATAATTTTTTAAAAATAAAAAATATTATTTTAATATATTTTTGAGTGAAAAGTAATTTAAAAAACAACCGTAACCATATTTATATAATATAATTTATGCATAATTATATTTTTTAATAAGTTTTGTCAAGTTGCTATTGCAATATGCTATTCAAGTCATCACATATCACATAAAAAAATAATTTACATCTAATATATTTAAAACCATAGAGTAAAATAACTTTCAATTAAAGTTTATAATGAAATTCTAACATTAATGCTTTTTTTTAATAAAAAAATCCATATATTTGTAAATGTGCTATCAAACAAATGAATAATACTCATCTAAAGTGGTCCACGAAAGAAAGAAAAAAATAATAAAAATATTTGGTCTTCTGGTAGGCATTGAAACATAGGAGTTTTAGTGAAAGTTGGCAGGCATTTGTGAATTTAACCCTCATGGCAAGAACGCAATAAACTCAATTAAAATTTTGTTTTCATTTTTTATCGATTACTTTTTGTGGTGATTTATTTTTATTGAGTTTTATAGTTTAATCTAAATTATTATATAATTTAGATCATGTAATTTTTAAAAATATAAAAAATAAATGTGAAAGTAAAAAAATATAAATAGTACTAAATTATAAAATAAATAACAGTAAAAAAAAAACGTTATGAATTTTTTAAACTAAGGAGAATTCAGCGTGGCGTTACGTTATTAAGAATTTAAGAAATAAAATAATAAAGAACCTCAAGTAAGTAATATTGAGAATTTTTCAGGTACTAATAAATACAAAAAAAAAATGCTACCACCATAATACTTATTTTCCAGTAATTAATTACTTTTAACTAATAAATCAGACATCTAGCGCTGGAGAAAATAGAGAAGTCTCGTCTGATTTCCAAAAGCAACGCAGTCAACCCTCATGTCCCATCCCATCTGCTTTTACCTTTGCCTTTATCAGTAAATTTGAATCAATTATCATTGTTTTCTTCTTCTTTTCTTTATTGACTCTTCTCTCTTTCCTCACTGGACTTGCAAGAAAGGACAGCAGTTTCTGTGCTGACTCCAGCTTTCATTTCTGTCAGTTCCAGGACAAGAACAAAAGGGGAACAAATGTATGGGTCTCTGACACACACTGCTTCACCACCGCTGCATTCCCAGTAAATTTTGTTCAATTTCTGACCCTTAAAATAAAACAAATGGCAGTTTTCTTATGGCATTCCCTTGTCAACAGATGCTATGGTTCTTGAATGGATAACCTCTAAAGTCAGGTAAAGTGGGTCTCTTTGTTTTTCAGTTTTCTATCACGGGTTTGCTTTGTTCTTGCAATGTGCCTACGATTCCCAACTTTTCTCTGATGGGTTTGCATTATTTTCGTGGAATTCTGAGAAGTTTGTGTTTGCTTTTCTTTTGCGGATTGTGAGTTCTTGTTTTGTTTTTCTTTAGTAAGGAAAGTTAGTGTCTTTGATTCATAATTCTTCACTATGATTTTGATTTCTTGGATTTCCATTTTATTCCTTTAATGAGTCTGGTGTGTTCTTTCCAGTTCTGAATTTCGTGATTTGTTTTGTAGTGTTCACGGTCAATGTTTTCTTCTTTTGTTAACAATGGTGGTTTGTGTACCTGGCTTTTCCTTTTTGAGTTTGTTGACCTGATCTGTCTCCTTGAAAGAGCCATTTTCTTTGAGAATTATGTGTAGCAGATCCACTTAGTTGATTTTTCAGTACTGCAATCTTTTTGTTGGGAAGCATCCTATTGCCCATTTGTCCTTTCTTTTTGTCACAATTCGGGAATGATAAATGTCTACTACTCTATGAGTGATTTTTGACTTGTGTCATTGCTAATGAATCGCAGCACTTTAGGTTTACTCATAGGATCTGGGATCCTCTGGTGTAGGGAATCTATTGTTCATATCTGACTCGCAGGTTAATGCCATAACTTAGGATGAAGAACCAAATAAAATTGTATTGATCAATGCAGTTATCCAATACTCGTGTATCCCGATTAGTCAAGTTCTGTCTATCTAAATAGATACTCATTTCCGACCCTAATTTTGTCTGAGAGAGGATATAGCCAATTAGTTATTTATTGGTAAATTACAGCAGTTTTCTTTTCTGCTCCGTCAATACCATGAGGTTTCATCATTCACCCCCTATCCAAAAGATTAATTGCACTGTGTTTGGTTACTGTATTCTTTTCAGTTCTTTCCATCTTTTCCTTAATATGGAATGGTTAATGTCTGTGAGTGCACATTTGCAGATCAGAAATAGGCAGACTTCCTGGTTTCATTCTTAAAACATGATATCACGACCAAAGAATGGGTGGCACTCTCTTATGCCCCTTTGTTTCAGGGGCAAAGCAGTCACAGGATTTTGCATCTTCCCAAAAGTTAAATCATCAGGTTATAGCCCAGGAAACACGCCTGTCTACCTGAATGTGTATGACTTGACAGACATTAATGGCTATGCCTACTGGGCAGGCTTTGGTATCTATCACTCTGGGGTGGAAGGTTAGCAGGACTTACTACACATTGCTGTTGATGCCTTCTCTTCGAATAGATCACATATTTAATAAAATGCAATGAATCATTGGTGTCTTTATGCATGCTTACAGTCCATGGTGTTGAATATGCCTTCGGAGCCCATGACTACCCATCAAGCGGTGTCTTTGAGGTTGAACCCCGACAGTGCCCTGGTTTCAAGTTTAGGAAATCAATATTCATGGGGACAACAATCTTAGATCCCAAACAAGTTAGAGAGTTCATGGAGCTCCAATCTGCAAATTACAATGGTGATACATACCATTTGATTGTTAAGAACTGCAACCACTTCTGTGAGGATACATGTTACAAATTGACTGGGAACCGAATACCAAAATGGGTGAATCGACTAGCAAGAATAGGTATTGGATGAGTACCTTTCCTTTATGATACCCCTTGTGCCTTTTTTTGCATGAGGTTTAAATACTTCTCATCAGTTGATTGTTGTGGATAATTGAACCCACCCAAACACTCATGCTGCATTTTTATCATTTTATGTACGTTCCCTTCTCATCTCCTTGCCCTATCTTCAGTATTAAATGAAGGTAATCTCATGTAGCTTTTGACAGCAACAAGAAACAAAAGTTTAATCATATTTATCAGAGATTATTTACGCGAGCTGGGTGGTCATACACCGTGCTTCCTTCCTCGTGACTGTTTCTCCATATAATCTATTGCATACACTGAACCTATTTTCACTCGTTAACTTCTTTCTCTAGGTTCACTCTGCAACTGTATACTCCCAGAGGCCCTTAAAGCCACTAAAGTACAACATGACCCCAATTATCAAGAACGTGAAAGCGAAAAGAAGAGGCTAAGAAGTTCCTTCAGTTGCTTTTCATCAATATCAATGCCCCAAAGGGAAGTGTCCATGTCTTCATTGTTTCTACACTCCCACTACAAAGGCTGCCTACCACCATGGGAGCTGAAGAGGTCCAGAAAGGGTTCGATTAAGGAAGGATAAAAGGGAGTCTGCTCCACAGAAAGATAACCAGTTGTGGCTTTGCAATTGTGGGCATTTGGGGATATCAACATCTCTCTATTACCCACAACTCTCTCGGAAAGTAAATACGTGCTAGTTTGTTGTTTTTGAACGCTACAATAGATGACTTTACACCTCTTATCCTATTTCTGCGGGGCTGCCTCCCAGGACTTTTCTCGTTCTCTTCTAAGATTGTATTCCGATGTTATGCAAAGCCTGTTTGCATTGGCGGAGAACTGATGTGGATTTTTCAGTTGTCCACGAATTACATTGAGCTCTTCATTTTCAGGCTCTTGGCCTCTTGCTGACTTTGGCTACATGTGCTATTTTTGTGGCTAAAAGTTTCCTCTTGTATTCTCGATTGGTGCTGATTGCCCTTAAATTTCATTCTCATTATTTTACAACTTAAGTTGCTTTCTGTTCAACCGAGAAAAATCCCAACTAGAAAGACTCGAAAATAGCAAGATTTCCAGAGAGATTAATAATTAATAAAGTAAGTTAAAGATGAACCATACTTATTACTCTATGGCCTCCAGGTCTACGGGGCGTGTAACCTAACCAATTAAAATGGGGCCCTTGACTGGAAAACGAAGTAATTCAAGTAGACCAAACAGAACTAAACATGGGATCTAACCCATTTCAAAGAAAGGCGAAGGGTTATCATCTCAAGACATCCTAAAATAAAGTAATATAAACTATGCGTCAAGGACAGAGGAATGAGAAAATTGAAAGAAAACGAAAGAAGGGTGGAGCGAGCCGAGAGGAAAAAAAACTGTGCTCTTTGCTGTTACTTTCAGAATCCTACGACAACGTTTTATGAAGCACATATTATATTGACAGAAATGAAAATGCCAGCAAGATCAGCTAAGAAAAGAATAAAGTCAAAGACCAAGACCCAGACATACAAATTCATCATCTTTGTCGTTTATATTCCTGTTTATGCTGTACATTAATCAGGGCGATACAAAAAGTTAATTATTCTCTTTAACTTTAGCAACTATCCAATCTTTTGACCAGTTTAAGATTTCAAGAAACACACAAAGAAACAAAGAAATCAAGAATTCTAAATTCTTGATCAGAAATTCAGGTTCTTTATTGAATTTTATGATATGGGTAAAGGTGGTGGGTGTGTACCAAGCAAGAGAAGACCTCCTATTGAGGTACCTGATCAAGAACCTTCTCTCCAAGAAACAAACTCTGCTATTTCCTCACAAAACCAAATCACATCCACAAACACAACGATCCCAGTTCAATATAATCCCACACTAGCAGTTAAAAAGTGCAAGATTTTTATTATTTTTTACTCAATGTATGCTCATGTGGAGTTAATGGCAAGAAGAATAAAGAAAGGCGTGGATTCCATTGAAGGGGTTGAAGGGGTTTTGTATAGGGTCCCAGAGACGTTGCTACAGGGTACTTTAGAGCAAATGAAGGTACCCCAGAAAGGAAATGATGTGCCTTTGATAAAAGTTGATGAGTTGGTTAATGCTGATGGCTTCTTGTTTGGATTTCCTACAAGATTTGGGTCCATGGCAGCTCAAATGAAGGCTTTTTTTGACTCGACTCATGAGTTATGGATGAAGCAGAAGCTTGCAGGTGTGCCTGCCGGGTTCTTTGTGAGCACCGGCACACAGGGTGGTGGGCAGGAGACCACTGCGTAAGTAAATGCTTGATTTGATTGTGTTATCTTGGCTAATGCTAGATTTTTGGGTTATTTAATGAGAGATAATGGCTTTTGTTTTGTATAATTTGATGCGATCAAGTTGGTGTATTAGTTTGGAAAGATTACAATCAATATTCTTTACAAAACGTTCATTATGGTGTGGAGAAATGGGATATATTTAGGAGTGGATAAGGTTTTTATGGATGGCACATTAGACATAAATCTTATATATATAAATAAGAAAATATGGGATTTTATTGAAAGTTTCTGCTTAGAGTAATCTATAATTGAGTATGGCCTACAAATACTTGTGATGGTATAGGATCATGAACATATGCATGGGTCAGTAAATTGATCCTGAAATTATTATCTGCAAATTATCAGAAAGAAGTCATTTGGAATCAGGGGACTTTCAATTCCAGGAACTGATTGGGAAAGTATTGCTAATAGCTCAAAGAAAGTTGTATGGTAGAAGTGATTTTGAGAAAAAAAAGGGTGTTTGTAGGAAGATTTACTCTTGCAGGCCTTAAAATGTTCTGGATAATTCAGGAGTGATTTTATGAGAAATTTTGGTGATGCAGCTTATATATGGACTTTATTCCCTAATTGACTAGTGATTTTCAATAAATTCTTTATTGATTTATAGCTCGTTTGGTGGGGAGACGGATAGTTAAAGTTTGATTAGCTTTCCCAAACATCATTCTGTCAAATATTTTTATACCGGCAATGAAGGGATTTCTCATAGGTCTTAGATTGTTAGCTTGCCAAATATAGCAGAAACCAGGTGCCACAAGAATGTCTCGCTAAGGAACTGCATTTGCATTTATAGGTGCTTAGGAAGTACCCTTGATCCAATTCCATAGAAATGTCCTCCTGATGACTTGATATCAGGTCCCTAAATGGGATTTTGCACTTCCCAGTTTCCTACTTCACTTTCAATTACATTCAAAAAGGACATGCAGTCAGAATAAATAGTATGCACTTATTTTAGGGAAACTTACCTTTTTGAAATGTGAAAATTTATAATTCTCGTCAAATTGATTTCTTTTGTTCATTTTGCAGCTGGACAGCAATCACTCAGTTAGTCCATCATGGGATGGTCTTTGTCCCTATCGGTTACACCTTTGGAGCTGGAATGTTCAGAATGGATTCCATTAGAGGAGGATCTCCCTATGGTGCAGGAGTCCTTTCTGGAGATGGCACAAGAGAGCCAAGTGCAACAGAACTAGCTCTTGCAGAGCACCAGGGAAAATACATGGCTACAGTAGTTAAAAGATTTGCAAGGCCCTTTTCACTGGCCCCTGGTGAAAAACACAACTAGTGCTGCTAAAACCAATATTCATTTGCATCTCTATTGTCCACCTTTTTTATATGTTGATCTCGTGCATGCTCTCTCTCGTGTTTGAATAGTATCACGTGTGTATAGATTTTAGACAGCTTAGGACTTAAGAGCTTATTCTGTAGTAGCTTAACATTACTCCGTGCCCATTCTTCACTGGTTCCCAGCTTCTGGCTCCCCGTTTCTTCGGAGTGTTAGATCCTTCTACATGGTTTGGAGTTTCCATTTGATTGCATCGTTTTTTCTTCAGATGAACCATTTGATTGTCCAACCAAATTGATCGTTGATCAATAACAATTGTGAGGTTGTGTTTCTTAGCCCACCTTTTGCTTATGACTTGCCTGTGTTTTCTATCTTAAGCATTTTGCTGAGTCTTGCAATGTGAACGACTTGCTATTTACCCTATATATGAACCGTTGATCAAATTTGATTCCCTTAATCATTAGCCACCCTGAGCAGATAGAAAGAGTACTTTTAAATGAGTCACCATCACTGGGCTGCGTTCTAATAAAATAGTAGAATTTTGAACAGTTTCGTGCCCTGATCAAAACTCTGCTCTGTTTTTTTTTTACGAAATCGACAAGGGTTCCTTGTATCTTAATTCAAAATGCAAAAGTCTAAAGAGATCTCCTAGTAGTAAGATCAGCAGCACTGCTTTGTTTATTGACACTGCCATGTATTTAAAGCAAGAACTCAAAATTGTTGCAGCTGTGGTATTTCAGATTTTGTCTGGCAAACACAAGACAGTACTTAAAAGATACGAACACATTACTTGTTTCTCAAGACTGAATTACAAAGAAAGTATCATTCCTTGCCAACATCAAGAAAAATTTATACATGACTAGTCTATGAAGATCAATGCTGCAGGATCGATTCACATCATGGAATAGGGTAGTAAAACCCCAGGGATTATCACAGACACGTCACAACGATACTGCAATATTTTGAGAACTAGGATCAACACCCATCAGGAGAGATATATGACCAAAGTTACAATCTCCTGAACCTTCATGCACTGAAGTTGACACTTTCCATCGACAGGCAGCAACTAGATACAGCGATTGAGTGAGGGAAGAAGGCTTGTCCCACATACCCACCAGCCATTGCCTTTCTCACATTGGATTCAAACAATTTGGGGTTATCTCTTAAGACAGCCGCAGCATCTTGATTGAGGGGATCCTCATGGTTGGGTTCCTGCACACAAAAGCACTAGCATCAACTAAATTGGAACTGGGTACCATATGTGCCAGATGATGTTCAAGGGCAGTTTTACATGATGAGCCCATATTTTTTGAGAACATTGTCAACGGATAAGAAAGTATGTTATTTGACTATGATGAATATGCATGTAAATTCTGGTTTCCTCCATTTTTTAAGTTTTCAGTTCATAACTATATGTGTTGAAGGGACTCTATTCGACATCTTTCAAGGTTCTAGATTTTTGCGGGGTTTTCCAGTTCAAGACGAGTACCAAAGACTTGGTTATACAAGCTTATCCCCATCAAAGCAGGTAACTAATTTTCTTCTCTTACTTCATGGTCAGCATTTTTTATGACACCTTTTGTTTGGAACCCCTTCTTAACCATTATTGTGAACTTTTCAATTTAATTCCCTTGGAAATTCAGAGGGAAAAGAATAATTCTAATGCTTTTAGGAAGGTGCAAAATCCACCTACAAAGATTTAACTGAGCAAACATTGAAGATTTTTGGATGGTGCCAAAAGTTCATTTGATAATTTACAAGTGTATATCTATCATGTTATAGAAGTGTCCAAAATAATTATTAGTTTTTGAAGTTAAAATTTTGAATTACATATATCCTTAATTTGTGAATTTCCAATTGATTAGACTGCAGGCTTCTGCAGTGACCTGTCACGCCTGTCTTCATAATCTTATGTTCCTGTTCTTGTGAAACCTGCATACCTTCTTTGATCTCTGCTGTATTTTTTTGCCTTTCGTTGCCTAATAGGTGGTTGCTTGGGATCTTGTTAACTTACAATTAGTTGAGGCAAACAATGTAACATGTACTCCGTACATCTTTTCATATGTTGCCCATGCTACTAGATGAAGTTATAGTCAAACAGGGGAAAATAAATGGCAAAATAGCTTGAATCTAGCCAACTTTAATCAAATTGATCTACAAACATGCTAAGCTCAGCAATACTGACAGTAGTATAATTTGTTGAGACTTGAATAGGTATGGTGTCTTTTTGTGCCATAGCTGCTAATGTTAATCCGTGGGTTTTTGAAAATTGAATTGCAGATTCAAAAGTCCGGCCCTATAGACAATGGATATAAGAGATTTATACCAGCAGCTTACTCCTTCTATGGTGCTGCGTTTTCTATGGCATTGCTCCTCTCTAAACCACTCTTCACTGTTTTCATTTTTTAAATCCTTCCATCAAAGTCACTTATCTATTACATCATTGGATGTCAGGTTACAGAACCATTCAGGTCGTCTGCCATTACTCATCTTTCTAGAATCTGAAATATTAGTCTCTGAAGTTCTCGTTAACCATTCTGCTGTATCCTCGAACCACCTATAGCTCTTGGTTCGGCAATGGACAAGCTGATATGAGCTTTTAGGTATTCACACTTGGCTTGGTTTAACTTGAACTGGGCCAAAGACGGACCTTCATTAGATAATTCTTATTCAAACTTGTTTATTGGTTTGGTCAGTAATAGCTCTTTATCAAACCTAGTTAAGCTCGTTCTTAGTAGAATCAACAATTTTCTCCACGCAAAGATCTGTTGTTGTTGTGCCGCTGTTCTGGTAGCAATAAAATAGTAGAATTTTGAACAGTTTTGTGGCCTAATCACGTTAGCTACTTGTGGTTTGAACAAGTTGAACGAAGTCAATGAACTAGTTTACAAGCCAAACTTTTTGAGTTTTTAGTATATAGGCTATTTGCTTATTAGACTCGTTCTCTTCTTGTCTTGAGAATGTTATATGGCTCTCTGGGAATTGGAGTGTCTTATCGACGGGTTTTTCACCTAGCAATAATAACCTAGGGTTGTAGATTACTGAAACCTGCTTTTGTCAACTGTACAGCTATGCTAAATCCTGGCCCGAACCAGAAGAAACATTAGTTGTGTTTTTCGGGGTTGAATTACTTCTTAGGATTGCTGTTTTCCACGTCCAGGTATATCAATCAGAGAATTCGCTGTTGGATATGTACCGAACACGGGCTTCTTTTTCTTGTGTGGAAGGTTATATGGAAATACTTTTTCAGCATTGTGGTTCCAGTTTACAGTCCTTTTTATGCCTCTTTTATATATATATATATATATATATATATATATATATATATATATTTATGCTATGCAGATGGCAAGTTTATTCATTTTCACCATGGACCACTTGTACAGCAAGTAGGCTCCAGAGGCGGAGCAAGAAGAAAAAAGTAAAGGGGACCAAATTAAAAGAAATATTTTAAAAAAATTAAAATTTTAAATATTTTACGAAGGAAGAGCCTGGGAAAAATTTCCTTGCAGGGGCCCGGGCCCCTGCCAGCCTCCCCCTGCCTCCGCCACAGCAAGTAGCTACAACATATTCGATGTTGAATAAACTTACTGCAGGTCTTTCTGAAAACAATAGAGTTTCTGTAGATTACTTCGCTGCTATTATTCTTCTCCAACAGGAGGCAATATATAGGCACAATTACTCCTAAACATCAGGAGACAAAATAGAAAAATAAAAAAAAGGATAAAAATGAAAGTAGTTTGTTCTTATATATATACAAATACCAGATTCATCAACTAATTATATTAATTAGAAAATCAATCTAATATTTAATACAGCTCATGCGCACACTTTCAGAATTCCTTCTTTTCCATCTCAACATATTCCTTTAAATAAATAAAGGGCTTTTGATTCCATTATGGAAACTGGTACATAGTTCAAAGTTCAAACTATTTTTCTTCTGGGATACTGTGAAGCACACCACCATATCCACCATTAGAGGACACAACAGTAACACGATTAACAGGAAGTTGGACAAGTTCATGTGCGACATCTTTGAATTCAAGAAGCCCCCCTTCTTTGCACTTGGCCATTAATCTAGCTGCTTCTTCTTTTGTCATCCTAACTTTCACTCTGATCACATCTTTTTCTTGCACACTGCTGGCATACCCTCTTTTCTCAAAATTCTTCCTCTCATCTTCTTCTTTACTTGCCAAGCAATTACCACCTTTCTTTATCTTCTTTGGTGATATCTTCTTGCTCAACTCATCTCTATATATCAAATTTGTTCCCTCGCTTCCCCTAGTGCCTTTTGTGGTGCCATATAGCATGCCATTTAAATAGGAGATTGAAGAGGTAAACATTTGGAGACAGAAAAAAGTAGCTAGTAATAGTGGAAAATAGAGATGTTTTGTGGCATTTGAAACCAAGGGTGGAGTGTATTTATACCGAGGGGGTGATATTGGGCTAGGCAAATAGAGGATGGAGTGTTTTATGGGGCACAAATGTGATTTGCTGCAAAAGAAGTACTGTACACATAATTAAAGACTGGAACGTAGGAAAGATAAAGTGGATGAGTGGACCGTCAAGTATACGATACGGAAATGTATTTGCAATGCCCTCCAGTCAAAGCATTGAAGTGATGATCTATCAAATTAATTAGCATATAGTGGAGCCCTTAAGAGAAGAAAAATTTTAAGCATCTTTGAAGAGGTCAATACCTTTTATTTAATTGGAGATCATAAGGTCACAGTTACCTTGTGATGAGGTAATTAAATTACAGCTCTGCAAGACAGTCGATACGAGAAAACTTAAGAATGTCTCTTTCGAGTTCGAGTTTGTTAATTTAGAGCTGGCGTCTCTCGTGCAATGGCATAGTCACGGTTCTTGCTTCATTTGCTGTAGAAATGGCTGTGGAAACTAGTAGCCTAGCTCATACTGTATAGGTACGGGAATTCATCAACAAGCATTCGATCAAGTGGCTAGGATAGAGATTGGAACTAACTAAAGTAATGAGATTACAACTGTTTGGTGTTGTGGTATAGACATTCCTTTTTCCCATTCAATATCTCGATTTGAGTCTTCCAATGGATGAGGGTTAGTGCTAATCAAACCTTTAATTAATATTGATCCCACATAATGATGGGAGACTCTACGTTATATAGTGTTTAGGAGCAAGCCAGTGGTAAATAGCCTTTTCACACCATTTGTTTTGTTTTTTCTATAACAAAAGGTAAAATCAAAGCAAATATCGTGCCCCAAGCTACAAGTTAATTTGTGACTTGAAAAAGAAGAAGAAAAAGAGTCTTCCTTTTGTACCTTTTTAGCTATTCTTTTGACAGGAAACATGTCATGCCACCAGTTATATTGAAGTTATCATGTTCCTTGCCATGATTAAAATGAGACCTGACTTGCTCTTGAAAGTGGCGTGTGGTCCAATAAAGCCCTAATACGCGTTTTGGCTAATTAAGGGCTAATCCTTGAGGGCAACTCGGTGAAATCAATCAGCATCCTAATGGTCAAAGAATCTGCTGAGTTGGGATTTTTGGTGGCAATAATTTTGAGAGGTAATTGCAATTTTGATGCATGATTGGTTGAATGGTCGAAGAATCTCTCGGTCTCTCATCTTATGGCTCGAAAACACAGATAAATTAACCAATACCCCCTCAGAGTGAGACAAATTTTCTAGCTCTCTGTTTTTGTTTGAAAAGATTCTATGGTCACAGGTTTCCTTTCAGAGACTTGCACTCAGAAAGGACGATTTCTTTGGAACAGATAAGAGTAACTAAACATATAAAACGACAGCTTAATCCTTTCAAGAGAAGGGTGTCGATAGCTGTTGCCTTCTTCTGCTGCACTGCTATTTGTTACGAGTTATAGTATCGATTATATCGCTAATCGTACGGGAAAGAAATTATTAAATTCCCTTTTTCCGGACATTTATATCGAGGATTCATGTGTGGCTTAATTGTAAAGATTTAAAATTAAGCTGAAGGGAAAGCTTTTTTTTTTTTTTTAATTGTGAATTGGAGACGTGGAAGGGGAAGGAATTCGGGCAAACATTCTCCTAGTCATGATGGTGTTGATGTTATGTGTCATGCAATGAAGAATAGGAATGGCTGCGTATGATGTTAGTTTTTGTATTTTAAAAGTATTTTTAAAAGTTTTTAATTTTTTAATTTCAAATTAATATATTTTTGGTATTTTAGATTATTTTGATGTTTTAATATTAAAAATAATTTTAAAAAATAAAAATATTATTTTGATGTATTTTCGAGTGAAAAATACTTTGTAAAAGAATCGCTACCAGATTTCTAAACACCCCAATATCTGACAAGACTGAGAAAAATCTTCTTCTGTAAACACCCCAATATTTTTAAGTTTTAGTTTTATGTGTTAATTTGCATTTTGATGAGCCAAAGTTCTCAAGGTATGAACCTAACTTAGCGATGTTATCATATTACATTATACATATACAGCAAATGCTGTTTTTATGTAGAAAGGATATAATTGTAAATTTTACCAATTATTTTATTTTTACTGCAGGGGTGGTAAAATTGTAAGTTTTGTTGTTTTTTAGAACGCAAGTTTTTTCTATATTTTTTCTCTTTCATATTTGAGATTTTTATTATTTTATACTTGATTTGTGTATCATTATTTTTTTTCCTTATCTTTATTTTTTTATAATATTTTTAATTTAAGTCTTTTTTCTTTACACTTTTCTTTGAAAAATAAATATTATTTTCTATTTTTTACACTTTAAATATTTATCACTCTACACGTATTGTTATCTTTATTCTTTTGTAATTTATTTTTTATTTTTTTTTCTTTACATTTTTTTTTTAAGATTACTATATAAAGACTAAGAAAATAGTGTTTCATTATAGCAATTACAACATTGTTCATTTCTTATGCTAGTTAAAAATTAGCTTGAAATCTTACATATTCTTATTAACACATATGATCTATATTATATTTTATTGTATGTAAGCATCAACATTTTGATTCACGGTTATATTTTTTACTCGATGTAAAAAAATACATTAATAACATCTACGCATTAATTCTTTTATGTTATAAAAAAAATTATTTGACCTGCAGCGAGACGAGTTGAATAGAGGTGTTAACACTTAATTTTTTGCATTTATTGGCACATATGATTCTCGATATATTTAATTAAATGCATGCATAGACTTTTTTTTTTTATATAATTAGAATCTTAAAAGAAAAACACATTTGAAAAGCTTGCATATTTATTTTTTTTGCCAAAAGAAATTTTCCGACCCGCGACAAGGTGTAGGTCAAATAACTAGTAAACATCTAAATCAACACACACACACACACAGAGAAAATCTGGCTTTTTATATTCATTTTCTATAAATCAGGATCAGATCGGATTCAAATCTGTTTTGATTTCTTCAGAATCTTCAACAGATATGTATCGAGTAGTAACAGAATTTGTATCTGACTACCAAAAAAAAAAAAACACCCTTTATATCGAAGATGGATGGGAATATTACAATGAAAAATCTTACTAAGGCATTTTGTTAATCACTTACATGGTAAGTACATCAATGATATGTATATGTTTTTTTATTTTTATATATTTTATCATTATACAAATAAGGAAACGAAATAATACTCAATTGAAAATATTAAAATTGCGATTATTCAATGTATTTAATTATCCTTTGGCCTATATATATAACGAAATAATACTCAATTGAAAATATTAAAAGTGCAAGTGTCTCAAGGTGGTGAGAAATTCGACAATGGAGGCAAAAGGTGTTCGGACAAGGAGCTTTTTCATGCTGGTGGTAGTGATGATGATACTCACGTCAGGCGAAGTTAAGGCAGATATCAAAAGTTGCCGCGAAAATTGCCTGAAGAAATGCAAATCTTCTAGTAAGGAAGAATGCTTCGCCAGTTGCTGGCTCATCTGCCATCCCCCGGGCCCGGGTCCCATCAACGTGGAAGACAAAAAGAATTCCTTCAATAAGATCAACTCATGGAAGGGTAATTGAGTTGTATGCTTTTTATTAAAATGATATTTAAAAAAATAATCCGATCGATTGTGACATGATTTTCAAATAAGATTCAAGTTTGTTTGTGATATTAGCCATTACTCTATGAATAATTATATGCAAAACTTTAATTATTTATTCTTTTATTTTTAGGCAATCATCTAAAAATAATCAAGACATTATTTTTCTATTATTTGGTTGAAACTTGCTTTACAAATCATCATAATTTTTTTTATATGAGATCAAGTTTCTGATTAAAAAAAACATTGTTCACCAAAATAAAAAAAAATATTAGTGAATGTCTATTTCAAATAAAATAAATAAATACATAAAATGTCAATGTCAAATAAAAAAATAAAAAGATAAAATTCTGACTAAATAAATACATTTTTACTTTAGAATTTATATTATTAAAATTTCTTTGAGTATTCATTTCAATAAATGTAAAATTAAATAAAAATAGATTTTAAAAATAATTCTGCGACAACAAAAGGTAAAAAAAAAACTAATTTTTTCTATATAATCTCCATATAAAAGTGGGTATTCTTAATTTCTGACCATTTTCCCATTAAAAAGGATAATAGATCAAGACACAATCTAAATCATGATATTGTGGTTGGTATTGGTACTTTCCATTTAAAAAAAATATTATTTGACTTGTGCTTTGTTGTGGATTGAATTTTTTTTTTCATATATAAAAATAAATATGACATCATTTTCTATGTGTTTTTTTATATTAAAAAATCTCAATCATAAAATGAATAGTTTATGCATTTATTTTATTAAATAAATCAAGAATTATTTATGCAAATAAAATAAATTATAAAGTTGATTTCTAAACAATCGAAGTTAACTAGTCAAATCAATAACTCAAGTCGTTGATTCAGTCGAGTTAAAAAAAAATTATATAATTGTTTTATTTAAAATAGACGCTCACAAAATTAAAAACCAACTAAGTATCAGAGTATTTGTTTAAGATAGCAATAAACCTACAAATATCAAACCAAAACAAATTTCATTGCACAATTTAAAATCAACAAAAAATTAAAGGATGGATTTGAGAAAAAAATAAGTAAGAGAAATCAATAAAGATCCATTTTTGAAGGACATGATCAATTCTTAAAAAAAAGACATAAATAAAAAGAGGAAGAAAAAGGCTTGACGGGCTTAGGCCTGAAAAAAGGTCCATGTGCTCGAGCTTGGAGTAGCCCACGTGCCCGAGTCTGTTTATTTTTTCTTTTTTCATGAGTTGGACGACCCACCCCAGGGGTGGATCAAATAAAGATTTATTTTTTAAGGATAGGATCAAATCTAAAAAAAAACATAAATAAAAGGATAAAACAAATATAAAAAAAAAAGGCTTGATGGGCTTAGGCCTAAAAAAGGTCCATGTGCTCAAGTTTGGAGTAGCCCATGTGTCTGGGTCTATTTCTTTTCTTTTCTTTCTTCATGAGTTGGACAACCCACCCTTGAGTTTTCTAAAAACACAATAGTAGACAATACGTCGCGTGCTCTATCAAGATTATAACAGCTAGAAGTCGCTGAAAAGTCAGGTCATAGGTGTTTTACACCCAAATAATTCATTTTAAATAGTCTTTTTAAATCTAAAAACACCTTATATACCTTGAGAAACTTATCAATGACCTCAAACAACCCAAAAATTATCCTGAAAACCCAAAATATTTTCCAAGCTCAGATCTACCATTTCAGACAAAGTTAAGGATAAAGAACACCTAGGATAAATACAACCCATTGACACCAAAATCTCTCTTTCTTGTAGTCAAAATCAGTGTCAACTAAGATTTTCTCTCTACCTTTGAGATTCAACAACTTTATCTCCTCTCATTCTAGGGACAAGAAAATAAGGAACATATAGTTTTGGACCCAAATTAAAATTCCAAAATATCAAGGGACTAAAAGTTTATGATTTGAAAAGTTTGAAAATCAAAGTGAATGTTTTACCCCAAGTTTGAAACAACCACCATCTGTGAATCTTACCCTTCCTTAATAGGGATGAAAAAAACAAACCATTGTAGCAATCCACATTCATTTGTTTCTGCGTGAACAATGTTGGAATTTATTTTAATAAAACATGATTAATGGATACATTTGAGGCTAAATTCAAAGCGAGTTCTACTTACTTTTAGGGTTAAAACTTTATTCTAAACTATTTTTCTACATAAGTTTTTTAACATGGAACATTTAAAATAAATTATAGGTGAATGAAAAATTAGTTTAAAAAACTCTATGTTCGCATGTTTGTTGTAAAACTCAAAACCTTCTATCCTAAATAGAAAAAAAAAACATAACATTGACTTCTAGTTTATAAAGTGGGAAGTTGAGGGTCACAAATAAGCATTGGAAAATAGTATGGGTTTAACCCACACACACTCACTCATCTCGAGCACGGGCTCAAGCCTCAGAGTTTGGGTTTAAGTTTGATTTTTGCTAACTTATTTTGGTCTTGAATTTATATTTATTATAAAAGAATTATTTGGCCTCTAAAAATTTTTTTTGCTTGCAGTCCAACCCATGAATCTATTCAATTTTCTTCTAGAAGAGTTCTTTAAACTTGATTTTTTTTCAACTAAGAAATATCATTTTTTAAATCAAAATATTCAGGTTTAACTCTAATTTTATGACGGGTAATCAAAGCTAGTAATGGTAAAAAAAATTAATTTTAATAATTACCAGAATTAATTGTTTATTAGTTTCAGATCCAAAATCAAGTAATAGTGAGGGAAGAGTTCAACATATTATTTTTCAGATTTTATATGCTCTTCTTCACCTCTATTTTCAGTTTACTCTTTCTTTTTAAACTAAGTTTCTTCTTTGTTTTCCTTTTAATCTAGAACCAAGATTAGTATTTGTACACGGATACTTAAGTTTTTGTTGGTTCATTGATATTATTTAAAAATATATCTAAATACAGTGATATTGTTGATGAAATCTCGATTCCTAAGATAAGATATCTTTAAACTTATTTCCCACAACAATAAGGTTTTTTATGCAATGTAAGGCATTATTTTCCATGTTATTTTTTGCAAATTAATTAACATTAAAGAAATTAATCCTTTTGTTTATTAGTTAAGGGATAGAAAGATGCACTAAAATCTCATGCAAGAAGCAAGAGCAACAACTTCAGTTTAATCTCTTTCAATTATCAACAAACATTAAGAAAAATACTTTATTGTTATGTTTATTAATTCTTACCACTAAAAATATTAATGTATATGAACACAATAAAGTGATCATGTAGCTATTTTTTAAATCTTTTACATCTTTTGTTCCATATTTTTTTAATTTTCAGTGCAGAAAAGCATGCAACTTGGTTTCTCTCTTATTCTTGCTTGTGCGTTATGGGCCATGGTTTCTTAGATGGGATCTTAAGAATTTTCTCTTTTTAATTCTTGGTTTGATGTAATCAAGTTCCCTTTTAGTATTTCTATTTTAGGATTATATAAAGTGCTAGTGCTTTGATCTTTGAAACATTTAAAGTTTAAGCAATTCAATTTAATTTCTTCCAGTGTTTTAAAATTAAAAATATTTTATTTTTCATAATTTGATTATGTTAATGCAAAACTAATTGACAATAATTGTTTGTTGCATGGTATGAATGAAAAATATGTAAAAAAAATAATAATTTGATGATGGAGCCTATGATTTATTAAGAAAAATAGTGTTCATATATACAATGTTTTGTAAGCGATTTTCTATTTGGTTATTAAATATTCTACTTTGATAAAAAAAAATTGTTAAATAAACCAAACATGAGAAATTAGGAGTGTTTTAAAAAATTGATGTCCATAATATTTGTATTATCTAATTCAACTTAAACCATCAAAATTAAATAATATAGATATTACATATCACGGATCAAGTAGCGGATCAAGATTTTTTAAAACCAGATCAACCCAAGCCAACTTGTATATCCTGTATTCATTTTGTCTTTATATTTTATAGTTTATGGATTAAATATTTGTTTTTATTTTTTTTTAAATGTTTTAATTTCAACGTTTTTTTAGTGAGCTTCCTATTAAATTTCTTTGAAATAACAAAAAAAAAAGCTTGTCTTTTTGTTGAAGAGGAAAAAGAGTTAACTAGAATTTAATGGTATTGTAAAATATAAAAATCAGACCTAATATTAGGGTGCTATGACACCTACAAACTGATGGTCCATCTCTAAATATAGACCTATAGAAATTAGCAGTGTAAGCTTAGCTCATCATGGATATCTCCAATATCCACAAAAGATTTAGTTGAACTTGATATATCCAACTTGCTCAAGTTCAAATTAAATGGGTCAGGTTTACAATTTGTTAAATATCAGAAATATCAGAAGTTGGGTTGAATACAATTATAGATATAAACCCAATCTAACTATATCCATGACCACATTATAAGAAATGATGAAAATATTTTATAAAATCATAATTTATGGGAAGCGAACATGATATTAGTTTGGTAAAAAGAACTCATTACAAAATAAAAAAACTTAAAATGCATAGTGAATTCACAATGCACCTAGACACATATTTATTCACCACAATAGTGAAATTATCTTATTGCCCTTTCAAAAAAAATCAATAGCCTTGATGTTAGGGGTAGAAGGTCTTTTCCTACTGGTCCATTGATTATTACGAGATTGATTGGGAACAATTCGGTCTTTTTACCTTTTGAAATACATAATATAATGACTATTATGCCCTAACAAATTTAAAAGGTCGAAAAGACATTTCAACCATTTTATATTTTAAAGGTATAATGTAAAGATTATATTATTCTTAAAAGCAAATATTGTTAAGCTTACATTTAGGGGATTTTTCATTTTTTTATGTTGTTTTTTTGTAATAAACAAGTAGACAGTTACAATTTAGTATTTTGATTAATACAAACATTATTAAGAAAAATTTATTGGCGCGTGCGCGACACAAGCTAGCAAGTGGGCGATTCTCATGCCCTTCAGGCACCAAGTGCGGCGTTGTCCCACCTCCAAACACTACCTTTTAAGGCGGCATTGGAAGCATCCTGCTGTCCTCTTTCTATTGGTGCCGCACATGTGCGCGACGACGCGATAATTAGGCTCTAGTGCACTTCTTTCCTCCCCTCCCTCTTTTCTCTCTCTCCCATTTGCTAAAATATAAATATGTCATTTAATTTATTTTTTGTTTTTTTATCGATTGTGTTCTTCAAACTCCCCCCCTCATCATTTGGTTTCATTTAGTTTTTATATTAAATTTGATTTTCTTATTTTTATTGCTGTTTTTTTTCTAAAAAATTTTCTAATTGAATTTTTTTTAATTTGATCACTCAAATTACTTTTATATCAAATTTAATCTCAATTCTTTTAATTGTTATTTTTTTTTATCATTTTTTATTGCATTTTTTTTTAAATTTAATCCCTTACCATTTTGATGATTTGGGATTTTTCTTCGTTATTTTTTAGGATTTGTCTTTTATGGGCTTAGTCTCAGGCTTATGAACATAGTCACAAGTTTTGAAGGTTAACATAACTTGACTTTGGTTCTTTTATATGTTCTTTTTTAAATTTAATTTTTTTTTCAATTACATCCTTCAACATTTGATTTATTAGAAATTTGTCTTTGTGCTTTTCTTTTTATGGGGTTATCTTAATCTTATTTTCATGATTGCGAGGTTAGCAAAGTTAACTCGAGTTGACTCGAATCTTTTTTTCTTCGTTGCTTTTTTAATTGATTTTTTTAGTTCTGCCCTTTAATATTGAGCTATTTGATAATTAAACTTTATATTTTTATTTTAACAGGGTTATCCCGATACCACGATTGGGTCACAAATTTAGCACACTAACCTGAATGGGTTAAAGTTGTTTTTTTTTTTTTTGTTTTATCTTTTTTACATTGTCAAATATTTTTTTGTCAGTTTCAGTGGAGTTTTTTTATCCATATTGTATGAGTTAGTTGAGTATATTATTTGAGTTCCTCGTATTATTTAGTTGAGTTAATGACATACTTTTTCAGAAATGCGTACGTCGTTTCAATATTTTTTTACATTGAAAGAAATTTGGGTCAACATATAGTGTGTGGGTGTGCATGCCCCTATTTAGTCATATATAATCCATAGATAGTCATATATAATCCATAGATAGCCTAAATAGAAGGAGAATTATTGTAGATCTTTTCTTCGATCTTTTCTTCTTCTTTTGGTACAGGCATCACATGTTAATTTCCTTATAAATCAATTCAAAGAAATTCTCAAATCATTAATAACAATTCTGATTTATAATTTCTCTTGGTCTTGGAAGTCAAAACCTATTTATGAGTGTTTTAAATACTATGAGATTCATTCATGAAATCCTCTTATATAATGCATATCTCCTACCTTAAAATCTGAATTGATTTTTTTCTTCTGTTTGCGGACAAATATTGAGGCTTTATATATATCCTTGATAATCTCTTGTACTGTCTAGTGCCTGTTCTTCAACCCTTTACACCATTCTCAAATAATTACACGAATTATGGAAATGATTCCTCTACAACCAAAGCTTGCCTCAAGTATGAGAACTATGCCAATGGCTGCCTCTCTCCCCTTAAGAATGGAGCGGGAAATCAGGTTCCAGTTTCAATGTTATTGGACTAGGTAATTAAGTAATGTATATTTTGCTATTTTTTTATAAACATGATTGGTGATTTAATCTTTGTTTGATAATGCGGTTTAATCTGTTTTTAAATTGTTTTTTTTTTTTACATTATATTAGTGTTTTAAGTGTTTTTTTTTATTTTTTTGATATATTAATGTCAAAATAAAATAATATATAAAAAACCATTATTTTTATATATTTTTAATTGAAAAATCCCATGTACCAAACGTCCGAAATTACATAATCAGTTCAATAAACCTCAAAAAAGTTAATTTCTTCTTATGTTTTTATAAACACTGATATTCTAAGCTTATGGTTTAATTTTCTTTTGATGAAAAAAAATGAATTGGAACATACTTTTGATTTTTGATTAATTTTAATTTGATTTTTTGTTTTTTGTTTTTAGGCACCGCAACAACCTCCAACAGATCACTAGTTCACTTTATTCCATTGACGACAAGAAGAAGCAAAAAGCTTTGTTCGTAATGGGAACAACTGCCACTGGAAAATCAAAACTCTCCATTGATTTAGCCACTCATTTTCAAGGTGAAATCATCAATTCAGACAAAATTCAGGTTTACAAGGGCCTTGACATGTTGACCAACAAAATTTCGGAAATTGAACGCCGAGGTGTGCCTCACCATTTGCTAGGATTTGTGGAACCTGGAGAAGAGTTTACCACACAAGATTTTTGCAATCATGTACACAAGGCCATGAAACATATTACAGGGGATGGAAGCATCCCCATTATCGCCGGCGGCTCGAATAGATACATCGAAGCACTCGTCGAGGATCCGCTTTTCAACTTCAAGGATAGTTATGATACTTGTTTTCTATGGGTGGATGTTGCCTTGCCAATCTTATTTGATCGCGCAGCAAAAAGGGTTGATGAGATGCTTGATGCTGGTCTTGTTGAAGAGGTTCGAGGTATGTTTATTCCAGGGATAGATCACAATAGCGGGATTTGGCGGGCTATTGGGATTGCAGAGATGGAACCATATTTTCAAGCTGAAATGGAAATGGCTGATGAGGTCACCATGAAAATATTGCTTGAAACTGGTATTAAAGAAATGAAAGAAAATACCAAGAAGCTAATCAATAAACAACTAACGAAAATCAAATATTTGGCTAACAAGAAAGGATGGAAATTCCATCGGATTGATGCTACTTGTGTGTATGAGAGAAGTGCAAAAGTTGATGAAGATGTTTGGGACAAGAAGGTTTTGAGACCTAGCTTGGAGATAGTTACTAATTTTCTCCGGGAAGACGAGAAAGCAGAAGAAGTGGCAGACAGTTTTCTAGTTACAAGCTAGCAGCTGCATCTAATCAATTGAGATATACCGATTAGTTCAATTTTCTATCGCATCTTTACTTCTCAGCACACATCAAAATAAATATATGAATAGATCAATATCTTGCTTGAATTTTGCAAGGACCGACCAGTGGCTAGCTTTAGAGAATTCCCCAGTCTTGTCTTGGTTATCAGCGTTCACAGGGACACTGATGAGAGAAAAACCATGCTCATTGTCTTCGTAGTATTTAGTCCCTTTAGTAATTTGGTCTAATTTTCTCAGAAAAGAAAAATTCAATACCAGATCTCTTTAATTTTTTGTTTACAACACTTGCCTCGTGATCTTGTCTTTTTTACTATACATATTTTGCCTATTTTATAAGAAAGTATAAATACTTCATTACTAAAACTTAATTCAAGGCAGTAATCCTTGGCTATTAATAAGATAAAATGTTTCTCGCACAATGATCCAATTAATAAAGAAAAGTCTGTTTGGGCTTTGAGTATTTTATACTTTGTGAATGATTTGTTGGGAATTTGGAATTTGGATTAATCTTAGTTTGTTTGTTTTGATATTTTATAAAAAAATATTTTTTAAATTTTTTTGTGATTGTTTTTTAAAAATAAAAAATATTCTCAAGCATTTATTTTCTATAAAATATTTTACAACTAACCTTTAAACTTAGTTTATTCGCTGAAAAAAACTTTTTGCTCATGAAATTCCGTAAAATACTTTATGAATAGTAATTTGTTTACAATATCATCTAATTATTTCAACTACCAGCAGCAGCAGCACCACCCCCTCCTCCATCACCACCTTTTTTTTCACCACCACCACCATGACCATGACCATGACCATGACCATCATCATCACCATCACTTCCTTCTCCTCCACCACCACACCCAAGGGCAAAGCCATAAATTTTTTCCACCCTGGGCTACCAAGCAAATACATAGAAAGTTTTTTCCAAGATCAATTATTAACTCATATACATAAATTTGCCAAGTTAACAATAAAGTTTTAATCCAAATACACAACACAAAACATGAAAAAACAAACTTCAAAGTACATAAAATTGAAAAAAAATAAAAATAAAAATAAATCACACTATCGAAGTTGTACCCTTCGATGTTTTGTGGGAAAAAAATTCATAGCTAAAAATGTTTGCTCTATGGTGGCAGTGAAAACATTCAAAATAAAAAAAAGACGAATCAACCTATCAATCGAATGATAGTGCTACGACTTATTTGTTTCAATTAATCCTTGATGTAATTAAAAAATGGTAGATATATTCTTAAAGCTCTTGTGATGAATCACATCAATTTGATAATGTTCTATCTAAGATCTCAAATAATGCATCTCTTGTTCATTGAAATCTTCAAGATAAAATTTCTCAATAAGCTTGCAAATAACATCAACTTCAAATGATTTAAAGTTGTCATTGAGCTCTAAAGCATAGCTAAATACAAGGAGTTTTATTTCCCATCAATGAATCTAGAATTTAAGTCTTTGAACGACTTATAGCCTTTTTATACAAAGTATTTATATGTGGTATGTCAATCTCATATTGTGTACAAATATATTGCAAATGTGCTAAGAGAAGATCGAATCCAACATCTCTCAAAGTTCGAAGCAATGCTTAGTAATTGAGACAAGAACTAGGGGTGAGCAAAAAAACCGAGAAACTGATTAAACCGAGAAAACCGAGAAACAAATAAACAAAAAAATCGAACCGTAAAAAAAAACCGATTAAACCGATTAGAATTTTTGAAAAAAATTCGGTTCGGTTCGGTTTCGGTTTCAGAAACCTGAAACCGGAAAAACCCCAACCGAACCGAACCGGTTCGGTTTAAAGGGGTACTATAAATACAAAAAAAAACACGTTATTTTTCTTAACCCTAGTGTCCAAACTCCAGCCGTCCTTCTCCTTGCTCCTAAGCCGCTCCCCCAACCCTCACAATTCACACTTTCACTCACAGATCATCCACTTTCACTCAAATCAAGTTAATCCATCTTCATCCACAGCCAGCCACATCACTCTCCCACACCATCTTCATCTTCAAAGTTCAAACTAGCCAGTCAGAGCCGCGAAGTTATCTCTTCTCTCTTTGCAGATCGCAGTCGCTACCAGCAAGCCAAATAAATAAATCTCTCAATCTATCCTCATTCTTTCTCGTCAGAGCTTTCTATCATATCTATTTTGCTGTTAATCGTTTTGTTTAAGAAATTATGTAATCACTTCTGTTGGATTCTGTAATTTTTCTCATTTTGCTAAAACAAACCTCAAGAATCTACATTTTTACTGTCATTTTAAAAGGGTTTATTTGCCTTTGATTTTGTAATAATGGGTTGTTGTCTGTTGATACTACTGTTGAACATTTGTCTTAGTTAATCAATTTTGAAGCTATTCTGTTGGGTTTACAAGCTTAAAAAGCTAGAAAATTGTCTTCTTTTCTTGCTGTAATTTTAGGTGGTCTGCTCAATTTTAGATTTAGATCGATGTAACGGGTATTTGTAAAAACATATACAGGTTTTTCGGTTTTTCTGTTGAAAAAACTGAACCGAACCGAACCGAACCGAAACCGGTCGGTTTGACCCGGTTCCGGTTCGGGTCCGGTTTGAATTTTTTAGTTTTGATTTTTTTAGTTTTTCAAAATTTTATTTTGGTTATTTTTTTAGATAAAAACCGAACCGAACCGAAAATGCTCACCCCTAACAAGAACCATTGCATTTAAGATGTCAAGAGATTTTTGTTGCAAGGCTCAATAAAGTAAATCAGTAATCCCTATTATTTTATGCATCAAATATAAAGATGAATATAAATTCAAAAGATCTCATCATAATCAAACAACCACCAGCTTCTTCATGCTAGAAGATCTTTCTTGAACCATACTTTCAAGCACGATAATAGTTTCACCATATATATCTATTAAGTCGCAAATAGAATCAAAATGAGAGCTCCACCAAGTAGTTTCACTTTGATGTAAATTACCAATTTGATTAGCCTCCCTACCAGTCTCATATTCTCTAGTAGCTACTGTATGTGCTATTTTTATAGCTTTAATAGAATGTAACTCGGTATGACGTTTAAAAGAAGCACTAATAAGATTGATAATGTTTGTTAGTTTTGGAAAAAAAATAACCAAATAAAAATCTCATTTCCAGCTGCTACAACTAATACCAATTGTAATTAGTGGGTAAAGTAATGTACATAAGATGCATAAGGGCAATCTCTGAGAATAAAGCTTGTAGTCCATTCCATGAGCCATGCATATTGCTAGCACCATTATACCCTTAACCTTGTATATTGAGGATATGCAAGTTATATCAAGCGCACACATCAATAACTTCTTTTTTAAGTGTTGAAGCAATAGTATCTGAAACATGCACAATCTTAAAAAAACACTACAAGATTTCACAGTTTTACCGACGGAACAATTCCGTCGGTGTGTGATTAGAAGTTCGTCGGTGATTTTTTTACCGACGTCATCACCGACGGATTACGTCCGTCAGCTTTACCTTCGTCGGTGATTCCCCATTCCGTCGCTATATCGGTCGGAAAAACAAAAAAACCATTTGCCGATGGTTTTACAGACGGAATTTGCGCGCCAAAAAAAAAGATTCCCGCTTGAAATATACCGACGGATTTTTATTCCGTCGGTATATTATGATTGACCGACGGACAATAACCGTCGGTAAATCTGTCGGTGAGTGTATGAAATACCGACAACATATGTCTGTCTGTAAATTCATCGGTAATTGTGGAAGCTACTGTTACATGCCGACAGATTAATTCCGTCGGTAAGTCTGTCGGTGAGTGTTTAAAATACCGACCGAATTCATCCGTCGGTAAAATCCTTGGTAATAGTTTTTTTCTTAATTTGTTTTTAAAAAATTATTTAGGATATATAATATAAAACTATATAAATTAATTGTAATACAAACCAATTATGCAAATAAAATTTATATTAAACATAAAAAAAACAAAGTTAAATAATATTCATTACAAACTGAATATGTTTCAAGAAAAATATTAAATGAAGTTTTAAAGGTAAATAATGTTGATTACAAATTAATATAAAGATGATGGAGCTGGAGGAGGAGGAGGAGATCCTGGCGGAGGCTGGTGGTTGTACGGCCAAAAAAGATTAGGCGCACATGTTCCGCTATTTGACAATTTCATAATCATTTCGTGGAGCTGTTCATAAGCCGCTTTTTGCTGTTCATGAGCCGCTTCATACTCCGTTTTTTGTTGTGCTTGAGACGCTTTGAGTTGCTTAGACTCTGCTCTTTGTTCCGCTTTGAGTTGTGTGTACTCCGCTTTTAGGTTATCGTATTTCTCGGTGAGTTGCTGCAAAGCCACGAACTCCTTAGATTGGGAGCTCGATATTGATTGGGAGCTCCCAACGGTTGAAACACTACGGGTCGACCGCAAGTTGTCGGTCGTAGTGTTGGAGAGCCCGTAAACCCAATTTTTATCGGGTCCACCTGACGAGCCAACCTCCATCCACAAATCCGGATCGAATTCCGGATGGGTCAAAGTATCGTCCCCGTATCTCTCCCTCAACCGATTATTATAGGTCTCCTGAAAATAAAAATAAAAAGTAATCATCATATTCAATACAATAAACATAATAACTTACAAAATAAAATGGTTGAACAAACATACCACGAAATGCTGAGCACGGTTATCAACGAACTGTTGCGCCCCCTTCTGGCGGTCTTGACTCCGCACGTGCGTCTCCACAAACAGCTCCATCGGGCTCGGCTCACGTCCAAGAGACGCAGCCTATAATGAAAAAAGATATATTAACAACAACTGAATTTAACGATATATTTCATTTAAATTAATCTTACTATCCGTTTCGCATGTGCAGCAAACGGAACGGAGCCGCCAGTGTGCGTTGTCACCCCGCCATGAATTGGCCGATTCCGGTTGCCAGAACCGGACTGTGAGCGTCGTGTGAACCGCTCAGACGTCACGTGCTCAAGATAGTGCGGCCATATATCTTCCGGGATGTATATCGGTTTGAAATCCCTCCAAACCGCAACATCGTTCCAGCCTTGGAAACCCCTATCCCTCGCGGTTTTTTTTGCCTTTTTCTGTGCTTCATACCAGAAATCACGCAACCTACTTCACGCAACCAAAAATTACATTTCGAAACATAAATTTTTGTCTAAAAAAAAACATGTATTGTTTTCGATCTTACCTAGTTGCCGCGTGATTTTCCCACACCCTCCTCACAACAGTGTTATGCTCAATGTCCCAGCAGAATTTGTGCTGTGTATAAATAAACAAGTTTAAATAAAAATAATACAACTATATTAATAAGCTGAAAATTATAAATTAATATCAACCTCAAACCTGTTAAACCATGCATTGATTTGAGGCATCCATTCAGGATGCTTGGATATCTGACTCCATTGAAACAATGGAATCTCCATCGACGATTTAAACGCCGATGATATTACTCGGGCGGCTTCAATGTTTGTGAACCTGAAAATAAATGAAATAAATTCAATAGTGATTACTTCATAAATTATGTTGTAATTTTTTTAAAAAAAACTAAAACCTTAACAAACTTACATTGAAAGGTCGTCCTTCCACTGTGCCTCGTACTTGCAGGTAAATTGATTTCGCTGCGAAGGCACGCCGCCTCTGCGTTGTGAAGTACCGCTGGAAGAGGCAGCATCGGTTGACGGCGCAGGTGGTATAGGTGCCTCTTCTTGAGAGGCACCTAAGGAAATATCATCCTCGCTGCTAGACGAACTAGCTGCGACCGCACCTGAGCGACCAGCTCTGGTTTTCGTTCTACGCATCTACACAATTTGATACAAATAATTATATAATTAAATTCAAATGTAAAAAAAAAAATTCGACAGCACCTCCCCTATACCGGATACTACCCAAATCCACAAACCTGCACATATTAACAATAGCCACAACCAATTTACCCAATCTATACTAATTATTCCAACATATTCAATTACTAATCCTAAGGTAAATTCAACATGAAGAATTACAATTCAAGTAATTATTCAATAATTATGTCAATACAACAAAACAATAAAAAAAAAAACTGTAAAATAACAATCAAAATAAATGGAAAAAATTAAACACAAAGCATGCAATAATAGAGTAAAACTAATAATTATTCCAACATATTCAATTACTAATTCTACGGTAAATTCAACATTAACAATTACAATTCAAGTAATTATTCAATAATTATGCCAATACAACAAAACAATAAATTAAAAAAAAACTCTAGAATAACAATCAAAATAAATGGAAAAAATTAAACACAAATCATGCAATAATAAAGTAAAATTAATAATTATTCCAACATATTCAATTACTAATTCTATGGTAAATTCAACATTAACAATAAATATTCAACAAATTAACTAATAATAATTATGCCAATACAACAATAAAAAATATTCAATAAATTCAAAAAACAAACTATAGACTTTAGCAATGAATTATGCAAAAAAAACTATAGACTTTATCTACATTACAAAAAATACACCAAAACAAAAAAAATAACCAAAAAAAATAGAAAAAAAAAACTATTAAAGTAAAATGAAATAGAGGAAACACTAACCTTTTAAACTGATGAAGATGATGAAGAAAACTTGCTAGAGATTGGAGGTGAAAGCTTTGAAGAATGGAGAGGAAAAAAATCAAATTCTTAAGGTGAGAAACGAAGGAGAAGAAAAAATGAACTGAACGGGCGGTCACTTGAACTTATATGGCAGTTTTACCGACGGCTTACAGACGGCTTCACCGACGGATATAAAATTAATTATTATTTTAATTTATTCCATCGGTGATTTGTTAAAAATCCGTCGGTAAATTTTGAATTTCACACCAAAATTTTTAATGACCCTCTATATTTTTCGTGGTCCGTCGGTAATTCCGTCGGCAAGATGACGCGGTCAGAGGCGCATTTAATGCACAACCCTTTAAAATTCGCGCGGTCCGTCGGTAATTTTGTCGGTAAAATTGACTCGCCGACAACCTACCGACGGATTTAAATGCGTCGGTGTGGCCGTCGGTGATAGGGTGGCATTTCAAGTAATTATTTTCGAACTCTCTGTGAAATGCCGATGGACTTAAAGCCGTCGGTGTGGCCGTCGGTGATTGGGTGGCATTTCAAGTAATTATTTTCGAACTCTTTGTGAAATGCCGACGGACTTAAGTCCGTCGGTGTATCCGTCGGTGATCGGGTGGCATTTCAAGTAATTATTTCATGTCACAAAATATATCATCCATGATCAATAATTATTTCAAGTAATTATCTCATAATTGTGGCATTTCAACTAATTATTTCAAGTAATAAATATTTTTTGTTTCAAAATATATATATCATTCATAATCTAAATTACATAAAAAAAGGGTTTTACATAGGGCTTCATTTTGGTTGTTATTCAAAATTTTCTTCTTCTTCGTCATCAATTGAATTGTCATCACCTTCATCGCAATTTGCAATATGAATATCATCTTCTTCATCGATATTTGGTTGTCCGCTAGAGCTCAAAACAAAATTTAACTCCTCTGCGTCAACATCAACAAGACTATCATCGAAAACACGAAAATTTGAATTTTCTTCCAATTCAATTGAAGGAGCAACTCGATATGGTTCAACCACCTCACTAACTTGAAAGACTTCATCTCGCACACTTGTGTCTTCGTTCTCATCCTGAACAACCTCGACACGACCCCGGGGTTTCGTTTTTAAAACGGACAACCAATCCACTCTTGATCGATCCTTTCTAAATGAAGGGGTGTATGTGTAATAAACTTGTTGACATTGCTTTGCGAAAACAAAGACATCGTTTATGTTGCGGAGTCTAGCTTTTGAGTTGATTTCGACCAGACCATAGTGCGGATCAACTCTAATTCCTCTGTTAGTCGTGTCATACCAATAGCATTTGAATAAAAACATTATATTCTGCTCGTTATGATATTGCAGTTCGACAACCTCTTCTAACTCACTACTAGTGGATCCCTTAACACAAACACCGTTGTTGTATGTCTTTCTTCCTTGCCCGTATTCTTCAGTATGGAAAACATATCCATTGACAAAATACCCGTTGTAGCACTTACATTTTCTTTCAGGCCCCAGGCTTAGTGAAGACAATGACTTAGGTGCACTCCTTCCCATTTGATAAACCTTGTATGTAATGTACATCAATAAACAGTAAATGAACGAGAATCTCGTAATGACATGCATACGTACAGTAATTTTGCAAGTTAGAATAAGTTTGTGATAGTGCTTACATGTGTTCTGAACCATGTGGCAAACTGCTCATCTTGTAATTGAAAGATCTGGGATTCGGTCAGCTGTGAGTTATTGGATAGCAAATATTGACGATGTTGCCTGCAAGTGATAATGAGTGTATGATATTACAATATATAATTAACAGTATATTACTAACAAAGTTTAATTAGTATAAACTTACTGAATAAAAGGTCTCAGCTCATCACAGTTAAATAGAACATAGTTGTGTGCTTGTTTGAACTCTATTTCCGACAAATATCTTCCTCTTACGGCATTTTTAGGTGTGGGTCGTCCAGTATTGGATAATATTGACAAGTTCCAACTGGAAGGCACTTCACCGCCATCATCATGCCGTGGAACGCGATTGATTCTCGTTCTCAGATGAGGTTTGAAATAGTACGAGATAAATGTTGAGATCTCCTCAACAATATAGGCCTCACATATCGAAGCCTCAACATGCGCCTTGTTCTTAACCTTTTTCTTGAGATTAAACAAGTACCTGCATTGAAATATTAATCAAGTATTTTCAATTAAGAAAAACATATAAAATACTTTTATATATGAATTACATTGCAACTGTAATATCTAACCGTTCGAATGGGTACATCCATCTATATTGGACCGGTCCTCCAGCTTTTGCCTCGAACGGTAGATGTATAGGGAGATGCTCCATTGAGTCAAAAAATGATGGAGGGAATATCATCTCAAGTTTGCATAGTGTCTCGACGATATTCATTTGAAGCCTCTCAATGTGATCAACATTCAACTTGCTGGAGCATATATCTCTGAAGAAATGACTGATCTCCGTGAGTGCATCCCATATTCCCTTTGGCAACAAATCACGAAAAGCTAATGGGATGAGTGTTTGCATAAACACGTGGCAGTCATGACTCTTCATTCCATACAATCTGCAGTCCTCTATATTAACCAGTCTTGATATGTTCGATACATGTCCATCCGGAAAACGCAGACTCTTAAGCCATTTGTAGAATAGCAGTTGTGCGTTTTTCTCTAACACGAAGCTTGCTCTTGGTTTTGCGACCCGTGACTCATCATAAACCAACTCCATATTTTTACGGTTACAGTATAAAGCTATATCCAATCTAGCCTTGTTGTTGTCCTTTGTCTTCCCCTTCACATCCATGACGGTGTTGAAAATGTTCTCAAACATGTTCTTTTCGATGTGCATGACGTCAAGGTTATGGCGGAGCAGATTGGTCTTCCAATAAGGAAGCTCAAAAAAGATACTTCGCTTTACCCAATTATGGGTCAAACCAAAATCAGGAAACTTTTGCTTACCTGATTGAAGGCCAAACACAATGTCACCGTACTCTGAGACAACATCATGCAATTCTTCACCAGAAAGACGCGGGGATGCAACATCTTTTTCAACTCTGCCAATCAAGAAATCTTTTATGTTCTTTCTGTACCTGTGATGAAGTGGCAAGAAGCGACGGTGACAGAAAAAAAAAGAAGCTTTACCTCCGTTTGCTAGCGTGAATGCCTTGTTGTTTTCCATGCAGTATGGACATGCGAGTTTCCCATGTGTGCTCCAACCAGAAAGCATTCCATAAGCTGGAAAATCATTGATAGTCCACATCAATGCCGCCCTCATAAGGAAATTTTGTTTCCTTGATATATCATAAGTCAGAGCTCCGGAGGACCACAACTGCGCCAACTCATCAATCAACGGTCGAAGACAAACATCTATATTCCGCCCCGGGCTTCTTGGACCGGGTATGACAGTAGATAAAAACATGAACTCTGGCCTCATACACATTCCCGGTGGCAAGTTATAAACTGTGAGTATGACCGGCCAACAAGAATAAGGAGCAGCAAATGACCCAAATGGGTTGAATCCGTCTGTACACAACCCAAGACGCACATTCCTTGATTCAGCTGAAAAGTGAGGATGAACACTGTTAAAGCGTTTCCACGCTTCACCGTCAGAAGGATGAACCATCACTCCATCAACTGCATGGTGTGCTTGGTGCCATGTCATGTGCTCAGCAGTCCTTGGTGACATGAATAACCTCTGCAGTCTAGGTGTGATCGGGAAGTATCTAAGTTTTTTATATGCCACTAGAGTCTTTCCCCTGCCAGTTCTAGGTTTGTAACGGGAATGCCCGCATGTCATGCACTCGGTCATCTCAGCATTTTCAAGGTAGTATAACATGCAGAAGTTAGGGCACATGTCAATTTTTTGGTATCCTAAACCGAGGAGTTTCATCATGGACTTCGCAGCATAGAAGTTCTCTTTCAGCCTGTTCCCTTCAGGTAAAATGCTTCTTGCCCATTCAATAATCTTGTCATACCCGGCCTCACTCAACCCGTGATCTGACTTGATGGTGAACACCTGTGCTACGGCCGATAATTTACTGTGGTTCGTGCAGCCATCCCATAATGGTTCGTCAGAATCTTTCAACAAATCAAAAAACCTAGCTGCATCTGCATTAGGTTCTTCTTCTACAATTGGACATTGACTGCCATTACCTTGATTCATTCTCATTGCATCCATAACCATATTTCTGTAAGGATTAGTGTTGTCATTTGCCGCTTCATGCACGTTGCTAGCACTAGAAGTAGACCCAACCACCGTTTCTTCCATTCTCCTCTCACTCTCGCTAACAAATACTTCTCCATGTGCATACCAACACTAGTAATTCTCCATAAACCCTTTGTGTAGAAGATGCATCATTACAACATCTGGATGCAGATACTTTTTATTTTCACACTTCCTGCATGGACACCTAATACCGCCTCCAGTAAAATTTCTAAGAATAGATGTTGCGAAATTAATAAAACCCTGAACCCCGTTACAATAATCCATCCTCCGCAATCCTTGGGGTGAATCTCGATACATCCATGAACGATCATCCATGACTTATATCGAACCTCTATAAAATTATGATGACATCATGTATTAATTAACTAAGTTAGGTAAATAAACTTGCAAAAATATTACTTTACCTCGAGATTATCCAACAAACCAATCACAACTTTTCATAAATATTAAATATTCATTATTATTTATCAACGTCCATACGAATTAAAATATATAAATTTACAGAAATTACCACTCCGCAATACCATTGATAAAACTTTAAACGGACCCATTAAGCAAGCTATTAATTATTTCAAAATAGCACATGTACTTCGGTAGTTCCATAAAGTTTTAACAATTTACAAACAAATACAATCTTATAAAATCTAACAAACCATAACAGGTATAGAATTATACATTCATATACTACAAGTTTGTTTGAGAAATAACAATAAAACATGTACATCTACTACCAAAATACATATACTAAAAAAACAATAAAATTGACATTTAATTAAATGTTAAAATTTAAAAAGATAGAATTACTTACAAAAATTGATAAAATCCGTCGGTAAATCAGAACACGGATGTTGTGACCACAAAACTTCAAGAAATATAACTTGTTGTGCTGATATGAGGAAGATTTATTTTGGGGGGGGGAGGGGGGGCTGGTTGTTTGCAGATGGGGAGAGTTGGGATTAGGAAGAAGAAGGAGAAATAGGGGAGGAGTGGGTCGCCAGAGCTGTCATATATTAACTTTATCCGACATTTTCACCGACGAAAATTCCGTCGGTGATTCTGACGGAAACATAGACACGTCACCGTACGGATCTGCCATTTCAAATCCCTCGGTGAGTCCGTCGGCAATTTAAACGGCGAACCGGTCACGTCACTGTACGGACTGTCGTTTTGAATCCGTCGGTGATTCTGTCGGAAAACAAATAACCCGCCAAAACCTCCACATCAGCGACCCGCCTTTTTTTTTAATTCGGAAACTTTCCGTCGGTAGTTGCCGACTGAATTACAGACGGAAAATATTCCGTCGGTAGTTACCGACTGAATTACGGACGGAAAAGTGTCCGTCGGTAATTTCGACCTTAAATTACCAACAGAAATATTCCGTTGGTAAATCCATTGGTATTTAGCGAATTTCTGGTAGTGAAAACACTCTCATAAGAAACCCTGAATGTCTACAAATCTCAAAATAATAGCAATTTGTTCTTTATTTGATGCACTTTGGCTTCATCAACCATAATACAAAACTTTGTATCTCCAACTTCTTCACAAATTTTTTCCTTACTTTGTTCGCGAGAAAATGTAGAATCTCTTTTTGAGACAACATCACCAATGTTAACATTCATTCTCCCTATAAGTCTTATCATCTCCATAAAATTGCCTCGATTATTAGAAGATGAAAATTCTTCATGACCTCTAAATGCATATACTTGTAAGCTAAGCCATCAAACACTTTCAATTGTTATCTTAAGTCGCAACTAACTCTTATAAACTTCTTCAGCAGTTTGTGCATTCAACATATTATCAAAATGTCTACTTATTTTCATTAAATCTTCAGCAGATTTCATAGCATTATTATGCTATGAAGTGGAACTTCCTAAATGTATTAAAAGTGCACATCTAACCTCATAGTTAACCCTCTTTCAATTAAAGCCTTTAGTAGTTAATGTGGGATGATAAAGCCTAGTATTTTCAAAAAGAAAACATGGAAAACAAAATATTGCATCCTTTGATGGAGAGTACTCTAACCAAGGAAATTGATCAAACCAAGTATACTAAAATCGACGATGTTGTCTCCCTGATTAGGTCTTCGGATACTGTACTAACTTAGGTTAATATGAACCCATTTTGATATAAGATCTTCTAATTTCATATTACTGATTAATAGGATGATGTCATATTGGAATATATCTATATCCCAAGATCTCGTTCAAGAGTATTAACATCAATTTCAACTTTTTGAGATTTGAAAAGGGGTTGGTCATTACGATTTAAGACATTAACATTGGATAAAGAACGTCATTTACTGGTTGATATTTGTTCGCTTGGTTTAAAGAATGAAAACATAGTTTCTCCTCTTTTTCTTCCTTCACTTTCCATTATAATTTATAACATATTCAAGTAATTTATTGATTTATAAGTAATGAGTGGAAATTAGCACATGTGACATATACAACTATACAATACAGTTTAAATCCAAGGCAAATAAAATTGAAATAAAGCATATATAATTCAACTAATTATCCCTCTCACTCATCCCCCACCAATACAATTATAGGTCTATAAGTCGGGATCTATCGATTGCACATGTATTTCTTTTGGATTACATATGGTAGATTAAGATTATAGAAACTAACCTTTAAGCCCTTCCGTATTTCTTTTGGATTATATATGGTAGATTAAGATTATAGAAACTAACCTTTAAGCCCTTCCAATTATACTAGCAACAATTCAAATGCCTAATGATAGCTTTGAAATATGTTAAATCATCATATCAAAATACAACAACACACACTCCTCTTATTTTGCTTTCCACTTAATTTGACTAAATCTAATTACCTGTCAAAAGCAAAAGCAATATTACATTTACAATTCATGGTAGGTTTATATATATATATATAATCCATGAGAAAGACCAAGTTTTCTATAAAATTTACCAATTTCATCATTTAATTTGAGAATACATTGTTGTAATTGATTTAAATAGAATCACAGTAACTTAAATGGAATAACATGTTGCTTTCAAGTTTTGTCTACCTTTGCTTATATTCTTACAGAGATACAAAACAAACAAGAAATTTTGCCAAGTGTGTATATGCTTCCAGTTATGACATGATGTATAAACTAGATACCAATTATTTTAACTTCACTAATCAAATTTATAATTCTTCCTTATCCTTTTGAAATCTTGAATTGCATCTAAAATAACTTTCAAGATTTGTATTTGACATAAAAAGAATATTATATATTAATATTTATCAATTTTATAGATATAACAAGAAAAGAAAAACATAACTATTGAAAGGAAAAAAAATCAGAGAGATTTAGGTGGGTATAAAACGATTTGAGAGTTCAGTGTTACTACCTTTTACACCTTACTTAGATGAGCAAGTAGCAAACAAAAAGATGAACTAGGCTAATCTCCAAAAAATAAAAATGAGCAAGCAACAAGCCAGAAATCTTAGGTTGGGATTAGATAATAGGACAGCGTGTGTTTTTTCTAAGAGCAACATGTATTCTACTAATAATGTTTGTGAGACTAATGATGTGGTCCATATAGAGGCATTAATACTTGGGCTAATTTAATATTATTACAAAAAAGAAATTGACAAGAGTTTGACCTGGTTTACAGTTCACCCAAGCCTTCTATTTCCCTCCGCCCTTGACCACGACGATCTTACCACCACAATTGCTATCTCACCACTACGTTCTCCTTCACCACCATTTAAAAATATTTTACATGTTAAATATTTTACGGGAAAATATTTTTCAAACCAAAGAATGAAAAACATTTTACATGTAAAATATTTTATGCAAAACAAACAGAACCTTAATTGAAGAAAGTGTTTGGATTTGGCGACAAAATATGGAAATAAGGAATAATCAAATTGATTATGAGGGGGAGAAAAAGAAGGGGATATTTTTGTTTGGATGGAGGGATAAATGGTTTTTTATTTATATACTTTCATAATAAAAAAAAATCATTTTAAAAAGACAAAATAGGTTGATTCAATATGGTATTGTTGGAAATTTGTTTTAAATAAACAAATTATAGGTAAATGAAAAATTAATCTCAAAGAACCCTTGGTTTTACCACTCAAAAAACTCTTGTTTTTTCTAAATTTAATTATTGATTTGCAATGGTGGGAATTAATTCTTCAATATTTTCACTTCCAAAATTCACTATAAGAAGGGGGTGAAGGAAGAGTTTCTAACTTGAATTTTTTTTATATTTTGTCATACTCTTTCTCACCTTATTTTTAATGTTTTCATTCTCTTTTATATTTTGGTTTTCCTTCCAAATCTAGAGTTTAGATTCATCTGATTGAAAGATATTTGAGTTTCATATTATTTGGTTCAAAGACCTTGTTTTGAAATGCATTTAAACTAACGTGTTATTATTGGAATCTTAATAAACATATTGCAAACATCCTAGTTTCAAAAGTGAGGAGCAATAAAGCCTTAAAAACAAAGGATTCATCCTTGAAAATAACAAAAGATTGCTTCAACAAGTAAGTATCCTCATTTGTTTTAATTTAAGCATATATAATATTATTATTAACATGCATGCTAAGACTTTGAATTAGTATCAATTAGGGGTGTTCACGGTTCGGTTCGGTTCGGTTTTTATCAAAAAAAGTAACCAAACCGAATTTTTTTTTTAAAAAAAAAAACCGAAACCGAACCGAAACCGGTTCAAACCGACCGGTTTCGGTTCGGTTCGGTTCGGTTTTTTAGAGCAAAAACCGGTTTGGCTCGGTTTTTTCAGTTTGGCTCGGTTTTGGCTCGGTTTGGCTCGGTTTTTTCCGGTTTGGCTCGGTTTTTTCGGTTTGGCTCGGTTTTTTTCGGTTCGGTTCGGTTCGGTTTTTCCGGTTCCAGGCTTAATAAACCGAAACCGAACTGAACCGGTCGGTTTTTTCAAAATTTTAATCGGTTTATTCGGTTTTTTTCACGGTTCGGTTTTTTCGATTATTTTTTTTCCGGTTTAATCGGTTTTTCGGTTTTTTTGAACACCCCTAGTATCAATTGATATATGATTAGTACGTATTCTAGTATTATATTTGTGTTAATAACATGTTTGTCATGAGTTATTTTTTTACATATTTATAGATTTAAATTTGTATGTAATCTAGGTTTTTACTGAAAACTTTTTTATATTTAACATGTCTTATTATGATAAATTACACATCATTGCTCACTAGTCTAATATATATATATATATATATATATATATATAAGAGTTCAAGCTTCCATAATTCCTTTTCTTTTTAATTTTGGAGTGGAAAAAAGATGAGATATTTAAATCAGGTTCTAATCTTAAAAATCTATATCTTTAATTTTCAAGAATAAATAAATAATAAATAAATCGTGTCTTCAACCAAAATAAAATGAAATTATTAAATAGGTTAAACAAATGAATATATCTTTGAGTACTCAAGTAACCAAATATAGCCCTAGAATCTACAGTAAGCTGATAAGATCAATCAATCAATCGGATTTTCCGTAACATTTGTTAGTTATATGGTCACGTTGATAGACAGAAAGTAGAAGAAACAAGAGATGACGAAGGATTTAGTTTTTTAATCATAAAAAATATATTATAATGTCATGTGTCTTGTCAGAGACCGCAACAATTGGAGTTCAAGCACGTGACTTCAAGAATACGTGGATTGATTGTATAACAAGATAAAATATTGTTTGTTCACTTTTTTAAAAAATAATATGTTTAAAATTAATTTATTTTTAGTACTTTTAAATTATTTTAATGTATTAATTTTAAAAATAAAAATATATATTTTAATATATTCCAAAATAAAAAGAATTTAAAACACAACATGTTACAGACTCCAATCAGACCCGTAGCACATTTTCAAATTTCATAAAGGCGGCAACCAATAATTTACATACACGTGACACCGAATGACGCGTCACCTCGAGGGCTGTCGACGGTAAACCACTTGCTTTTTATTCGGCTTTTACATACACGTGAATACATTTCCAGAGAAGGGTAAGAAATTTCAAGTTCCTTGGCTTACAAGTCACAAGCTAACATTTGAGGCTCAAGACTCAGTATATAAGTAGTGGAGCTATCAAGCATCGAGCAGCTCTAGAGTTCTAATCTGCAGCATTGATTCTACTAACTTTACGAAGGTGGCTTGTGTTTTCAAGAACAAAAACCAGGTGCGTATTTCTTGTCGATCCTTATTCTGCGATTAGACTATAAGATTTTGATATCTATTTCCAGGAAAAGATTGTGGGGAATCTGTGGTGTGATCAGAGGTATATAAGATTTCATACAATTAAAGACTATATAATATAATTATTAACATGATCTTGCCCACAATCGATCTGGATCGTAGTGCAGTAAGATTGTGATTATAACTCCAATTTCTTATCAAAAGATTAATTCAAGAAGTACCCACATATTAAAAAAAAAAACCCAGATAAATATTATGTATGCTTTACTTCAGTAAATCAAGTAGCGCTTCACGCGCGTTTCTTAGACCTTGTCAAAATAGCCAGGAGACTTCATGGAGGGGGGGGGGGGGGAAATCTGAGAACAGGTGGAATTATTTTGAAAGCAAAATGGGTACGAAATCATTAGTATTATCTTAGAAACAGATGTGCAATCAATTTAACTACATGAGTTAAATCATAAATAAAACACGTGATTTTTATGCCTCTCAAAATTACTTAAGAGTTAAGGATAGTGTCAGTTCATGGATATGCACACTTCGAATTTCAAAAAAGAAAAAGTGAAAAACTATAGCCACCGACCACATGATTCGGGACCAAAATTGCAGCATCTCACTCCTTTTCTTTTTCTTTTCCTTGAAATATCTTGTTTCTATTTATTTTTTAAAGGGTGTTTAATAATGTAGTAGTGGTTATTTTTTTTAAAAAAAAATATTGTTTTAAAATATATCAAAATAATATGTATAATTTTTATTTTTTAAAATTTATGCATCAAAACGATACAAAAATATATAAAAATAATTTTAATAATAAAAATATTTTTTAATAAAAGATATTTCGACCGCCTCCCCTAACCCTAACGACGCCTTTGTCACGACCTAAACTACCTTAATTAACTTCTTATTATATATATATATATATACACACACATAATATTATCCACAAAGGGTCTATCTTTTCTTTGGTAACCGTTGCTTTGCGCATTAAAACTGTAAAGAGCTTAGAAAGAAGAGATAAAGTTGGAGAAAAACATTGCTTCCCGCGTATTCCATGACCCAATTTCTTAATAATGTCATGCGTGCAAGCTATATGCTCAAATCCTTCTAAACTATGAGCCACTTGCTCTGCTACCCTTCTTCCTTGTTTCTTGGTCCTTAAACGGTTTCAATTCTCTTTAAGCTTCTTCATTCTTCAATCACCTCTCCTTCTCTTTTAGCTAATCAATTTATCATCTCTATTTCTTTATGTTGTTAGTTTACTTGTTTATAAAGAAAATCTCACCAGTACCTTTTTATCATAATTAATAATTGTCCCTTGTTCATTCTAATTAAGATGTTCTACTTTTGTTGACAAAGGGTTCCAAGGCTTAAGCTTGTACTTCTCTCTTATCGGGCTCTTGGTCAGTTTTAGAGCCTTTAAAATCTAGCTCTCTTTAAAAAACTTCTGGTGATCTATATATGATAACTTTTTGTGTCAGCTTTGAGAAATTTTCTTGGTTTGGTGGCAAGTCTTTGTTTCTTTTTCGTATCTAGGTTATAATAGATCCGAACTCTTGCGCTGGATAGACTTTCAAGATCTCGTCTCTCTGTTGTTGGTAGGAAGGGAAGTTCAAGGTTTGCAAGAAGGGTCTAAAGTGAATCTGGTTAATTTGGTTCCTGCTTGATTGTTTAGATTTGAATCGAGGTCATGGGAGGGCATGTGAGCAAGAGGCCAGCTGAAGCATCATCTTCTGCTATCAATCTCAATAACAATTTACAATACACAACTGAATTGAGCTCCTACGAGGCTGCTTGCCGGCTCGACAAGGACTTGCAGTCCTTTGACACCACCCTCCAAGCTCGGACCAATCACGTCATCAATACTCTTGCTGTGGGGATTGAGGTTCGTGCGCTTTCGTTTGACTCGTTGAAGGAAGTCACAGAGTGCTTGTTGGAGATGAACCAAGAGGTTGTTAAGGTTATCTTGGAGTGCAAGAAAGATATATGGAAGGATCAAGAATTGTTTGAGCTTGTCGAGGAGTACTTCGAAAATAGCTTGCAAACTCTAGATTTCTGTGCTGCATTGGAGAAGTGCCTAAAGCGTGCCCGCGATAGCCAATTGCTGATTCTTGTCGCGCTTAAACAATTCGAAGAGGAAAGTGAGGCAGGAGAGAGGGAGTATGTGAGGACCTTGGAAGAACTGAAGAATTTCAAGGCAGCAGGTGATCCTTTCACCGATGAATTCTTTCAAATCTTTCAATCCGTGTACAGGCAGCAGATAATGATGCTTGAGAAGCTACAACTTAGGAAGAATAAGCTTGACAAGAAGCTCAAGTGCATTCATACTTGGAGGAAGGTTTCAAGTATGATATTTGTAGCTACTTTCGCAACTGTATTGATTTGCTCAGTTGTGGCTGCAGCCATGACTGCCCCTCCTGTTGTTGCTGCTGTCGCTGCAGCATCAACAATCCCATTAGGTTCAATGGGGAAGTGGATAGATTCTCTGTGGAAGAATTATGAAAATGCATTGAAGGGACAGAAGGAGGTGATTAGCACAATGCAAGTTGGTACTTATGTTGCCATAAAGGATCTGGACAACATTCGGGTTCTCATTGATCGCCTGGAGATTGAGATTGAAGCACTAATGCGAACCACTGACTTCGCAATTGAGCATGGGGCTGTGAAGGTTGCAATCGAGGAGATCAAGAAGAAGCTGGGGGTGTTCATGAAGAATGTTGAGGATTTGGGAGTGCTAGCTGATACGTGCAGCCGCGATATCATGAGGGCTCGGACTGTGGTTCTGCAAAGGATCATAAAAAATCCTAACAACTAAAAGGACGGTGATTCTTGATACTTTCAACTGGATAGTTGTTCATATTCTGAGACATATCTTATTCTTAATTATGTTCTATGGTAATGATAAAATCACCATATTTTTTTAGTTTATACCATTGATTATTGCAATTTGAATCATGTTTAAGAAAATAATTTATGACTGCCACTGATTCTTCGGCAGCAACATGTTTCTAGTTTCCGTTCCGACATCATGGACTATTATTTCATATCTATTTTTATCAGTACATACTTTATATCAAATATTAGTTCAAATTCATTAATTATTTCCATTGTGATCATTGATTACTCTGTCCAATGTATATCTGTTTCTTGCTCAATAGTTTGTGTGAGCGCGCGGGGGCGGAGTTAGGATTTTTTGTTAGGAAAGTTAAAATTAATATAACAAGATATAATATTTGTTTTAATTTATTGTACATGAGTTGTAAAACAAAACTTGCATAATTTAGTTTTATTCAAATAACTTATTACAAACATATAATAACCTTTGTATAAAGTAAAATGTTTAAAGTAATATCAAATTGAGTCAAAGTAATGAAGATAATTTTATCTTCCTAATGTATCAATCACTTTAATGTTGTTGGTCTTTATACCTATCAAATATAAACATACAAAGTAAGAAACATTAGCTAAAGTGAAGCATTATTTATGTTTGATAAATTTTAAAATAAAGCAAAAAATAATAAAGAATCAATTCTTCTTAGTTTGTTCATCGTTTAACTTAAAATCAAAACATATATCGTAAGAAAAAATTGATAATTTTAGTGGCTCTGCTAAAAACAAAACATAAAAAAAATCCAAGCATAATGAAAACAAACCAATAAAATATATCTAATTAATTAGAAAAAATCACTATAACAAGAATTTTAAAAACAATTGGTAGAACTGGCAGATCTGAGAAAAAAATAAGCGAAAATGGTAGAATTATAAAAAAACCTCATCAAATTATTAGCAAACATCTCAAAACAAAACAAAAATAGATTTTAAATTTAAATTACTTTATTTTGTTTGATGAAAGATAAATTAATTAGTGACTTTGCTTCAATTTTTTTGTAGAAAAATTTTAATTGTGATTTGTATTTTTATTTCTTTATTTGATTGGTTGCAGCATGCAGGATTTATATTATAATAAATTAATTAGCTGTAGCTTGTAGGATATATATTAAGGTAAATTGATTGTTTTATTTTTTATTTCACAAAATAATGTTTTTATATTTTTTTTTCTTTCCACGGAAGTTTAAGAGTAAATTAGGAAATAAAAAATAAAGCCACAATTAATTACTCTAATAACCCCGCCCCCCCCATCATCATTACTGTTGCTGATGATCAGACCGAGTAGAAGGACAAGTTGGTCCTGTTTCTGTTAAACAGAGATCCCAGCAATGGCCCAAACTTAAGGTAGTTTTGGAGTATTTTAAAGTTATTTTTTAAAATATTTTTTTTATTTAGAAATATATTAAAATAATAATTTTTATTTTTAAAATATTATTTTTGATATCAAAATATTAAAACAATCCAGAAATATAAAAAATAATTTTAATTTTTTTTTCAAAATTCAGTAAAATACCGTTTAAAACACAGTTCAAAACTGACTCTAATTCAAAGTTTTTGACTGGTAGCTGTCGTAGAGATTAGGGTTCAAAGTTCAAAAAAAGCTCAAGAGGAATTCTTTATTGTCTACGTAAAAACCAGCCTACAGAACCCCCGCTCTCCTTGCATGGTGGCTACCGCACTAGAAGCATTTGAAGTGGCAAATCAAGATGCGTTGCCTTACCAAACCGGAGAACAGACATAACAAAAAGGTGGCTTTCTGTGAAATATAGCAATGGAAGCTTGAAAGCTGTGGCAAAAAGTATTTCTAGGCATAAATGACATCACTACAAGATTTCACGCGGTCATCGGTAATTTTTTTACCGACTAAATCATTGATGAAAAACATCTGTCGACTTACCTTTTGTCGGTAATACCAAATTTCATCATTAAGTCTGTCGGTAAAAAAAAAAATATTGCCGATGGTTTCACAGACAGAAATGGCGCGCAAAAAAAAATTCTCACTTGAAATATAGCGACAGATTTATTTCGTCGGTGATAGTGACATATCTAGTAAATATTTTTCAGCTCCCGGTTAAATGCCGACGGACGGTATCCCTCTGTAAATTTGTCGGTGAGTGTGGCATTTCCACCACTATGTGAAATGCCGACAGAATTTATCTATCTGTAAATTCATCAGTGATTATGACATTTGCACCAAGCTACTTGAAATGCCGATGGACACATTTCGTCTGTAAATTCATCGGTGATGTTGGCATTTCCCGCTCTCTGTCAAATGCCGATGAATACATTCCGTCTGTAAATCCATCGGTGGTTATTTTAAAAAAAAATTAAAAAAAATATTTAGAATAAATAATATAAAATTTTATAAATTAATGGTAAAAAAATCAATTATGCAAATAAAATTTTATTAAACATCAAAAACAAAAAAATAAAGTTAATTAAAATATTCATTACAAATTGAATGTGTTTAAAAAAAAATATTAAATTAACATAATGGTGGAGTTGGAGGAGGAGAAAGAGAAGGTTGGTTGTTATACGGCCAAAAAGGAGGCGCACATATATCACCACTATGTGATGCTATGTTCATGACCATTTGATGAAGCTATCTATAATTCGCCGAGAGTTGCTTGTATTTCTCGGTGAGATAAGCCGTGTGTTGTTCATAAGTCGCCGATAGTTGCTCGTATTTTTCGGTGAGCTGAGCTCTTTTTTTTTATTCTGAATATTCTGTCTGCAATTTCATCGGTATATACCGACATAATACTTATGTCGGTATATACCGATAAAATTACAGACGAAAAAGATTTCGTCGGTAATTATGACCATAAATTACTAATAGAATTATTCTGTTGGTAATGCAGTTAGTATTAAACGAATTTCTGGTGGTGGATTATGCTAACCAGTGCGTGTACAATTTCGAAGATCATATCCAAAATGAAATTGATTGTCTAACTTTCAGCTGTCTTTTCAAACCAAGAACTTCAAGACGAGTTCCATGATGTGAAGAAGCATAGGTAAAATAAGGAGAAAGTATAAGATTGAATTAATTGGCAGTTGATGTTCTATGCTGCCTATAGAAGTGGCTTGGGACGAACATTGAAGAAGGTTGTAGATGACAGATAACAACACACTAGAGATGCATAAATTTTGAACCAAATCGACAAGAAAAAAGTAAAAAATGTAAAAATTAAAAAACATTCCATATAAAAATAAGTTATATATATATTCCATGTCGAAAAGTTAAGAAATATTTTATGTTAATATTAATTATAAAAAAATTATATAAAGCTAAATATTCAAAATTAATTATATTTTTTTTTAATTTATTTAAAAAATATAAAAAAATAAAAACCCAGGCCTCACCTAGGTTCCATGTTGACCTGGTAAGTTGCCCGGGTTTAACCAGACAAATTACAAGTTTGAGTTTTACTCATTTGAAACCTGATCAAAATTTTAAATCACCTGAAACTTGGGTTAACTCGTATATCCTGCCATATTGGCCATCAAAATTTTTGGCCCAACACAATATTATATTATTTACTTGCGCATACATATATGTATTTGGTTTTTGGTAACATCTGAATTTGAATTTTTACGAGAATTAAAAGATGATGGAGAGATAGGATATGAAATTTATACTAATCCAGCTTTGTTTGAACCACAATGTCATTGCCTATACCACCAGCAATCATAAACAACACTGTGATAGGAAACGACTCAAGTTTTGGAGCGTGAAATCTATTTAAAAAATGCCTTGCCATTAAAAGCAAGAAATAACGAAGAAGTTTAGGAACCAAAGTAGAAATAAATTAAAAAATTAAGGACTTAAAAAGTCAAAACACAACGAACCCAAACCAGAACTCACTTTCTCCTGACTTCCAACGGAAGTCAAGAAGCTTATGAAGACATGATCCCTTCGTCGTCCAACACGGCAAATTGCTTCTCTCTCTACTTCTAAACTATAAAACCCTCCGCTCTCTAAAAACTCTCTCAAAATCATGGACATGGAAACCGACTTAAAAATTTATCAATTAAGCCACGAGCTTCGCGGCCACGAAGACGACGTAGCAACCCCTACCTCCCGCCCTCTCTCTCTCTATATATATCTTTAATTAAAATTAAGTCCGTTTGATTAACTTATCTAATCTCTCGCAGGCTCGCGGGATTTGTGTTTGCGGAAATGCGGGAATAGCGACGTCGTCGAGGGACAAAACGGTGAGGTACTGGGTGCCCGACCCAACTGACAAACGCAAGTTTGAATTATCAAAAATTCTGCGAGGGCATTCGAGTTTTGTGGGACCATTGGCATGGATTCCGCCGAATGAAGTGTTCTCAGAAGGCGCGATCGTGTCTGGGGGAATGGATACGATGGTTTTTGTTTGGAATTTGAGTAATGGAGAGAAAGTCCATAGCTTGAGTGGTCATCAATTGCAAGTTACTGGTGTTGTTTTGGATGATGAAGATATTGTTTCTTCCTCCGTTGATTGGTAGGCTTATTATTTTGTGTGTTCTCTCGCCTTGATAGATGATCTAAATTTTGGCCTTTTCTTTTTTTGTGATTATTATGGATTCCTTTTGTTGTTATAGTACTTTGAGGAAATGGAGGAAAGGTAAAGTTGTTGACTCTTGGGAGGCTCATAAGTCTGCGATCCAATCGATTATTAAGCTGCCGTCCGGCGAGCTTGTTACAGGTATATTTTCTGCCTATTTTTTTGTGGAATCTTAGTTACATTACCTTGAGTGAAAAATATGGGTGCTGCATTTGGAAAATTGAATGAATTTGGCACTATTGAAGTGCTGGTTTAGAAGACGCATTTGCTCGGGGCCCCTCACCTCTTCATTCAGGATTAAAATTTTAGTTTTATGATCTGTGCTGGCCTGTATCTGTGTGTTGGAAGTGTTTTTCTTAATCTTTCCATTATTAATTCGAACTCTTAATCGTTCTCCATTTCATATTCAAATACATGGATCCAATGGTTTGGTTTTGTGTGCCAAACACTAAACCAACAACTTGACTTTTCTTTCCATGACAATGTAGGTTCAACTGACACAACTTTAAAACTTTGGAAAGGGAAGACATGCTTACACACTTTTGCAGGGCACTCAGGTTGGGTTTCCCCCCTGCTCTTCTTTCCCACATGCCTTGTTGCTCATCTGTTGTACGTTTATGTTTACCTTTAAATAATGAAATGGTTTTGGAGAATTTTGCAGCCCCACTTTGTTCAATATCTGTTCTCTGTACCAAGAAATAAGATGGCTTATTGGTCAGTATACTAATTCAGGCTCAATTTGGCTTGTACTTGTGAACTCTGTAGATACAGTAAGAGGCTTAGCAAAGATGCATGGAGTGGGAATTCTTTCTGCATCACATGATGGGTGAGCAGTCAGTTTCATTTATTTCTGTTTTATAATGCAATGGTTCTGCTTTATGTTTGGCTTAGTAGATGATGGATAGCGCCAAAGTTATTGCAGTTTATAAATAAAGATTCCCTGGACTTCCTTCGTTATTCATTTTTAAAGAACAACCCTCATTGTCTTGCATAAATGGTCGTTGACTGCTATAGTATTTTCATTGCTACAGCTCCATCAGATTATGGGCTTTAACTGGCCAAGTATTGATGGAGATGGTTGGCCATGCTTCCATTGTCTATTCAGTTGATTCACATGTGTCTGGACTAATTGTTAGTGGTAGTGAAGATTGTTCAGCAAAGATTTGGAAAGGTGACTGCTTCTATTGGTTGTTCTTCTACTCATGTAATCTCAGATGCTGAGGATTTGGGCATTGCAACCGAATTGATCATGTCTTTGAAATGTTATTTACTTGTGAAATCATTTTCATGTTGCAGATGGAGTCTGTGTTCAGAGCTTAGAGCATCCTGGTTGTGTTTGGGATGTCAAATTCTTGGAAAATGGTGATATTGTGACAGCATGCTCAGATGGAGTAGTACGTATTTGGACTTCACATCAGGAGAGGATTGCGGACCCAGTAGATCTTGACTCTTATGTTTCCCAACTTTCTCAATACAAATTAAGCAGGTATATTCATGCATTATTTGCCAGCAAGTGATACATATTTTATGCACTTTCTGTTGTTAAAATGTGGACTTCTATACTGTCTTGGATCAATGTTTAATGAGTTTCTGTTGTTGTTTGTACGGTATGTTAGTTACTTAATGGGTAATTGTGAGCTGTGAACCACAATGATATATCTACTAACTTACAGCCTAAGTTTGAGTTTGTTAACTGTGAAGCACCAAAAAGACTAAGAAAAAAATGTATCCACTTCTAGCAAAGTTGAATTTTTTTTAACTGTGAAACACCAAAAAACTAAGAAAAAATATATCTACTTCTAGCAATTCTCAGTCTATTTCATGATATATCTGCTAACTTACAACCTAAGTTTGAATTTGTTAACTGTGAAGCACCAAAAAGACTAAGAAAAAATATGTCTACTTCTAGCAAATCTCAGTCTATTTCATGATTAATAGCATTTCCGAGCTCATTAATTCTTGAAATATATGTATTCCTGCACTTCTTTTCATAGTTTTATGATGTGTGGAAGTTGATTCTCCTTCTGGATCATGGTAATGTTGGTTTCTTTATAATGCTTGTCAATGCTGATTCATGTTGCAAATTGTTTCTGTCAGGAAGAGGGTTGGGGGATTGAAATTGGAAGATTTACCAGGCCTTGACGCTTTACAGATTCCAGGTGTGGCTTCAAATAGACCCTCCAAAAACATTTATCTTAATTATCTTGGAAATTCTATTTTTTGATGAAGCTATGGCTAGTTGTCATGAAAATCAATTGTGAATAGCAGACAATTGCGCTGGACTTAAAATTGCGGAGCAATGGCCTTTACTTATATCAATCAATATATAAGTCAATACCAGTGTCTGGATAATTGCATCAGTGACAAGAAAATAAAATTCTGGTGGTACCTGACTGTGTTTCTACCTAGTTATATTAAATTCAGCGTATTTTGTGCGAGTTATGGGTGAAAATGTTGCCTAATTTCTGTTGGAAATTGCTAATTAAGTAATGTATTGTAATTATCTTATGATCAGGAACCAGTGATGGGCAGACCAAAATCATCAGAGAAGGGGACAACGGTGTCGCATATGCTTGGAATTTGAGGGAACAGAAGTGGGATAAAGTAACAATTAGTTTCATCATACTGTTTTTCCAGCAAGTTCTTCCATGCTCATTTTATCATTCAAGGCATATTTATGTCTATGCTGTTCATGTTCCTTTTTGCTCAGAAAGCATTGTCCGTATACATTCTACCCAAGCTAAATTGAGTTGATGCTGTGCATTCTCAATTTGAAAAGAATTCAATTGAGTTGATGCTGTGCATTCTCAATTTGAAAAGAATTCATGCTTATTCATACTATGAAGAGTTTTCTTTTCTTGTTTCTTCCCGTGCTATATAAAATAATTTATTCTTTGACAAATAAACATCCTTCGCTTCAATTTATGTGCTCAGCCCCCTTTGTTTATCTCATTTGTTTTCACATGATATTTCCATGCATGACATTGATTTAGACAGATGCAATTCATATGGTGGTCATTGACTGACAAATTGAACAATCCCTTCCATTATGTGATGAAGGAATGAATGACCTTAGTGCTTTAAGGTGTTTTCATCTTTCGAAGATGAGAACAAACACTAGGAAATGAAGTTTCTAGAAGCAATTGAGTTGTTAAGTAATGTGGGTTTTAAGCAACCACAAATGGTCGTAAACATGTATCTTCTCCAAGGAGAATTAAAACTTACTGGTGGCTTTAGCTTCTCCAATTATGTATGTATCATGAAGTTCATGGATTTGATGTCCCTTCCATTATGTGATTAAGGAATGAATGACCATAGTGTTTTAAGGTGTTGTCATCTTTCAAAGATGAGAACGAACACGAGGAAATGAAGTTTCTAGAAGCAATTGAGTTGTTAAGTACTGTGGGTTTTAAGCAACCACATATGGTCATAATCATATATCTTCTCCAAGGAGAATTAAAACTATCTGGTTGCTTTAGCTTCTCCAATTATGTATGTATCATGAAGGAATGGATTTGATGTCGTTGCAATGACAAGGACTACTTAGGGGATGCCTTGGTTGACAGATTGTGCTTCTTTTCTCTTGTTACTTCTGGAAATTTATTTCTTTTTATTGTCGTATTGCTCATGTTTTGTTATCTCTCATCCATTTTCAGATTGGAGAAGTTGTTGATGGACCAGATGATGGCATGAAGCGGCCTGTTCTTGATGGAATTGAATATGATTATGGTCAGCATCTAGTTATCAGCTGCTCTGAGCCTCATTTTCCTTACTCCCTTGAAATTCACCTCACTTTTTATCTTGATTGTTATATAATCTTGTTATCAGTGTTTGATGTTGATATTGGTGATGGAGAGCCTATTCGTAAGTTGCCATACAATCTATCAGGTAAATTTCTTCGCCAACTTTTCTGCCTTTTAATGGCTGTGGATGGCCTTGTTTTCTCTGAGAGTTCTTTTATTCCTTACTTTTGGTTCTTGGAGAGAATATCTTGGGAAAAAAATGCGTAACTAAGAAAGCAACTCAAAATGCTTAACTGAGTGTATTTCTTTGTTGTTTTTAGAAGAACAGTTGTAGAATGTGTGACATAATTATTTGCGTACAGAAAATGTATTAGGCATGCTGAGATAAGTGGTTGAGATGTTTCCAGATAATCCATATTCGACTGCTGACAAGTGGCTTCTCAAGGAGAATCTTCCTCTTGCCTATCGTCAACAGATTGTAGAGTTTATACTCCAAAATTCTGGCCAAGGTGGCGTTGCACTTGATTCATCATTCCGTGACCCATACACTGGCTGTAAGTATAATTTCATTCTGGTATAATACATGTAGCTATCTGTAACTGGTAAGGTGTGCAGTCCCCAACTCTGTTTTCATATGATGTGAATTTCTTTTTCTTTTTTTTTTAATATTTCAGCAAATGCTTATATACCCGGAGGATCTTCTAGCATGTCTGGTATGTATACATTGACCTGAAAAAACAACTTAATATTTATCTTAGCATTTACCTTGGGATTTAGCCAATTTCATAAAGCATGGCCTGAATTTATGATCTTTCTTGTTTATGCAACAGAGGTTCCAGCGAAACCAACTTTCAAACATATTCCCAAGGTATGCTTGTAAAGCTCTTATTTGAAAGGTTTGTGTTGCGTTTCTAGACTGCCAATTTAGGAATCTTAGGTAATCATGGGTTTTATTTTTAGGGATTATAGCATTTTGCATTTATTATTTTATCTATTTCTACCCATATTGTTGTCTACAACTCTATTCAACTAAGAAAACTTTTTGCACTATGCTAGACTCTATTCAACTAAAAATCCTGTTTCTCGACTTACCTGCCCAAATAGCTTCTAGCTCCATATAGTTAGCTTAGAACTTAGGAAGCCTCAGGTAGTTTGCTTCTTGATGATAGATGATCTTTATTTTATATGCATTAATTTTGTGCTTTCATTAATTAGGGTTTGGGTACTTTTAGAAATGAATAGGTAGAACTAGGCAGGTCAGATACAAACTAGACAGGATGCAGAATAGCTAAATCAGTCCTCCAATGAAATTTGATGATATTATATTAACTGTTTCTAGCACATTATTGCTCAACTCTTTTCTGATTAAATACTCTTTATGTATTGATTGTCTTAATTTTTTTGTGATGCTGAGTTTAGTTAAATAGAATTTTGCCACTGGTCTTTTCAATTCTTATTTTTTTACCATTTCATTTCCAGAAAGGAATGCTTGTTTTTGACGTGGCTCAATTTGAAGGGATCCTGAAAAAGCTTACAGAGTTCAACCATTCTTTGCTTTCTGATTCTGTAGGTTATTTTACAATTATTGGTTTTCTGTTTCATCAATTTGATGTTAATTTTCTTATATTTGTTTCTTGAATGTATACTGTTGACATTTTGAAGGACAAAAAGAACCTGTCTTTGTCGGAGCTTGAGATATCAAGATTGAGTGCAGTTGTAAAAATTTTGAAGGACACATCACATTATCACACTAGTAAATTTGCAGATGCTGACATTGCTTTGCTGCTGAAACTCCTAAAATCTTGGCCTCTGGCTATGATATTTCCAGGTCAGTACATGCTCTTGATTGTGAACCTCCCTGGATATTTTGAAAATTCTTCAAAAATAGCAGTTAATACATGCATGCCACTCATGTAAAATGCTATACATAACATTGATTCTCGCTTTGTTACGACTGTTGAGTTTTTTCCTTCCGTATACATGAGTACATAAACTCTGCTCACTTGAGTCTATTAATTTGTTTCAGTTATCGATATTTTGAGGATGCTTGTTCTACACCCGGATGGGGCAACAGTCCTTCTCAAGCACATTGAAGATGAAAACGGTACCTTGAGATGTAACTCTGTTTTTGTTTTAGTTGAGAAACCTGATTGCAAAAAAAAATATTATCTTTTTTTTTTTTTTTCTAATCTTGTTTTTATTGACTAAATCTTGGATGGAGTGGATGATGAGGAAAGATGGCTAGTGATTCTGGTGTAGGTTGTCCTGATATGAAATGATTCTGCAAATGTGCTAGTTTTAATTGCGGAACAAATTTTAGTTATGATTGTAATTGAATTTTGTGTAGATTTGATGTTTACTATGGACCATATTTGCTGTCAGATACGTTGATAGAAATGATCAAGAGAGTGGCAACAAATCCTCCACTTCCTCCAAACCTTTTAACGATCACCCGTGCTGTGACTAATCTTTTCAAGAATTCGCACTATCATTACTGGCTTCAAAAGCATCGCAGTGAGGTAAAAAAAAATTTCTTGGATCAAAGTTACATATAGGAACTTGATAAAAATAACCAGTGACAAGTGACCCTGAACTGTTACCCAGGGGATTATTTGGACCTAAAGGCCTGGATAAGCATTGTCGTTAAAAACCCTGAATTGTTATTTCTTTAGAGACCTGTGGCCTTAATGTGGCATCTGGCATTATAATGGGCTGCTAGGCATTAAGAGTTATAAAAGTATATGCTTCTTGGTCTTTGTTCAATTGATCACTGGCTTTATGGGTCTGTGTATGTCAACTTGTCATACTGAGAACTTTGCACTCACATGTTTGTTTTTCAATTGCATGTATTGCAATAATTTCTTTTTTTTTTCTGATGTTGCAGATTCTTGATGCTTTTTCAAGTTGTTATTCATCTCCTAATAAGAACTTGCAGTTGTCTTATGCTACCATGATACTCAAGTGAGCATTTTCTCATCTGTATACCTTAACACAATTTTTCCCCACTTGCAGTTTTGATAACTTACCACGTCAGTTCATAGATTTATAATATTTTTTTTATTCTTTTCTTAGCATTGACGCACATATCTTTGCCCTTCCTCTGTCTATGCTACAATTTGTTTTCACAGTTATGCTGTGCTGTTGATTGAAAAGAAAGATCATGAAGGTCAATCACAAGTTCTTTCAGCAGCTCTTGAGGTATGTTTTACTCATTTATTTCCAACCCTTTTGGAAATGGTCATGCTTTGCATGTTCTATCCTGATTTTATTCTAGATTGCAATATGATGAATGGCTATGTAGCATTCCATTGGGATTTTCAGAGAAGGATCATAGATGCAGAGTTACCGATCTTGACAAATAGGTGTTTTTTCTTCCCTACAGATTGTGGAAGAGGAAAATATCGAAGTTGACTCGAAATTCCGGGCTTTAGTTGCCATTGGATCGCTGGTATATCTCACCCTCTCTATGTAAACCCATTGAATTACTTTTCAAACTTTCTGATTTTTTTTAATGCAGCAGGCATTTTTTTCCCTTTGTCAAATATTAGCAAATTGATTGAGAAAGGGTTTTTTTTTTTTTTCAAATAAACCTTTTATTTTTTTGTGTATGTCATGATGAAATGATATTTTCTTGTATACCATGGTAGCATCTTGATCTTCAATATGTAGTAAATGAATTTCAAAATGTTTACAGTCTTCATAATGTTTATTGCTTATCTACTACATTTTATCTTACTCATCCAACGAGGCAATTAACATGAATTATGAACTTTGAATTTCGAGTAAGATAACATGTTAAGAGAAATGAAGATTTTAAAAGAGTGCAGTTAGTTAAGACTAGTTACCTGTGGAGTTTTAATAGTGAGAGCTGTACACTTGCATTGTTGAAAAACAGATATCAAGGTGAACTTCGTTGCTTCATATATCAGACTATAGGAGTTCTTGCGAACTGCCTACTGTTTATTTAGTTAAATTTTGATTTATTCCCAACACAGATGCTTGATGGTCTGGTGAAAAGAATCGCTTTGGACTTTGACGTTGAGAATGTGGCGAAAACAGCCAAGGCATCTAAAGAAGCCAAAATTGCTGAAGTTGGAGCTGACATTGAATTGCTAACAAAACAGATCTGAATGTTGGTTTGAGGTAAGCACTTTTTTCAAACCTGCATTAAAATAGATGTTTTATTCAAGAAGATGGAGACAGACTTGGTTGCCTCAAAATGCAAGCCAGTATTCCTTTCTGCATAGCATATCTAGCATAGATGGATTAGTTGCCATGCATTAGCAAGATAAATTGCAGCAGGGTGCAGAACTAGCGTAGCATATACGAGTACATATTTGATAGGAATCTCAATTCTGCTATTCACCTAGGACTTGCATTTTTTTTTCCATGTTTGCAGGGCTGGGAAAAAACAAAATCCAGAAGTTCTTGAAAGGGATCAACAGCTAGGAAATTGATTTGACCTTACGTTGGATGAAATCTGGGTCACGCCATATGAAGATGATAACATTGATCCAGTGGATCGATCAATTGTTTGACGAATATGCTGCCGTCATGTATGCATACAACGAGGCCTCTGGGGATTTAATGCAAAATTTAGTTCACAGGAGGAAGTTTCGTGGTAACTGCACTACTTGACACCCGGTATTGTATCATATCTCTATTGAAATTGGAAGACCAAAGCAGATGAACTCTTATCGATTTGGTTTTTCACAGAATTTCTGCCCTTCATTCTGCATTACTATCCTATGATCTCCAAAAAACAAAAGTTATTTAATTTAATCGTTCCTTCTTATGGTTGATTATCCAGGTAATACTTGCATGTTTGAGGATATATCTACATGTGAATGCGAAAACTAGAAAAATATGAACTCTACGCATTCATGAAGTGACAAGAGGCAGTAAATTGGCCTAAAGCGCAACCAAGAACAAGTTCTGAAATTGCATACCAAATCATCGTTTCCATTTTCCATAGAATCTTCCATCACTCCACAACAGCATCCTGTTCAATTTGATCTTGACATTCCTTCTCTTCAGATGCAAGTGCCTTGGCATTATCTTCTTTTCCAAACTGAAAGCAAAATATTGAGGAAACTCCTTCAGCTCATCCAAACTCCTCTTCATCTCATCCACCAAATACTCAACTTTGGGTCTCAGATTGTTTTCAATGCTGTACCCAAATATTGCAGGCAATCTTCCACAAATATTTGCAGCCTCATCATGTGAAAAACCTATGCTTCGTAAAAACTCGAACCTCACTTGCATTTTCTCTACGCGGATGTTCAAAAGATGTGCATTCAAATTACTAGGAACATTCAACTTATTCACCCCTAATTGCCTCAGGTAATTAAGAGTAGGCCTAAGGAAATATTCCACATCAGAGAAGAGTAGTCGAGGACACTTGATGACCAAACCCCTCGATTCTTGAACAGAAGCATGTAAATCGTCGGTCAAGAATTGGAACACAGGCTCAATGTCAGTGATGTCAAAGTTGAGAGATAAAAGTTCTGGGCATAGAAATGTGAGCCTAGCAAAGTCGGTCTCCAAGAAGCCTTTGGACTCAAAAAATTTGAGGGTGGCAAGGATGTGAGATATGGCATCAGGGGTAGGGAATTGGCGAGATTTGCTGTTGGGACCAATAACACCAATGGCTTTGAGGTACCTGAGGTTTTCATGGTGAGCTGTGCGGAATTTGATATAATGGGAAGGGTGGGGAGAGGGAGAGAGATGACGGGGTTTTAGGGGTTTCGCCGGTGGATAGGAGGGAGAGGAGGATGGCAGGGAGAGAGAGTAAAGCATGGTTCTGGGGGTTTTGGAGCGGGTTAACTAACTGAAACCGAAAGTGAGTGAGGGTTTTGTATGGTTGTTATTTGGATTACGAGAAGATAAGGAGGCCACTGTTTTTTCTTTTCTATTATATACAATATCATAAAAACTGGTGGGCTATAGCTCCATGTCATGAACCCCTTACCTTAATAACCAACTCTCTAGTTTCATCGTTTTGTTTCTTACACAAATATCTATAGCAATTTGATTTGAATCTCTGCTACCCTTCCTTTCACAGTGAGTTTTCCGCTTGATGGCAAAATGTCCCCAAACCACTTTCCAACCTCATCTAGTAATTAAAGAGATCAAACATTAACATATTTAGGCTATGTTACTCGGACGGATGAATAGCCAGAAGATGGACGGGTAAAGTGGGAGGAGGAGGAGGAGGAGGAGGAACGGACGGATTGTCATCTATCTAGTTATATTGCTTGGCTAACAGAGAAATGGGAATACGAGAGGCAATCCAACCTTCCTGCTTTTTAAATGATCCAGCTATTCCATTCCAGCAACCCTGGTATTGTAGTGTATGAATCCTTTGAATTTACCCCTGAAGAAAGTCCAATGAGGTCAAGGTTACTTGGGATTTTGTGATTGCTGGTTCTTACCAGCTTCTTCACTTATGACAGGAGAGCACGTTTCTGTTCATTGGATAAATAAAAAAACTGTGTCCAGATTTTCATCGACAAGTCATTTTGTTCTTTCCACAAAGTTGAAGCTTTTGTTTTTGTTTAAAGCTTGCAGGATCTGATGGGGAGAGGGAACAAACAGATACAGAAGTTAGAATAGTAGTATGGGAGAGGCTTGTGGAGATTATGGTTTGTTGATCTTCTTCAAACTAAGTAAACAAAGGAATCATTTTTTTTTTAATGATTTTTAATGAAAACAACTTGTGTTAAACTTTTTTATTATGTTCGCCAATTAAATATATTTTGGGGGCAAAAGAGCTGCAAAACTTCCATTAATGGAAACCCCATACCCATCTCTGTTCAACCCCATTTTCTCAAACCACATCTTCTCCTTACTCCAAAACTATCAAACTCAAACCCCAACTTCACACTCTTTACAGCAACAGGACAAGTAGGCTTTCTTTAACCATCATAACTTGTAGCAAGTTAAAAACTTCTAAAGAAATCAAGAACAAGGACAAGAATGTGTCCAAGAAGATTCTTCTTTCGAATTCAGCTCCACCTGTTGTGTCAGAGGAGATCGGTGGTGGTGGTGGTGGTGGTGGAAAGAAGGTTTCAGTAAAGGAAAGAAGTGGGGCATTGGGGTTCTTGAAGAGATTGCCTAGAAAGGTTTTGGCTGTTTTGTCTATCTTGCCTTTGGCTATTGGAGAGATGTTTGTTATTGCTGTGCTAATGGCTCCAGGTATGTAAAATTCTTTTGGTGTTTAGTCCTGCCGCCGTTAGAAAGTTAACTGAATTGTGAGTGTCTGATGTGAAGATTTTAGTAGTGGAATTAGTGCTTGTATAACTCCTTCAGCATCATTGTTGTCTTGAATTTGTCCACGGATTGGCATAGAAAATGCAAATAAACAAAAATATGACGAGTATTTTTGTCTGGTATATATTATATTATCACGTAAGAGATCTCCTCCTTGTGGAAGAAGAATAGTCGCTAAGAGGCTTCACTCAGCACTGTTTTACCACTGCAACCTCTATATGGCTAACGTTGTGAGCTCGACTCAATAACTCAAGTACATGGAAAGGTATTATCTATATGGATCTTTGCTAACCTCTTTTTGCTGATACATTGATCCTGTGTTAAACGATACATTATCTGCCTGGCGCTCTCAAATGCTTCTGTATATGCACACCGATTCAAATCATGCTAGTTGCAAGCCTTCCTCGCCGCTGATGCCGAGCACCTTGACAAGGGCTTCTCCAACAACCTGATAGAAATTGATTTAGATGATAAATAATATTAGCTTTTTTACAGACATCCAACACCAGGTATATGATATAAATAACATTTAGCACAACAGGAAACGTGACGATTCACATGGTTTGCAGGGATGGGAATCCTTTAATGCCGTCATCTCAAAGTTTGGAAGCAAAATCGCGTGTCAATGGCAGAAAAAAAAATTACAAAAGCAACAGATGGAGAAAGGACGATTGCAGCATAAATACCTTGTCTGGTGTAGAGGCACCTGATGTCACACCAATTGTAATGGGACCTTCTGGAAGCCAGTTCTCTTTCTCAGCCAACTCCCCATGCTATCCAGGGATAAATAAATAAGAAGTCTAAAATGAAATGAGAAATAAATTTGGTTAAAGAAAGGGAATTACGAGCAGTTGCACTTACATTCAACTTATAAGCTATTCTGTTTCCTGGGCCTATCCTCTGTTCACTGTCAATCCAGTATGAAGGAATTCCACGGAGCTCAGCAATTTCTTGAAGGTGGGAGGTGTTACTTGAGTTCCACCCACCAACGACCAACATAAGGTCCAACTTTTCCTCCACCAGATTATACATTGCATCCTGTCGCACCTGCACATTGAACAAAAGATCGAAGCTTGTGTAAATATAAGATAAAAAAACATGAACCAAAACAGTTATCATAAAAGAAACTTTGCTTTTAGTTAATTTGTAGCATTCTTTCATTGTCTCTAACCTCTTTTCCTTCAGAAAAGGGAAATTCAAGGTTCGAGGTGTTTAAAGGTTGGCCAATCTTGAAATTATGATATGGTTATAGATGGAGAAGGGGATAGGAAAAGCACCATTTGAATTTCATTTCCATAAATAGTAAAAAGAAAGTAAGCCAGGTAAGACCATCAAATGCCCAAGATTTTCGCAGAACTCTAATGAAAAGCTGAACAAGTAGAATCATCAGAATAGAAGAAAGAATCACCTGAGTAGCATCACAAATGGTGTTGAAGCTTATGAAGTGATCATTTATATTTTCCACTCCATACTTGCGCATCATGGTCCTCTCGACCAATTTCCCTGTCAAGTATAGGAAAATCAATAAATTGAGTATCAATGGTGGCAATTTCTGAGGAAAAGATAGAATGGCTTAGCATAACTAAAACTTACCAATCTCTTCTGTTTCTCCCTTGAGCATTGTAGTTTGATTTGCAATGCCAACTTTAACCAGGTAACTGTCAGGATCAAACCCCTTGGAAACTGCTTTCTTAAATTTCTGCAAGCAAGCCAACGATTATCTTAGAATTTTGTGTAGTATCCAATAAAATAAAATAAATTTAACAAGAAACAAAAGCTTTACCTCCAGAAATTCCTCTCTGGTTGAGCTAGATCCATTAAGTCCACCCCCAAGAACGTAATCACACACATACATTGCCTGAATTACGTACAAACTTCTCAGAATTTTTGCATTTTTTTTTTAAAAGGATAATGCACAGCACTTCCTATATTCTTGAGAGTCGTGATTAACATGCTAAAAAAACATTCTAGGATTTTCTAATATACCAAGAGAAGAAAGGAAACTAGCCACCGCTATTATTTGGAGCATACCTCTTTCATATTCTTCACAACAATGTACTTTCCTGCAAAAGAAGCAGTTGCTACAGTTTCCTCATGAGCATATTTCCCATGAATAATTGAGGTATAATCTCCCTTCTTCTGCTTCTCAACAGCATTCCAAACCTTCACAAAATTTCAAGTCATAATAAATATGTCATCAAAATACACACATATAATCAACATAGAAAACCAAAGAATTACAAGCAATAAACTAATCTCACAGATAAAAACCCCATCTAAAACATACCTTAGACACCCAAGGGCAAGTTGTATCAACAATTTGTATATTTTTGTTGCTCAAAGTAAACATCTCATCCACCGCCGCTCCAAAAGCAGGCAAAATCACGACATCACCACCATTTACAACTTCAAACCGTTTCTTCCCTTCCTCAACAGGAAGGTTTTCAACTTCCATCTCCTCTAACCGCTGCCACAACAATAAAACACAGCACCATCACTAACCATTCACAATTTATTCCTAAAACATGGAATCACAAGAAACAATTTTTTTTTTCAAAAATAGCTTCACTGCCTCAATTCAGCTCTATACTGCTCGGATTAACCAAATTAAAAAGAAAAAAAAAAAAGAATTGAAAACTTATAACACCTTATTAACTGTCGGATTGTGAATAATCTCATTAGTAATCCAAATCTTCTCATCTCGAAATTGTTTTCTGGCTTCGTAAGCAATCTGAACAGCTCGCTCTACTCCCCAGCAAAATCCATAAGCTTCTGCTAATTTGACTGTAACATTTCCCCATGTATACTGATTTCCATTCTCCTTCAACATCTCTATTATATCACCTACAAATTCAAAATTCCAAAAACAATCACTCGCAATTCAGGTCTTGCACGTCCTTTAATTAATTTTTCAGATTTTTTTTTTTTTAAGATAACTTACTGGTGTACTCGCGATTCATGAGTTCAAGAGTCTCTTCTTTGTGACCAAAGCCTCTGCGATTATAATTCTTGCCTCTTGTCAGATTATGTCTGAACACTTTGGCGTCAAATCCAGACTCCGAAGAGTCTGAAGAAGTAGAGCCATCACCGCCGGCGCAGCGGAAGAACACGGTGGTTATACGGCGGCGGGGAGGTATGCGATTGTCGGAGGAAAGGTAGGAGCGGAGAGGTACGCGGCAGAGTTGGAGTGACATAGCCATGGTGGAGATTGGTGAGAGTGAGAGTGGCGTACGTTAGCGAAGAGTGTGGAGTGTGCACCGGTGGTGCGCTTTTATAATAGAGAGGATTTATTTTATGGTAGAGCCTGCACGATCTCGCGATCCGTAATCATCCATGCTGTTTTCGGGTTCTTCCTTTTCTTTTGTTTTATGTTTTTAAATTTTGGAGGGAGGGTTTGGATTGTCGTTTTGTGGGCAGGTATCGGCATTTTATTATTTTATGGTCAAGTCTGGACCTCAAAACACGTGGTTGACAATAGAAAAAGTTACACGGCATGTTTTCTACTCTTTGAAATTAAATTTAATTTAAAGATTTTAATAAAAAACAAAATTTAATCTCTAGAAATATCATAAAAATAAAAATAAAATATTAAAAATATTTTATTTATCTATCTAGTCTCTTTTTTTTCAATATCTTTGAAAAAATAAAATGAAGATAATAAAGGTAATATAAAAAATAAAATAAATTGAATTTTATCTTTTCTAAACATGTAAATTTAATTTATTTATGAATTGAATTCAAATCAAACATTATAATTAAATTCAATTACAATAAATAATTAGTTATAAACAACTTTTATTTTGTACCATATCCTTTCAAATTTGTATCGGATTCAGTTTTTGAAATTTTTTATAACATGTAATTTCATTGTCAAATGTAATTTACTCGGAAAGGTATTTTTTTTAAAATTGAGAATTTTTTGTTTGGTTTAGTTTTTAATAAAAAAAAAAAACAAAGCAAATCAAATCATTTTTTTATTATATATATATATATATAATTGGTTTTTATTATTGGTTTGGTTATTTGGGTCACTCAATTTTTTTTTTCTGTATTTAAGTGAGAATTACCTTGACTCTCTGTATTTAATTTGATAAATCAGAATTGAGATTTATGATATTTTTTAAGAAAATATGAAATAAGAAAAATTAACTCTGTACGTGTGATGTATAAAAGATGAAACGTGTAGATCAGGAAATTGACTTTTCGCTAAGCACAAGGGTTAGAAAGAAATTAATGCCATACATATTTTATTTGATATGAAAGAAATATGTACATTTTTTTATTCATTTATTTCTGATTCAAAGAAGAGGTTGGTGACGCAAAATCTCTTTAAAGTTTTAGCCAAATCCTCCAACTGGATGACTTTCCCGACAGGGAGCTGTGTTTAAAAGAGATCCTCCAACTGGATGACTTTCCCGACGAGCCTTCTTTGTGTGATAAAAAGTGATTTTTTAAAAATTATTTTATAAATTTTTGGTTGACATGATATAACTGAGTCAATTTGACACGTTTAAAGACAATTTAAATGATTTATAAAAATATAATTTGATTAAAATAAATATATTTAAGATAATTTTTTAAAAAACAATACTGAAACAATAACATATTTGATGATTGGGGTTTAATTTATTGAATATGTGACTCAAGTTACGAAATTGGGATAACTTCATATAAAAAAATTAAAATAAATTATGAAACTCAATTCTTATTTAATCAATGATGAATGATGAAATTGAAAAAAATCAATTAAAAAGCAAACACAAAAAATGACTCGAGTCAACCCGGATTAACTTGTCAAACTCATGACATGGAACATGAGACTAAGATAATCACATAGAAAGCAGACTGATAAAATGACCCAAGTTAACCTTGGTTAACCTATCAAACTCGCGCCCCCAATCATGAGATCGAAATAACCTTATAGAAAGTTAATTGAAATAAAGTATGAAGCACAATTTCAAATCAATCCAATATTTAAGGTTGAAATTGAAAAAAAAATCAATTTAAAAAAAAACTAAGAAATGACTCGAGTCAACTCACCAAACTCATGACTCGGGTCATTAGACTGAGATAAGTTTATAGAAAACAGACCAAAACAAATTAGAAAGCTTAATTCTCGATTAATAAAATATTAAATGGTGAAATTAAAAAAAATCAATTAAAAAAAAGAAAAAGAACTAAGTCAACTAGGTTAACTTTTCAAACTTTTGACCTTAGTCATGAGGCTTGGATAACCTCATGAAAAATAATTCAAAATAAATCATAAAGATCAATCCACACAAATTAAATATTGAAAGATGAAATTAAAATTTTTTTAAAAAAAGTTAACTCGTAAAACTCGTAACTCAAATCATGAGACTAAAATAATTAAAGTAAATAGAAACAAATCATAAAGTTCAATCCCGACAAATTAAATATTAAATGATTAAATTAAAATAATAATAAATAATAAATTTTTAAAAAAGCAATTAAAATGAACAATAGTATTTTGTAACACCATTTGTTAATAATTAATAATAATAGTTAAACCTTTTGAAAATTATCATCCACAAATATATTCAATAATATTAGGAGGCATTTACGCACTATTTAGTAACACAAAACCATTTTTCTTTTTCTTTTTTAGTTTTCTTCTCCTTCTCTTGTTTTTCTACTCCAAAAGAAAAAAAAACATGTACATTTCTTAAAATTTATGAACATTTTTCTGACCCATAAAACTGGAAAATGTGTTCATATTATATTGTTTCCATTTAAAAATAATAATAAAATAAAAATTGTGTTCAATTCTATGATAAACAAAATTAATTAAGATACAATAAATTCCCGATAATTATTATAATCAATCTAGTTTATGAAAATATTTAAATTTTTTTATTTTTAATTAATATGTTTTTAATATTTTAATATTAAAAATAAAAAATATATTATTTTAATATATTTTAAAATAAAAAATATTTTAAAAAATAACCACATTTAATATTTTCAAGACATATCTACTTTAATACTTTCCTGCATCACACTATTATAAAGTCTTGCAAAATACATTTATTTACAGGCGTTAAAATAACAGGAAAAAAAAGAGTACCAAATAGTCAATGGCCATAATCAAACCATGGAACATTCCACTGGGACCCATCATATCCACATGGAGTGGAGATTGCCACAACTGCCAAACTGAAAAGGGGAAACAAAAGATAATTAAAACCACTTGTGTGTCTGTCTCTTAAATTTTCAGTTCAAGAACTGAGGCAGGATTGAAACAGCATTAATACTATTCCCTGAAGATGGAGGGTGGTTGCCTGCAATCATCAGCTATAACCACCATACCGACTTCTTTAACCAAATGTGGGTTCATTGAGAAATCTTGTATACACGGTCAGCTCCTCAAGTTTCCTCATTTCAATAAGTTCCCGCATTCAAGAAAGCTCAAAATTCTTGATATCAAAGCTCAAGCTTCAGGTACATACATAACAAGAACATGCCTAAGTTCATTCGTTGTCTTTCTTTGTTTCTTGAAATGGTTCTTTGTGATTTTCTCATTGCTCTTAGTTATTATCTTGATCATCAATGTCATAAATGGAGAGATGGGTTTCATTTCCTTTGAATGGCATTGAGGAATTTTTATTTTTGACTGATATTCATGTAATTTTTTTTCAAGTTGCTGCGAAATTTAGGTCTGGGGCAGTTGAGGCAGATTCAAAGGAAGTGGAAACAAAAGATGAGAATCTTGCATTTGTTGCTGGTGCTACTGGTAAAGTTGGCTCAAGAGCAGTGAGGTAATTTTCTAGTGCTCAATTTTTTTTCAGTTTGGTGATTGGTTTACAGGTATTCCTTGACATTTGAATTTGCTTCAGGGAGCTTCTCAAGCTTGGATTTCGAGTTAGAGCTGGCGTCAGGAGTGCCCAGAAAGCAGAAGCTCTTGTGCAGGTATAAATTTCAGAGTTCAAAGGAGTCGATTTACTACATTTGTTTTTCTTTCAAAGCATGTTTACTAAAAGAGCAATCCATTTGCAGAGTGTTATGGCAATGAAGCTTGATGTTGAAGGATCCCAGCGTAAGCATTTCTAATTTACTTGAACATTGAAAGAAACTAAGACGGTGATGAAAAAAAAATGTAAATCATTTTCATTTAGAGAAGAAGGCCCCCAACATCTGCATTATAACAGATATACTCTGGTCTTTAGCCCAGCTGTGGAAAGGCTTGATATTGTGGAATGTGATTTGGAGAAACCAAATCAGATTGGACCGGCATTAGGCAATGCATCTGTGCTTCTATGCTGCATTGGTGCCGGTGAGAAGGAGGTGTTTGATGTTACAGGGCCTTATCGGATTGACTATCTGGCTACTAAAAACCTCGTTGATGCAGGTAAAAAAGACATCGGCCTGTGTGACAGCTTAAAGCGTTTTGTTTTAGAAAAATGAGTATTGTTCTTGTTTGCAGCAACTGCTACAAAGGTCAACCATTTTATTATGGTTTCATCATTGGGAACGAACAAAGTCGGATTTCCTGCTGCTATTCTAAAGTAAGTTTAGTGATTTGGGAAGGAGAATTAGCATGTGAGGAGGTGACAAATGCTGATTTTCCTTCATTTTTTTCTGCTAAGTTTGTTTTGGGGTGTCCTAATTTGGAAGAGGAAAGCAGAAGAAGCACTCATAGCAAGTGGCGTTCCTTACACTGTAAGAACCTGCAAATGCATTAAATGGACACACAGGTTATATGAGTAAACTAGTTTATATTAGCTTGAACTTAATTATTTATAGATTCTCTTCAGATAGTAAGACCTGGTGGAATGGAGAGGCCTACTGATGCTTACAAGGAAACTCATAACATCACTCTTTCAGAGGAAGATACCCTATTTGGTGGCCTGGTGTCGAATCTTCAGGTGCGGTTCATTAAAATTTTACATTAGAGATTCTTTAACTTTCTTTGTGGACGTATTTTCCACCTGACTGCAAGGAAAATAGCCTAAACTTCAGGCTTTAGAACAGAGAATGAAATAATGAGCAGCCTCACTTCTAGTCTGCATCTGTGCATTTCCATTTCCTTTCCTTAGAATATAGCATAGTCATGTACTTAATTGATGCCAAGTCTTACCTCTTTTCATGTGCCTGTAATTTATCTCAGAACCCTGTTCAAAAATCATCAAAATTTTGAGGGAGGTTGTGAAGACATTACCTACCTTTTCTGCTTTAGGCCAGGACTCATTTCTGTCCATCAAATTTTTTTTTCAAGCAGCTTATATCTCTGGACTGCTAGCAAAATTTATGTTTCATTTTACTCATCCCTGGTGGCATGGTGGGTGTGATCTCATGTAAAACCTACCAGTTACTGGCCAAAATTATGGTGCATGCTAGGAGGTAAGGAATTACAAAAGGCAGTCCCAATATTGCAGGTTGCAGAACTTATGGCATTTATGGCCAATAACCGTAGGCTTTCATATTGTAAAGTGGTTGAAGTAATTGCAGAGACAACTGCACCATTGACTCCTATGGATGAGCTCCTCGCAAAAATACCATCTCAACGTGTTGAACCAAAGGTATGCTCTGTTCACTCTCTCTTGAAAAATAAAGTGAAAACTCATTTTTTTTGTTGGGATTGTAACAAGAATAATTTGAATGTAGCAAGCATAGTGCAACCCTATTTACCAATGCTCTAGTATTTTTCTTCTTTTCTTTCTCTGCATCATATAAAAAAGCAAGGAAAAAAAACAGCGAGTAGGTGATGATATTGTGTTCTCAGGAACCAGAAGCAGCAGATGTGCCTAAGCCTGTGCCTCCTAAGGTTGTTGAACCCAAGGCTCCGAGCTCTCCTTCTCAAAAGGAACCTGCCCAGGCAAAAGCTATGGTGACAAGGCCACTCTCTCCTTATACCGCGTAAGTCCAACCTAACATCTTCCCACTTTGTTTGAGCAGCTACATCAAGAACTGTTATTTGTCGTAGCTGCAATGAGTTCCATGTTAGCTTCTTGTCGAAGTCACCCGCACAGCCAGTCATGTGAAGCTCTTTCCTGATCTTTCAAGGCCACATGCAGGCCTTCTATTGAGAGGGATAAAAGCCAAAAGTTGAGGGCCTAGAATCTGACCATTATCATAGAGAGTCTGTAATTTGATTAAAAAAAAAAAAAATTGCTCCTTATGGAATACAACATTTAACAAAATGAACTTATTTTCAGTCCAAAAAGTTTATGTTTTTGCTGCTGCTAAGTTATGCGATTGTGTTACTGTTATCGACAGTTATGATGATCTGAAACCACCTACTTCTCCCACTCCAATTCAACCCAGTAGCAAGAAAGAAAGTGCCGGTCCATTAGAAGCAGTATCAAAGCCTGCTACTCAAGATACTCCACCTATGCCAGCACCTGGCGTAGCTGAAACAAAACCAGGTCCAGTAGAAACGAAGACAACCAGGCCTCTTTCTCCTTATGCTGCGTAAGCCTTCTTTTAGTGCTTTACACTTTTCCTGCTCCTGCTCCTGCTACTTCATATAATGATTGGCCATTGCATCGGGCACACAAAACATGTTTTTGATATAGAATGAGAATTGAGCACCCAATTTTTATTCTCTCACGTAGTCTTCAACTGTGAAAGTTTCTCATTCTGCTAAAAAAATTATGCTAGGTATCAAATTCATGATTTCATCTTCCCATGTCATTTATGTCCTACTAATTGCGTTTTCAGATATGCTGATCTCAAACCCCCCACATCACCATCTCCAACTGCACCAGTGGGATCAGTCATACCAACATCCTCCACAAATGCGGTGCCCGAGACAGGTAACCGTGCGCCTCCAATGGCAGCAGCAATTGACAAGCAACATCATACAGAGCCGAAGCAAAAGCCACTATCACCCTATCCCATGTAAGCTTGATTTCTGATTTCCACTTATTTTCCATCAAACTTCCTGTGGTAATGGTTATCTAGAGAGGTTAGTCATTTCATAAAGCCACTTTTTTTTTTTTTTTTTCTTTTATGCCATTGAGTTTCTCTGTTTCTTTCATCTCAAGGTATGAAGACCTAAAGCCTCCAGCATCTCCAACGCCTTCACTGAAGCTATAGAATGTTATATTGCAGAGCTAAGCATCAACAATGACATTTCATTGGAGAATTCCTGCAGCATTTTTACTTGCAACCTATGAAGAGGCTAGCAACAGAAATGCGGAATCCTTTTCTATGATTTCATAATAAATGCTACTTGTAATGTTTTTCTTATTAACTGTATCATGATTATTCTCTTGACCAATTTAACGTAAACCCAGCAAAATCAATCCGACAGTTTGACCTCTTTCTTATGTAATTTCATGGACAGAACTTAGAAGCACCATTCATTCATGAAAGGCCTCAAAAAGATTTTGCTTGTGTTTAACTGGTTGTGTTATCTGGCTCTAATGTTTGCTTCTATTAAATGGTCGATTACAGCAGCAAATTCTACAAGGTTATGCTCCAAAATATGGTTTATTAAATCTGTGTCATGGTCGGCTTCTAGCATCGTTGACTCGTTTTCATATTGATCCATTGAGTATCACAGGTCACCATAACAACACCACAAAGTTCAAAGAGCAATTGGATCATCAAAAGCTAGCGTTCATACCACAATTTTCATTATAAGCTATCAAGGTATTTACATGGCAACTTCACAATATGACATTTTTTTAGATGCTTTATAGTAGGCTAAGATCAAGTCTTGTTAAAGACAGAAGGGACAACCCATAAATTAAAGATATTTTATTTAAGTACAAACAAATAAGAGTTGGTTCATTAGCGTGGTTGAAATCATGTTTTTTTAAAAATCAAAAATGTTTTTTTATTTAAAATTAATTTTTTTATATTTTTGAATCGATTTGATATATTAATATTAAAAATAATTTTTTAAAAATAATAAAAAATATTATTTTGATATATTTTTGACCAAAAAATATTTTTAAAAGCATATGCTACCTATCTACTACACTCTAAATATTGAACCAAAAAAAAAATCATTTGGGTGGTTTGTTGGCTCAACCAGTTATTCATTTTCTACTAGTTAAATTATAATATATTTTTTTTCAATAAATCATATATAATATAATGGTATCATGTATTTATTGGCATGTACCATGTTAAATATAAAAAAATAATTTATGAAACATAATAGGTTCAACGAGGCAACCAATCTCTAGTAGATCGGTCGGCTGAAAAAAAGGGTCGTTTTTAAAGAAGTAGATCGGTTCTAAAAACTTGAAAATCCAATAACAAGATGGACTCGTTATATCGAGGCCCAAGCATTTAGGGTTCAGGGTTTCTGCACTGTGGAAGAAGAGGAAGAATGCAAGAAGAAAGCGAGCCTAAGCTGAGAAACCCTGAAATGGAAGGGTCCCGAAAGCCGACCACCGAGCCTCCCTCTACTGCTCTGGCTTACCAGGATCCTCACTACTGGAACGAGAGATTCTCTAAGGAGGAACATTACGAATGGTTCAAAGACTACTCTCATTTTCGCCATCTTATTCAAGCCCACATCCCTCCAACCTCCTCTGTAATCACTCTCTCTCTCTTGCTTGTTGCTGTTGGGTTCTTTTATTTATTTTTTACTTTCAAGAATTGTTTGTTTTTACTGTGCTTGTTTTTGCGATAAGAAAGTTTGAATGGTTCATTGAAGGTGTTGGAGCTTGGTTGTGGGAATTCACAGTTGTGTGAAGAAATGTACAGAGATGGAATTACTGAGGTTACTTGCATTGATTTGTCCGCTGTTGCGGTCGAGAAGATGCAGAAACGGTTGGAAGCTAAGGGGTATAAAGGTTTGTTTCTCCTTTGTAGTTGTTTATGCCATCATAACGTTGAATAGTAGTTCTTTTAATTATGCAATTTGCTGCTAGGACACAATGATTGGTAGTCTGCAATTTATGGTGGAAAGTTGAATTCAGTTCATGAAATAATCTTTTGATGCAACACAATTAAAGAAACTTGTGGGGATGTAGGAATCAAAGATTTGTTGGTCTCTACTTCCTACCAACTGATGATGAATTGCTGGATTTTAAATCATCTGATTAGCTTGTTTGGGTTGTTCAAGTAAAACAAAACTTGTTTCAATGTATCTATGATAAACTTTGTGAAACATGTTATCTAGATAAGAAGGGGGGGATTCTGTGTTTTTTAACAAGAAGCTGTTTTTCAAAAATGCAGTGGTGTCTAAGCTCTTCTTTCTTTGTCCCCTGTATCATCAGAAATAAAAGTGCTGGAAGCTGACATGCTAGACCTGCCCTTTAATGATGAATGTTTTGATGTGGTTATTGAGAAAGGAACCATGGTAAAGAGACAATCGAGACTGTCTTTTTATTTGTGTTGGAACTTCAGCTTGACATTTTATTGATCAGATTATTATTTCCTTCTGGGATTTTAATGACGTTGTGTGTGTTTATTTACTCTATTTCCCCATTCTTTGAAGGATGTATTATTCGTCAACAGTGGTGACCCATGGAATCCAAGGCCTGAAACAGTAGCCCAAGTGAAGGCAATGCTTGAAGGAGTTCACAGGGTTCTGAAACCAGATGGCATTTTTATCTCGATCTCTTTTGGCCAGGTTGGACTAACAAACACAGAATTGCCTTTTTCTTTTTGGGTGTTGGGGACTCACTGGTGGGTGTTGTATGCACCATTATTCTTACTTGAAATCCATCTTATGCAGCCACATTTTAGGCGTCCTTTATTTGATGCTCCGGACTTCACTTGGTCTGTAGAGTGGAGCACTTTTGGTGATGGATTTCACTACTTTTTCAATGTCTTGAGGAAGGCAAGTCCTGGGATTTTTCGCTCTTAATTGTGTCCTGTAGACAATCTATGTTCTTATCGTGTAAGGCATGCAGGTGTTTTTCTACAACGAGTTCACTTAATTTGTATGATTTATGAGGCAGGGTGCTATTCTAGATATGCCAAGAATTTAACTGCTTAATGATTCAACGCTTCCACAATTTGCCGCTTCTCTCCCTTTGTGACATGTTTCTGATTTGTGTTATATTTCTTCTTGTTTTATATTTGATAAATCAACATTTTCAGGGGAAGAGATCATCAAGTGACGAAGGGTCTAGTGGAAAGAATGAAATACCATCCATTTGTCTATTTCAAGAAGAATTAGAGGGAGAAGATTTTATTTTTCGAACCAACATAGATGAAAATTCTTAGCAATGGTTGTAACTTCTACATGCTGATTCTCTGCTTGTGTATCCACTTGACATTAAATTATAGTTTTATGCAACATATATGGAACTTCAGGTCAGTATTCTTGAATCTTGGTGGATGCTTTGTCACAAATGCCGCCTCCATTGACCATTTACCTCATGCTGCCAAGACGACGTGTTTTGCTTCTTATAGAAAGTGATAATCTCAAATTTGAAAGAAACTAAAAAACCTTTGAAGATCCAAGAACCAATGGTTTCGGGTAACATGTTTGGCCCAACTGCCTATGCCTATGGGCGCATTCTTAAGGAAGAGTTAAATGTTATAAGCTTAACCTAGAAGAAGAGTTTAATTTTAATGGGCTGAGCCTGAATGATAGCTTTGGGGAAGAGTTTAGCTCTCATGAGCTTAGTTTGGGGGAAGAGCTTAATCTAATGGGTTCAGCATGAAGGAAGTCCACCGTCGGGAAGAGATTAATTCGAATGGACTCAGTTTAGAGAAAAAACTTAATGTTATGGGCTCAACTAAGAAGAAGAGCCTAGCTCCTATTCGCTAAGTGTAGAGAAAGAGCCTAACTATCATGAACTCAGTCCTGGGGAAGAGTTCTTCCCCCATGAGCTTAGCCTTGGCGTAGCGCCTATCACTTATTGGCTCGAGTGCAGCGTTTGAGCTCATTTTTGGGCACCTCTCGAGCTCAACAATGCAACCTAAACCTGTCCCTCCCATCCTGATTTTTTAGGACCTCGTGCGCTTTCCTTGAGATTTTTTTACTGACCCAATTCGTTTTAGATCCTACTCTCCCTATACCCCTAGGCATATAAAAAATCTCTTAATAGTCTACTATATTTTCATCTCATTAATGATGCAATGAATATTTATTCATCATCTATGTTATCACGATAAACTGACTTCTTAACCCTTCACTATACAAAAGGAGACAAGATTGATTGTCTATAAATATAAAATGAATCATCCAGGTTCAGGGTTCACAATCTTTATTCTCAATGAAAACACCTTCTTAATTCTAGAGCATTTATCATATCAAAACTAAGAACAAACACTCTTGTTTTTTAAAATAAATACTTATTCTCTCATGCATTGTAACCATTTGTGTAAAACCTTGCATAAATGTAGAACTGAAAGTAGTAAGATTCCGATGAGTAACGAAAATATGGGAAGGAAAAGAACAAATAAATGATGATAATAATAATAGATATGATATGTAATTGAGGAGATGACCTCCATAAATAAATTTAAAAGTATTGTTAAAGTTAAAATGAAAATTTTGAATTTTAGTTAAAATTCAAAACAATGACAAAAATAGTAACAAGTTTCGATTAAAAAAAGAATTAGAAAATTTAATATAAATATTGAAAAGGAAAAATAATATGATTCAACTGATGTCACTAATTGGGCCTATTATAAGGTCTAAATTGAACAGGGTCAAAGAAGAAGTTAATGAGTTAAATCCAGATATTCAAATTAAAAAGGGACAAATTGTCACACTAGGCCTTAGGCTACTTTTCGGTCTATATCTTGAGCTTTATAGGGATTTTCATTTCATTTCATTTCTAGTTGGGTTGGAAATTATATATCTTTACCATTCCAATGATATATGGGTAGGCTTTCTAATTTATTTGGACGAGAGAGAACGACGTGTTTGAAGTTGGGTCCAAGAACAAGTTCGAGCTATAATTTCGGTACTACCCAGTTTTACACTATCAAACATAATTGTTGACCCGACCGTTGGATCAAGTTGAAATTTCACATGTAGTCTCCTAACATATGGTTTTTCCTTGGGTTAAAATTTAAGCAAATCAAAGTCCGGGTTATTTGTTTTTTTACCCAAAAAACCATTTCAACTTGTTTTTAACCCAAAACACCCTAGGAACCTTATTAAACCAATTCATAGCCTCCAAAAAAACAAAAAAAAAACTGGTCCAAAACCCGAAATAAAAAATCTTCCTGAACTGAGATATGTTTTTTAGGTATTTTCAAGGTAAAAGAATACCTAATCATAACCCCCCTCATCATATAGAATCAATTGACACAAATCAATTGTTTTGGTGGTCTAAATCTTTCCCAACATCAACTTTCTTTCTCCAAGTCAAAATCCAGCAACCTCTCTCTCTCCTCCATAAAAAAAGAAATAAAAAATGTATTCTTTAAAAATTATAAGGACCAATTAAACAAATAACTTAAAAAGATGAGGGACATAAATGAACTTTTTAAATCAATTACAGACCTGCCATCTATTTTACTTTGACTATATCTTTCAATTCAATCCCCACTCAAAAATATATATGCAATTGAGATATAATATAAGCTAAAAAAGAATCAATTGTGCAAAAACAATAAGTTCAAGAACCAAAGTAAATGCACTATTATAGTCCGTAGTAATAAATGAGATGGTGAACAATGATTTAGTGAACAGTAAAAAAATCACGCTTTTTATAGTTATATTTAATATTATTAGAAGAAAAAAAATATATAGCCAGCCGATTACAAAGAGGTTGGCTTGCTGACAACAAGAATTGTTTCGGCCTCTCAATATCCCAAGGTACTTACTTGTTTTGGACTGGATCGGATCTGACCGAGTATGATTGGGTCTGGACCAGATCCAGTGGGGTTTATTTACTCGTTGGATCGAATGAGTTGGGCTATTCACAAATGCAAAGTGCTTAGAAATAGAAATTAAGATTAAGTTAAAGGATAATAAATAAAATTAATAAAAACGCTAGAAGAAGGGCTTGAACCTTCGACCTTGTGGTTAACAGCCACACGCTCTAACCAACTGAGCTACTCCAGCACTGTTGATGCTGTCTGGAGCAAATTTAGGAAGATAATTTCATTGTTGCGTCTTAATCCTACCTTTTGGTAATATCTAACAAGAGGAGAGGAAGGGGAATTCCATGACAAAAGGACAAGAAAGGAAGTTGATGCAGTAATTGTTAGTCTGGGAGAGTTGTCTTTGTGCTTGAATTCTTAGAGCATAGCATACAAAAAAGTCTAAAAGGGTACGCCACCAATAATTGTTTAGTTTTTAGTGTGAAAAGACCGAATTTTTTTGCCTTTTTTATGGTGATTTTTGAGTATTTTGTTGTGAATTGGGATTTACTGTGTTTAATCTTGGGTATTTGAATGAGGAATTTATTAATGTTGTATGTGTAGCTGTTGATTGTTTTCAGTTGTGGGGTGCTTTGTGCTTAAATTATTGAGCTTTTTGGTTTTTTAGTGTTTTTTTCTTGTCTCCAATTTGTGAGGAAGAACCTAAAGGAAGTAGATTTTGGTGATTAGTAGCTTAATTGAGCTCTAATGGTGATTGGTAACTTTATCGAGCTTGGTTGGATGGTTAAATTGAAGATTATGTGTAGATAGTTGTTGGATTTTTAGTGTGGTAAAGTAATTTTTTGTTACCCTTTTTGGGTTTCTTGCATGTGATCACAAAAGAGTTCCTCTTGGCTACACAGGTAAACTTCTGAAAGCAAAAAAAGGATCACACTTTTTGAACTGTCTTCTTGTAATTTCGATTATTGATATTTTCATTTGGGATTTGTTGATTTAGAGGGAAGATTTGCTGAGTCATGGAGTTGCTATCACTAAAAGAACACCGTGCACAGACATTGTTGATCCGTTATCAATTGGATGTTGAAAAGCTACTTGCTGTGCTCGTGGAGAAGGGAAAATCGTTCTTGTTTACTGAAGCAGTTGTGACTGTTTTTGAACATCTCGACAATGATGTGCCACTGATTTCATCTTCTACAATAACTTGTGATTATGCATAGAGGATGTATCTGGTGATAAGGTCACAAGAATGGAATGTGTCCATTGTTTCTGCAATGATTGTAAGCATTACACCCATTCTCAATGAGTGATTTTCTCTTTTCAGCTGTAATCATATCATTTCTGATGTGCATAATTCTATAAATACATTGATTTCAGACGTTAGGTGTTGGTCAAAGTTAGTATGTTTGTATACAATTTTGCTGTAGATGCTCATACCTAGATCCAAAAACTGTGCTTGCCTGTTGGTAAAGCCATGTTGAACTTATATTTGGAACTTTAGCAACTGATGACAGTATGTTGACATATTATTAGAGGCTATACCTAATGCTAATATTCAATCATGATTAAACTCTTTGGAGCTTCTTTTCTCTATAGCATCTTTTTCTTATTAAATCTCTTCTACTGATTTTGCCCTTTGAAGGATGGAACAGAACACTTCATTAAACATTTAAGTTAATTTTGGTTAGGTTTGAACTGATTTTAGCTTGAATTTAGGTTAAAAATTTGAATCTTACATGTCTGATTACTTCAGTGTTAGTAATTGCACTGCCTGACGTACGTGCGTGAAAAAAAAGGCTCTTTTATTTTATATTTTGGGAGAAAGAAAAACTTATAATCCGCCATCAGAATCGTAGAAAACAGGAAATGAGAAAGGGCTCAAAAACCAACAGAAGATGCCTTTTGCTGTTCGATCTTCATCATTGGCATTGACTAGGCTGCTTTCTTCATGTGTCTGTTTTTGGGTTTCTATAATACCATTCCACGAGGCTCTTCCTGCATGGCGGCAGCCTTACAATTTATCTAATCCTAACATGAAGATTCGAACTTTATGTTTAGTTAATTGTTTGAAGCCCATTATCTCTGGTTATAGTTTACCCTCCAATGAGAACATTTTCCATCCCATTGTTATAGAGGTTCTGCACGAGAACATTAATGGATTGGTTACTGGGTGTTCTTCTTCTTCTCTGATTGTTAGGGCAAAATCACGAGGAGTTAAATTTTCATCATTTTTAGTGAATATATCTCTTTTTTCTTAGCACACTAAAAGAGAATTCTTATTCCAGTACGTGAAATTTGGTTGAAAACACCAACAGATTGTATAATAAATATATATACAGAGAGAGAGAGAGGAGGGAGATGGACTTGCCTTCTAACATCATCTTTTGGAGATCCGATGCTAGTTCCTACAAATTAATGGCTATATCTTGCACTAAATCAAATGTGCTTAGGAGTTTGTAGAGATTTTTGTTTTCTTTTGGGCTAAACAAAAGCAATAAATGCAACTACCGCCGTTTTAAATAATCCAGGAAGCATGTCTGTCAGTTTCCTTTGAAAATTGATGCTTGGCTTGGTCAACAACGAGGCTATTGTCTTAAACCAGATCGGAAACCTCTCATGTTACATTGCTCTGCAAATCTCGAGTATATATTAAGATAATAAAACCTGCTCTCCATCAACTCCAAAAGCTCTTGGATGGAGAGATTTTTGTTAGTTTTGTGCAAACGATGGCCTGTTTGAGAAGCTTAACATTTTTATAATCTATGATTTTATGATTGGATTTTCCAAGTTGACTCGTCACCTCGATCCAAATTAGAAACTTCTTGAGATACGATCCATGGTCAAAACCTAGCTCTGGTTCATAAGAGAAAAAAAATGGTACATGTTGTTCAATGTCGAGGGATGCGTTTCTCAAAAGTAAAGAAGAAAATGTCGAGGAAGGTGAGAGCACGTCAACGACATGTAGTCTGGCATCTAATGATTCGTCGTCGGCTGCAAACTTAGAAGTTCTCTTCTTTGAAACAAACGACTTGTAGCCCAATGATAAAGGAATAATAAAGGGCATTTGATACAAGATGAGCGATACGTCGTCTAACAACGATATAGCTCAACCGCTCCCACGTGGCAGGTCACAACTGGAATTGCACAAGGATAGCCGAACATGAATATCCTTGAAACTTGGCTTTGGTAGTAATTGAATTTATCTCATTTTTTACTCAAGTCTCGGGAAATACATTTTTCATAACTGCTATTCCATTATTTATAGCTTCCTTGTTTGTTCCTGCGTAGATTTTTTATTTATAGAAATTTAATGTATCTTTATTTTTATTATTTTATTAAAAATAAATCTTAAATATCTAATTGTTTTTTTAAAAGGTTCAAAGATTGGGTGATAATTCATTTATAGATAGGTAGAGCTTGTATCCATACCCGATGCTCGTGGCAAAATATCAAGCTCGGATAATATAGATCTAGTTTGCTTTCAAACCCAATACTTTTAAGCGTTGTTACGAGTCGAGCTCAAGTGAATATAGATCCGACGAGCTGCTAAACCTAGCACCTTTAGACTTGTCAACATGCCGAGCCCAAATGGATATGAGTCTAGTAAGCTTTCAGACCCACTGTTTTTGGATTTGGCACCGTGCCGAGCCCAAGTGGATATGAGTTTGACGAGCTGCTAGACTTGGCTCCCTTGGACTTGGTTGCTCACTGCCATACTCATTGACCTTGGACTTGACTGCTCACTGCCATACTCATTAATATTGACCTTGGACTTAGCAGTGTGCTAAGCATAAAAGACTGGAAATCATTATAGACCTCATGTTGGATCATAAAACTTCATTTGTTTATTATTATGACTTAAAAAAAAATGTCAATGTAAGAGATATCATCTTTCATCCCTCATTAATGTTAATATTATGGATATTTTATCTCATATTAAAGTTAAAGTCAGGGATATAACCCTAATAAGTGTTATAAAGGTATAAAAACCTCCTAAACCCTTAAGAGATATCTTTCCTTCAGGATTCTAAGAGTATAAATGTCTTTAGAATTATAAAAATAAAGGTTCATAATTTTTATTCTCAGCAAAAACACTTTCTTAATTTGAGAGTATTTATTATATTAAAACCAAAACAAACACTTTTGTTCTTAACAATAAATACTCATTTTCTTAGTTATTGTAACAATTTATTTCGAAGTCACTATCTCTGTTATTACGGTCCTAAAATTCCTTTAAAAAATTATGTTTTTGTAGGTTATAGACTCTCTACGTGTCAAGTTATAAGTTTCATAAACAACGAAAAATAAATTATCTTGTTAAAACTTATAATTAATCCATAATTCAATTACTAAAAAAAACATATTCTTAAGCACTTTATATTTTATAACATCCTCAAAATTATTTTTCATTTAAATCTTGTATTCATACATTGTATATTTGCTAAGAGTTGGTTTCGGCACCCCCTCTCGTCAATCTCACAGGCTTCTTATCCATGACAGAGGAGCAATCGATCAATCCAGATAAGTATTGGTATTACAAAACCCACGCATTTACAATTTGAAAAAAAGAAAAAAGAAAAAAGAAAAGAAAAGTGAAATTGGTTGCATGTGACTAGAGTTACATGCATGGGAGTCGTCGAAGACCCCAGTGACATCCCATGTGGTTAGGCTCGTGTAGGGGTAGCAGTTCACGGGTGAAAAAAATATTATTTGAAAATATATTAATAAATTTTAGATTTTTTAATTTTTAATATTAAAATAAAAAAATAATATTAATTTAATATTTTATTAAATCAAAAATATTTTAAAAAAACACCCAAATAATTGTTAACCACTAGTGAGCGTTTGGAAACGCGGTTGTACCCGCATTTCCAAAAAAAATAATTTTATTTTGCTAAAAATTAATTTTTTTGTATGTTTTGAATCGTTTTGATGCGTTGATCTCAAAAATTATTCTTTAAAAATAAAAAAGCATCATTTTGATGCATTTTGATATAAAAAACACTTTGAAAAACAACCACAACCACACTCCCAAACAGACAATTCTACCGTTCTTTTCTTAAACGGAATTTGTTTTGATAAGGTGTAAAGAAAAACAAAAAAAGTGGGCAATGTAAATAAAAAAAAAAAACCTACCTGTGACTAACAAATTTCAAAAATTATTTTGATGCAATAGGGCATTAGTCAATTTTTAACACAAAACTTAGTTTATTTATGTGTCTATAACTCCATCACTAATCAAATAAAGGTCCTGGAACTCTAGTTAAACGTGCCACTTCAAAACAATTACCACTAGAGTAGCCGTTAAAACATGTTTTTGGGTTGAAGATCTTTCAACATTGCTATTTTTCTTTTTCTAACCAATTTCTTCTGTTTTATTTATTTATTTATTTATTTATTCCCCTAATCATCATGTATATGGCACTCTACCCAAAATGAAAAGCAAGAAGCTTTCCCCAGCAAGTTTTTTTTTTTTTTGACCAGACAAAAGGAGCATTGTATGGTTGTATCCAAGCACTGGAAGAAAGGGAGGCGATGGTTAGCCCACCAAAACCTTCATTTCATATCAAAACAATCTGTTGTATTTTCTTTCCCTTTGACCTCTACCTTTCAGCCCTTTTGAGGTTCCTTCACCTTTTGAAAATGCTTCTCTCTTTTTAGTTTTAAAAGACCAACAGTAGCACTGTGTTAGTCTCCATTAGCGCAGAATGTGGTAGCCCTAGCTAGCCACCCTTTCATTGTATGATTGGAAAAAAAAAGACAACAGTCAATGAGCATCAACGAAGGATCTTTTGGATTCATATTTGATAGAATTCCCAGCTTTTACTAAAGTATAGTCTCTGCACCTGTTGCGAGTACTTGAATCAGGGGATGAATGGATTGAAATCCAACTGTTATGAATGAAAGAGACACTGTACTTGATTATTTCCGACATCAAAATCATTAAGTAATATCGATTTGGTAGTAATCACACAATAATTTGAATATTTTATATGAGTGGGTCTTGATCTCTTAATTTGTTGTTAATTAATGTATTCATGCTTTCAAAGTTAAATGGCATAAAAGCCACATGAAGCGCAAAGTTTAAATCTTGTTGAAGCTCAAATCCCATGAACTCTTGCTATATATACATCACAAGTCAGGTTCCCTCTTTGTTTCTTGTCTCCTTCTCCCTCATAAAGCACCTTTTCCCATCACCTTTAAATTCTTATAAGGTAAAGCCATGAACTGATCATTTGCTTCTTTTCATGCAACGCAAAAAGCCCACCATAGCCAAAAGCTTCAAAGGTGGCATTGCTTTCTAAGACAGGGGACTAGCAAAAAATGACAACCCTTTTAAGCACTATCTACCATGGTACTATATATATACATAGCACTTATCCATAGGCATGTTTATCATACTTGCTATAGTTACGTGCTACATATTAATAGGACAACTGCGTATTTTGGCCTTTGGGGGGCTTGGATAGGTCTGGTTAAAACCCAGATTTGGTTCTTTGGACCACTAGTCTTAGCTCAACTTTTGAAGAGAAAAAACAAGAACCCATTTGCGAGACAAGTCTCTCTCCATACAATGTGGTACTGTGGCTTGTAAACACAGTTCATTCTGTAACAATTTAATGTTTTTTGGATCTTTCCTTCAAGTAATGTATTTTTCTTTACTTACTATTCCCAATACTTTCTGGTAGTATTTGCCACGCATTTAATGCTACTTCACTAAATTCTCAACTGTGGGGTCTAAAGGCAATCGTTTGCCTCAGTGCATGAAATGAAGTGTCGGTTTGGTTCAACTTTGAAACAGTTCAATTTCATGGAAGTAAGAGTTTCAAGGCACAAGCATTCTAACAGGTACTTAAGTAGCTTTTTTGTTTTCTTAAATATTAAAATCATTATTTTTCCCGCTAATGCTAGGGCTAGAAATCATAAAGGAAATGGTTTCTGTGGATGGTCAGCAGCTGATACATTTTCTGTATCTAAACATTAATATTGATGCAGCTTCATGTCCATACCTTTACATCTTTAAGCCAACAAATAAGTAGCTTTCATTCTTAAGTTCTACTATGAACACTTTTCTTGCTAATTCTTTGTCTCACATTTATTCTGAGTGTTAAATTGCTGCTACGGTAGAAGCCTAGAAGTTCAAGTTATAGTATATTATGGTTTCCGGCAATGGCTAACAGTTGGTAACCTTCACTTCTTGTCACTTGATAATACTATTGGTGCAGCTTCATGCCCATACTTTCTACATTTTTGGTCCGACAGATACCAGCAACTGTTAATTGTATGGCTCTTACTGCAAGTGATCTTAGAAACCATGAACTGCATTTTTCTTTTGCCTCCATTTTTCTTTTTAGTCAGGGAATGATCATCAAGTCTCACACACTCGTTCAGGTTTTTTCATGTTGAGCTGCTGATGCACCATGTTTTAGGGGGAAAACAGAAGAACTTCTGCTTCATTGATGTCTTTTGATATCTATCTTGACCATTTCTACTCTTTTCATTGTCAGTGATCCATTTCAAACGAAAGTTGTTGCTGATAAACAAGAACCAAACAACATCTTTGAAGAGTTTTGTCACCTTAAATCGGTAAGCCTTTACCGCTTGATAGTTAAAAATAAATTCTCTGCCGTTAGTTTACAGGTATTTCTGCTTCTGTTAAGGTTAACTTTGTTTGGTTGTTAATTTTGTTTCACAGAAGAAAATGAGACAGCTTGAGGATGGCATTGAAGCCAAGAAGAGGCAATCTCCTAACACAGAGGCTCAAAGTTCATTAAAGCAAGAGGTGATTACCTTGACCGAAATCCCTCGCAACCGTGTAAACTATATACAAAGCTTTTAGGATTGCATTGTTAGTACTTGCTCAGGAACCCTGTCTATTTCTCCTCTGTAAAATTTGTTACTTTCCAAGGACTACTCTTCATACGCTTTGCTCTTAGCTTTATGTCACGCATGTCAAGTTTATACCGGAAAAATGGTTGGTCAATCCGTAGAGGAAGCCATGTCCACTTTTGTTTTACAGAATTCACCATTGCACAAGAAGAACACTTCACTGATTCATATTTAAATGTCCACAGCTGAGAATGAAAAGGGAAAACAGAGAAGAGCCTTTGTTATTTGTGATATTTTAGAATGCAACAAGCTTTTCACTTACTGCAAGTTGTTTCCTCTCTTCTGCAGATCCTAGATCTTCAAGACCGACTGCAGGACCAGGTTCTGGTACGCCGTACCTTGGAGAAGGCACTAAATTGTAAGCCTTTTTCCCATGATATCATGACAGATAAGTCAATCCCCAAGGTAAAATTTCTAGTTGTGAATCCATAATAAGTTGCATTTTGCTAATGCATATATATATACACCTACTTCTATGCACTATAATCACTACTTGTTCATTTAAATGCTCTGCCTAGCTGCTTCTAAAAGCAATGTGACTTTCATTTTACTGAAATTGCAGCCTGCTATGGAACTGATTAGGGAAATTGCAGTTTTGGAATTGGAAGTGGTGTATTTGGAACGATATCTTCTCTCCCAGTACAGAAAAACATTCGAACAACAAGTATCATCTCTGTCAACCAAAGATGAAAGGGACCATGAGAGATTCAAAATGAGTTCAAACACACATAAAGGAATGTTTCCATCAGTTCCTGGAAAGGAGAATGATATAATGTCGGATAAGGACCATTCTGCTGATAATGCAAGTCATCTTACTTCACTGACCAAGGAACGCAATGACACTCGGGGACCGGAAAAACTGCTAGATTCCAGCATTCAT